>NC_139021.1:130281568-130772004 GCF_964662115.1 Mustela nivalis
TTCTAATAGCAAAAATTAAAAACAACCTAAATTCCAAAAATGGAGAAATGGAATACATGGAAAGATTAATCTTTTTATTGTTAACTTTGATAGAATTTGTCACCAACTGCCACCAAATCATAGGTTCTACCTCAAGGGGACAACTGGAAAAGCCTCCTGTAGTTCTTTTCCCCACTCCTGCTTTCCAAGCTTAGAGTCTTCAGTCAAGCAGGTACATGGCCCACATTTACTTCAGTCCCTCAGTGAGTCCCTCCATCTGGAGAGTTCTGCTCTTTTCATCCAGCCTTATAGGCCCAATGGTTATCTCGTCTCCTTGGTCTTTGACCTAGCATTACAGCTTTAGCTTGAAATGAACATAAGGCAGGCAGATCTTCTTTTTTTTATGATTTTATTTATTTATGTATTGACAGAGAGAGTGAGAGAAAGAGAGAACAAGCAGGAGGAGCAACAGAGGAAGAGGGAGAAGAAGGCTCCCCGCTGAACTGGGAACTCAATGTGGGGCTCAATCCCAGGACCCTGGGATCATGACCTGAACCAAAGGCAGATCCTTAATAGACTGAGCCACCCAGGGTCCCAAGCAGATCTTCTATAAGATTCCTTAATAAATCTTTACTGAACACCCACTCAACGCTGTCTTCCCACTTCTAATAATACCTATATGTATACATATATCTATATAAAAATAACAAGTAGGCTTCAAATAAGAGTACTTCATACTGTAATAAATACTACGGAAATAAAGAAGAGGTGGAAATGGAGAAAAGAGTCAGTCTTTGAAATAGACGGACAGTGAAGGCCTCAATGGAGGACTTGCTATTAAAACTGAAAACAAAGGGAAGGGTCAAGCTGTAGGAAGAGAGGTATGAGAAATCTTCCAAGTGGAGGAAGCAAAGTGAAGCCTTTGAGCCAAGAAAGAGCTTGGCATTTTCCAGGAATGGAAAGAAAATTAGTGTAGATGGAGTTTAGGGGCACTAGATATGTTTGGTGGTAGATGGCCAGAGGCTAGAGCAAATAGGTCATATTAAGGGATTTTATTGCAATTACTCCTCGAGGGGTTTAAGCAAGGAGAGGGGGCAACAGTTATAAGTATTAAAAAGATTACTTTTGCTGCTGAACTAAATAAGATGCTGAAGTAAAGGCGGGTGAAATGGAGAAAGTTATTGAAGAGGCTTTTGCAATAACCCAAGTGGATTAATAGTGGTGGGGACTAAGTTGATTATGATGGGATGTAAAGTGAAGTAGATAGATTCAAAATATACTTTGGGATAGGACTAACAGAGGTGTGATGGTTGGTGTGTTGGGGATAAGAGAATGGGAGGATGCTAGGTGATCACTGGTAGTTTTCTGACTTGAGGACATTTACAAGGTTGAAGATGGCTGATGAGGGAAGAGGGATGACACATTTTCACGAGGAGCAATTGTGTTTTGTTTTAACCTTAAGTTTGAAAAATCAAGTATGTGTTTCTGTATTCATTTTGTAGGGCAGCCATAACAAAATATCACAGACTAGTGGCATAAACCACAGAGAATTATTTTCTCTAAATTCTGGAGGCTAGAAGTCAGACATCAATGTGTTGGCAAGTTTGGTTTCTTCTGAGGCCTCTCCATGGTTTGCAGATGGCCTCCTTCTCCCTGGGTGATTACATGGCCATTCCTCCGGCCATGTGTTCTCTGTGTCCTAATCTCCTTATAAAGACACTGGTCATATTGGGTTGGTGCTTACCCATTTACCCTCAGTTTACTTTAATTACTTCTTTAAAGCCCTATCTCCAAATATGGTCATATTCTGAGGTACTAGGGGTTAGTACTTCAGCATATGAATGAGGACACCAGCCCATAACAGTTTTTTATCTTTTGAATTGCATTATAAAAAGTCTTTCTTCTCTTATTCTAGGTGTGTGTGGACCTAGCCCAAAGTGGGTGAAATGGGAGAAAAACTCTCTGTTGCCACATAAATGAAAAATCACAGAAGAAAATGTTGTCCCTTATTTTTAATAGACGCAAGCAAAACAATTTTATTAATAATATTATGTTACGATATATGCCTTTTAATCTCAATATAAAGAGTAATAATTCTGAATCTTTATTATAGAATCTTTCTCAGCGCCATTCTTGCAATTATGCTAACCTCCTTTACTGCTCCAAGTGTACATTCTGGCTTCAATTTCTTCCTCAGTATGCTAGTGTGAAACAGTAGTCAATCTTTCTATTATGAATACCCGAAACATTTTTAAATGCTCTCTTTTTATAACTCTCCATAATTTCTTTGTATTTGCTTTTCATCCCCTAATTACAGGAATTCAACAGGCATTCAAATAGGCATAAGCCTGAAAAATCACATGTAATGTGGTCCTTGACCAGTATGTGGGGATGTGTCCATGCCTTTGAAATTACAGTGCAATTACTCTAGTTACTATACTGTCTAAACAAAGTTCTCAAAACACTCGAGTTTTTTTTGAGTGTCTGTGGCAGCAAAGAATAAAAATTGTTAAACAAAGTCATGAATGTGTGATAAACTACTTTAAAATTAATTTTATCCCCCAACAATCATAAGATGAGGATTCTGTGAGTCTAGTTAATAATGAACATTATTCACACAAAGCAAAGTGTGAAGTAAAGGATCTGTACTTCTATGAATCTTTTAAGTGTGTGTTTTCATTTTTTAAAAAACTATTAAAATAGCAATAAAGAGGAAGAATCTCCTGTTAGAGCTTAACAATCAAACTTTTGGGTAGCAAATTGAAGTATTTTGTTGCTACTGATTTCATAGTCTTATAAAGATGTTTGAGGTTGGAAATTTCCAATTTAGCTCTTAGAAATATGTAATCTGGGAAATTTGGTTTATTTTGTCTCTTGTCCCAGCTCCCACACCAAGCTAAATCATTAATATAATCACTAAGTCAAATAATGAGATTGTATATATGCTTACAGAAACACACACATATGTATGCACATACATGCATATAGATTTTTTTCTTTTTTTAAAGATTTTATTTATTTATTCGACAGACAGAGATCACAAGTAGGCAGAGAGGCAGGCAGAGAGAGAGGAGGAAGCAGGCCCCCTGCTGAGCAGAGCACCTGACATGGGGCTCCATCCCAGGACTCTAGGATCATGACCTGAGCTGAAGGCAGAGGCTTTAAGCCACTGAGCCACCCAGGCACCCCATACATACATATTTTTAATAAGTGTAAATTTTTAAGTGACATGTCTCACTGCTCTCAAACAGGATCAGGACTAAAACTATAACTACAGTTCTCTGTCAAATTAACAGTACTACTTCTTTGAACAGAAATTAGCTACAGCATGAATATCTTCCATCTATTGAATCCTGTATTAATAACTTCCAAAATAATGGTATAAAAGAAATAGCCTTGCTGTGTATCCTAATCAATTACACTTTTTACAAGGGGAACTGACAACATAGCTCAGATTCTTACGTAAGTATTAAAAAATCTTATGGGGGCGCCTGGGTGGCTCAGCGGGTTAAAACCTCTGCCTTTGGCTCAGGTCATGATCCTGGGATCAAGCCCTGCATCGGGCTCTCTGCTCAGTGGGGAGCCTGCTTCCCCCCCCCCCACCACCTGCCTGACTTTCTGCCTACTTGTGATCCCTCTCCGTCAAATAAATAAAATTTTTTTTAAAAATCACACACTTTGGTATACTTTAAAAAAAAAGAAATCTTATGAAGGCAGCACAGAAGACTGCACAATTAAAGAGATAGAAAAGCTTTTTAAACTCTCCCTCAAAAAAAACATAAATAATAAATAAATAAATAAATAAACTCCCCCTCAACACATGCATAACAACTCATGTACTCTAGAACAAACTATTAGTTGCCTTCAGCATACAGATAAATTTTATGCTTATTGACTACAAATTTTTTAAAAATGTGTACTGCTACTCACGAATTTTTTTTTGAAAATTAAAAAGATATAATAACTGGGATCCAAAAATAAATAAAACAGACATTTTTATGGACAGATTTTTTTCAATAGAGTTTAAAAATGTATTCTTATAGTCTCAATGTAAAATCTTATAGCCTGAAGGAACAGTTGAGCCTAGTGACTAGGAAGGACAGAGTGTTCCTAGAAGACAAATTATAGTTGCCACCTCCACATTGCCTAAATACAGTTTAACCACATTAAAATGACAGAAATGTTTGTCCAAGAAGAATGTCATGCAGTTCAAGCCTCTGTTTTATTTTTTAAAAAGGGAGAGAGAAATTACTCTTTGTAAACATAGGGATTTGAAAAGTGGAAGTGTTGTGCTGTTCACTTTCAGCAAACAATAACCTCATCTGTTCAATCAGTTTCAATCAACTGTTCCCACTGGCAAGTTCTGATAGTGTTGACAATAAAATAGGAATCCTGTGGAATGGTGAATGTTAAACTTGTTCTTGTGTGGAAACCATCTTTTTAAAACTTAAGGTACTGCATGATCAGAGAATCTAATTACACACTAAATCTATGGTAAGGTAAAATATCCTTTTCTAACTTGGTTACAAGTAGACTCGGTAAGATGGTTTATTTAATGTAAAAGCTCTTCTGTTTAAAATTTAAATTTGTTTAGTATGGGAAATTCTCATTTAAAAATTAAAATGGATTTTATTTTAAAATATTAATGCTTATTGTTAATAATTCGAACAATTTAGTAAGAACGAAGAAAATAACCATCAGAAATACCACCTTAGGAGATACACATGGCTAACATTTTATTGAACATCATTATGATATTTTTTCCCTACTCCAAAGTATGTTGTAGATCCATAGAGGTCAATGTAAGTTTCCCTAGCAGATCTTGGAGCTTTGTAGCCTACTTTTTATTCAATAGGGTGTTAAGGACCTTTTCCCAAGTGTTGAGGGACTTAAAGTTCATGTAGAAGACATGCTCAGACCATGAAACTACAGGGCCAGTTATCTACAGATATAAATAAATAATAGATATGTTCAGTATTCTTTTATTTAAGTTGAAAAAAATCTTTTCTTCCAGTGTTATTGAAATAGAATTGGCATATAACATTGTGTAAGTTTAAGGTGTACAATGTAGTGATTTGATATACATATGTATTATGAAATTCTTACCACAATAAAATTAATGCCTCCTTTACATCAAGAAAATCTTATTAACTTGAATATATCCAGATGTGTCTTGTGGCACTGATAGTCACCATCTGTGTTTTCATAACCTAGAATTGGCTTCTTCAGGTTCTTCAACCAGTCTGGCTCCATAGAATAGCAAAATGTTTATGGGAATATAAAGGAGAGCCTTGAGATGCTACTTAGCCTATATTCATCCTGTCAACTATACTTACATATTTCTATCCTTTAAGTTGATAAGCAATGTGTTTGATTATACCAATAACATATGAAGACGTAGTTGCTTTGCTCTGTGGCCATAATTATTCAAACTTGACCCCTCCTACCACAACCTTGGTTCCAATTATCCAGCCCGGACTTCTGCCATAGCTTGTGGAGTACCTATCATCTTGGTTCTTTGGTCCCCAACCACTGGGGTAATATTTCTAAAATGCAGATTTGATCATATCTCCTTAAAATTTTTTGTCATCTAGACATTTAGTATCCTCTATAATCAAGTCTTCACCCCTTCTGCAACCTTATCCCTACCACATCCTCTAAATCATACCTTATATTTATATTTTGAGCTATGAAAAATTCTCTCTCATACCTTCCCACATTTTCATGTTGTTTCTTTAACCTAGTAAAATTATCATTTTTCAAGATTCAGCTCAAGCGGTACTCTCCTTGTGAAGACTTTCCCTCTCTGTCACGATTGGGAAAACCCCACCTTCTGTCATAGAACTTGACACCTTATAACATAGTCAACTGTCTATCTTCTCCCTCACTAGACTGCTGGCTCAAGGTGAGGAACTTGGATCTTTTCACCCTTGTATTCCTAAAAACAACGAATACAAATGTTCCATATTAAAAGCTTTAGGAGGCACAATTTTTATCTTTGAATAATAAAACATGAGAAATAAATGGTTAGAAAATGTTATTATACAAAATCTTTCAAAACCGTGTCTCCAGGGGAAAACAATAATTAAGAAGGCCTCAACGGAGAGAATAAAATATGTGTATAATTAATATACATTAAATATTTGTTAATTGAACAGTTCTTTGTTTAGATTATAGTCTCTCTAAGGGAGAAATCTGTTGTATGCTCTTTTTTTTTTTATTATTATTTCTTCCATTGTCTGGGAGAGTACTATGTTCATAGAATAATTTGAAATCTGTTTTTACTGGTTAACCAAATGAGTGAATCCATTCGTTACAACAAACTAAATCTCAACAGGAATTTGTAAGCCCTGCCCCTTTGAATCTCTGTGCCTATTGAAATACCTTGTAAGTTCTTTGAAGACAGGGGCTCTACTTTATTGATTTCTATGCTCCTAGGTCTTAAGCAAGAGCACAGAATGTAATAGAAGTTTGATAAACCTGTTATCAAGATTACATTAGTGAAATACACATCTGCTTAATTATTGTATCCCCGTGACCTAAGGCAACATCTCTTTCTAAATAATTTTATTTTTAAAATTTTAATTCCAGAATAACATGCAGCATATTATTACAATATAGTGTATAATAATTCTATATATTACTCTGTGCTCATCAAGGTAAGTGTACTCTTAATCACCTTCATCTATTTCAACCCATCCCTAAAGCAACATCTTATCCACAGTAAAAACCCAGTAAATATTATTTAGATAATCATGTTTGGAATCTGGCTATTGGAAGGTACAATTAAAATCTAACATAAAAAAGTTTTCAGGGCTCCTGGGTGGCTCAGTCAGTTAAGCGTCTGCCTTTGGCTCAGGTCATTATCCCAGGATCCTGGGGTCCTCGGCCATGGCTCAGTGGGGAATCTGCTTTTCCCTTGCCTCTCCCCCTGCTCCTGCTCTCTCTCTCTCTCTCAAATAAAATCTTTTAAAAAAAGTTTTCCATGTTCCCTTGAGTCCAGGAATAAATTCAGATTAGAATAAGCATAATTCTGAAAGATATTTTACTTCTTACTATGAAATAGCTCAACCCTACAGAGGTGGGGAGGTGGAGAAGGGAGAGAAGTTGGAAACAAACAAGTGAGACTCAGAAGGAGAAAATAGCTCCCCCGAGGAGAGCCACATGCTCTGATACCCATGGCAGCCGCATGAGGAAGCAGCCTAAAATTAGCAGAATGGGCAAGCCCAGGAAGGGAAAGCCAAAGCAATTTTCCCTGCCCTTAATAAGTGAGGTGAAGGGCCCCGAGCCCTGGGGGAAGCCTCCTTAGCCTGTGGAGCTCCATTGCACTTCGTGCCAGGTAAGGCCCTCCCTTGGAACTCACCTTGGGAGATGAGGCAAGAGATGTCTTATGGGGATGTCCAGACAAATGAAAGATTTCCCATTGCTTAGTAATGAGGTGCCTCTAGGAATCTAATAATTAAGACAGCAATAAAAGTATTCGTTATACCCATCTTCACATAAGGTATACAAGTGAACTACCCCTTTTTACTTGTTGAATTGAGGTTCTCTGGCGTATGTAGATGCCAGGTTTTTGTTGTTGTTATTGTTGTTGTTGTTGTTTAAGTATTGGAGTAAAGGAAGGAGGTTGTCCTAAAAATTTTGTAAACCCACGTGGAAGAGGAAACCTCTTAAAAAAAAAAAAAAAAAAAAAAAGGGTGTGATACTGTAGAGCCAAAAAAGAAAGGTTAGAGATAACACAAATAGGATTCAGTGGGCAACAGTGTGCATTTTCACAGATGAAATACAGAGTAGTTGAGCTGGCTGAGGACAACAGAGTTCTGGAGGGGGCCAGGATTAACTCAGTGTTGTTATTTCATAACAAGAGGTCAGTGACTTATTTTATGATGCACATATGTTATTCCCGGTAAAGGTATTCATCTGTCACTCTTCACAGTTTTTGTAAGTTCCTGGTTTCTGTAGATTTCGTATTATCTGTAGATTTATTATCTATTGCTTTTTGAAGTTACAACTCATTAATGGTAAAAAAAAAAACCTCCAGTGCTATTAAGAGGTGTCTCACAGGGGCGCCTGGGTGGCTCAGTGGCTTAAAGCCTCTGCCTTCAGCTCAGGTCATGATCCCAGGGTCCTAGGATTGAGCCCCGCATCGGGTGCTCTGCTCAGTGGGGAGCCTGCTTCCTCCTTTCTCTCTGCCTACTTGTGATCTCTGTCTGTCAAATAAATAAATAAAATCTTTTTTTTTTTTAAGATTTCATTTATTTATCTGACAGAGAGAGATCACAAGTAGGCAGAGAGGCAGGCAGAGAGAGAAAGAGAGGAGGAAGCAGGCTCCCTGCTGAGCAGAGAGCCCAATGTGGGACTCAATCCCAGGACCCTGAGATCATGACCTGAGCCGAAGGCAGAGGCTTAACCCACTGAGCCACCCAGGCGCCCCAAATAAATAAAATCTTAAGAAAAAAAAAAAGAGGTATCTCACAGAATTGATCTGAAGGGATTGTGCAATCAGACAGCAGAAATTCAGAACTACTTAAAAAGTTACAGCTGTATTGAGATATAACTCATACACCACACAATAAACTTATTTGAAGTGTACAATTCAGTGGTTTTTAGTATACTTACAGAGTTTTGCCACCATTGCCACAACCAATTTTAGAATATTTTGTCACCTCCCCACACCAAAAAAACCCCAAAAACCAAAACCCAAACAGAACCCAACCCATATCCAAAAGCAGTCCCTCCTCTTTTCATCCAACACTTCCCTCCCCAACAGCCCTAGGCAACCATGGATCTACTTTCTGTTTCTATAGACCTGCCTGTTCTGAATATTTCATTTATTGCATATGATTTCATTATGCAATCATACAATATGCAGTCTTCTGTAAGCTCTTTTTTTGGTGGGGGCAAGTAATGTTTAAATGTGTAGCTGAAAAGAAAAAACCCTCTCTCACTGGGAGCGTTAACTGTTGGTTCATCCTGAAAGAGAGTTGTCATTGCCACCAGTCACCATTTAGTTGAGCTTTTCTAACTCATCACTCTAAGATTATTCAGTTAGAGTGGCACTTCAGTGCTATATATAATTATGTGATTAATAAATGTTTGTAGGAATATATCATCTTATTTAGTAATAATCTTGGATATAACCTGATGGGATAAAGCACATCCATTCACAATATCATTAGATGGTATATCTTAAGGCTTAGTAAACAATAAATGAAGTGAGATACAGCATGTCTAGAACACTGCCTGGCAGGTATTAGATTCTTAGAAAATAGCCGTATTTTCCTCTCCCCCACTTGAGCATTTACTCATTAAACATAGCAGATTTGAAGAAACTCTTACCCTAGCAGAGTGCTTTAAGCATACTAGTTACTCAATAAATGCTTATTAAAATGGGGAAGGGAGCATTTTACAACTATAATATTATTTCATACAGGCTGTGAAAACAATTTCATGTGTCTGGCTAGGAGGCACCAATTGAATTCCAAGTTCAGGCTGACATCAACTGCAATCTTGGATAGCTGACTTGCTTTCTCTGATCCTCAAATTATCTGCAACTCCAGACTGAGAATGATATGCTGGATCACAGCTAAAATGACATCCCCATTGTTCATTCCGTAGAAATATCTTATGGCAAGGTCTCCAAGACACTCCTGCCCCATATTTATTTCACGCTAAAGGTCACACACTGAATTATAGGGTTGCTTCTGAGGGAAGTCCAGATGTTTGCCCTAAGATCTTGCAGCTTGTAATTACCTTAATAAAATCGCCAGGTTATATCACCTGATCTTTAGCAGTCCAAGCTCTGAAATGTAATTCGTTTTTCAAAATTTCTTATAGTGATCCAGTCCTTTAGCACAGTACTTATATTAACCAAATGCCCACAAAAGTAATACAGATCCACAATTCCAGTTTGTTAATTTACAAGGAGAAAAATGGGTTTATAGCAAATCAAATGTCATTTTCTCCTATCGACTAATTTTTTCGTCTATAAGGAAATCTATTTTTAAAAAAACATAAACTAAAGCAGCACCTGGGTGGCTCAGTCATTAAGCATCTGTCTGCCTTCAGCTCAGGTTATGATTCCAGGATCCTGGGATCAAGCCCTACAAGGGGCTCCCTGCTCTGCCGGAACCTGCTTCTCCCTCTTCCACTCTGCCTGCTTGTGTTCCCTTTTCACTGTGTCTCTCTCTGTCAAATAAATAAATAAAATCATAAATAAAAAAATAAATAGAAATCAGAATGCTGCTGCATGAGCACAGATTGGAGCAAGGCAGGGAACTGGCCTTTTGGCAAAGTTGACCTGGAGGCTCCCAGCACCACTGTTAGGAGCAGATAGGGCTCTCTTGGATGAACACCGCTGATTTTTTTCTTCTTTGATTTCCTTTTCCTACCTGTCACTCTGATTAATTCCTCAGATAAAGATGTAGATGTAAATACAGATAAAATGTAAAGACATATTTACAAACACACGTATATTCGACAGATAACACCAATTAGGCAATAGCAAAATTTTGCTCTTTTTTTCCCCCTTCTTGTCTCCTTGGAGCATTTTTTTCTTCTTGCCTTGAAGGGAGACTTTTAGATTGTTTTTCTCTTTATAAATATATTTTATATTATATGTATTTTATTATATATACGTGCTTTAAAAATATATATATATAAAATATGTGCTTAACAGACATATTTTATAAATACAGCTAAGAAAAAAATGTGAGAGAAAAATCCCCCATAATTCCACTACCTAGATATAACTATTTAACATCTAGGAATATTTTACTCCAGAACTTTAAAAAACAAAAGAGAGGCATATTATAAACACCATTTTGGAGACTGCTTTTTTTTTTTTAATTTTACATATCTTTCCATGTTAAAAAATATATGCTGGGGCACCTGGGTGGTTCAGTGGGTTAAAGCCTCTGCTTTCAGCTCAGGTCATGATCCCAGGGTCCTGGGATGGAGCCCCACATCGGGCTCTCTGTTCATCAGGGAGTCTGCTTCCACCTCTCTCTCTCTGCCTGACTCTCTGCCTGCTTGTGATCTCTGCCTGTCAAGTAAATAAATAAAAATCTTTAAAGAAAAAAAAGTATGATTTTTAAATTTTTTGCTATTACAAACAGTTATGAACATCCTTATAAATATATTGGAACGACAGTTCTTTTCTTAAGGTGCCTAAATTTACATACATTAGTCATTGTATGTTGATTTTCTATTTTAATGTTCCAAGTGTTAGAGGTGTTTGGCTGATGCCTCCGTGTGTTTTTTTTTTATGATATAAAATTCTTTTTTAGCCCTTGTTTTTTTTTAATATATTTTAAGTATTTATTTGAGAGTGAGAGAGGGAAGATGAGAGAGTAGGAGGGAAAAAGATAAGCAGACTCCATGCTGAGCGTGGAACCCCACACAGGTTCTATCTCACAATCCAGAAATCACAACCTGAGCCAAAACTGAGAGCCACTGCTTAACCAAATGAGCCACACCAGTGTCCCAGTATAAAATTCTACCATATTTATATATCACTTTTATTTTTAATTTATTTTTAAAATATTATTTATTTACTTATTTATTTGAGAGAGAGATAGAGAGAGAGAGAGCACAAGAATGGGGTGAGGGGCAGAGGGAGAAGCAGACTCTGCTGAGAAGGGAGCCCAATGTGGGGCCTAGTCCTGAGACTCCAGGATCATGCCCCCAGTGGAAGGCAGATGCTTAACCGACTGAGCCACCCATGTGCCCAATATATCACTTTCAAAGATTTTTTTTATTATCACATTTATATATTTCTTTAAGATTTTATTTACTTATTTGAGAGAAAGAGAGGGGGTGAGAGAGAATGAGAGAGAGAGAGCATGAGAGGAAAGAGGTCAGCCGGAGAAGCAGACTTCCCGCTGAGCAGAGAACCCGATGAGAGACTCTGATCCCAGGACTCCAAGATCATGACCCCAGCTGAAGGCAGTCGCTTAACTAACTGAGCCACCCAGGTGCCCCTCACATTTAGATTTTAAATACTTTATATATTATATTCATAATCTCTTAAAACATTTCCTCATTTTTCAGTAACTGAAAAGATAAGTTAGCTGAATCTTATAGAATGATTTGCTCAAGGTCCTATAGCTAGGAGAGAGCTGGAGCTAGAACCTGATTTTTTCCTTAGGTCAGTGATTTCCAACTTGTGAGTAAGAACCCTGGACAGTCATGAAGTAATTGTAAAGGGTCCACAATCCATATGTACATCAAGCCTTGTCTGAAAACAGAATAAATATTTTATTTATAGGATAGTATTATAAGTAATAGAACATAAATTTGTAAAAAAAAAATAGGTATTGAATTAATGGTTGCTTTTTGTCCTCAAAATTTTTGAATCAATGGATTAAAAATTATATTTATCATCACTTAAGAGATCTACAACATTTTTTTAAAGATTATTTATTTATTTATATGAGAGAGAGAGAGAGCATGAGCAGGGGAAGGAGGGGAAAGTGGAGGGAGGGGTAAGGGCAGAAGCAGACTCCAGGCTGAGCAGTGAGACCCATACAGGGCTCCATCCCAAGACCCTGAGATCATGACCCAAGTGGAAGGCAGGTGCTTAACCAAGGTGCCCCATGTTATCTTGGTAACAAGCCACCCAGGTGCCCCAAGAGATCCACAACATTTTTTAATGTGTCCTTGACCTTAAAAGAATTAGGAAACTGCTTTCAGCCTTGCTGTAGTTCACTGTGTTTTCTTTCAAGTATTATAAAATGGCTTAAACTCTTGGCAAAACCATGCTATAAAAATATAGCCAGCAGTATTTTATCACAAATAAAATTTCCCTTGTGATATGTAAATTGTGCTGTCCTAAGATAATCTTACTGGGGCTTGTTCTTTAGCACATTCAAAGAAAATAAAAATGTAAGTGGCTAGTAACCGTATAAAGATGTAAGACATGAAAGGAGGTGAGACATGAAAGGCATGCCAGTAACTCTTTCTTACCATTGTTCGCAGAAGTGTCCTGGGCACTGGCAGGGCAGAAGTTCCAACCATAAACCACAACACAGATGGAGGTCCCGCCTCCATTCTGAAATATGAGCCATTTCACAACTCTACAAACTCTTGAGTACCTAGAACGTCCTCGAAGGAGGACCCCCCAAAAGAGAACCCTTTCTTTTTTGTAGACCCTCAAAGGAGAACCCTTACATATCAGAATATGATCAGAAAGAGCAATTTAAGGAATTTCCCTCTAAGCTTTCTTTAAAAACACACAAAAATTTTTTTGAATGTTCATAATGGGTTACCTGGAACTCCAAGTGGTCAAATTTATAAGAAAAGAAAGTAAAATGGTTGCCAGGGGCTAGGTGTAGATGGGATTGGTACTTATTATTTAATGGGTCCAGAGTTTCAGTTTTGCAAGATGAAAAAGGTTCTGAAGATGGAAGGTGGTGATGATCGCACAATATAAATGTACTTAATGCCACAAAGCTATACACTTAAAAATGGTTAAAATGGTCAATTTTATCTGACGTCTATTTTACCACAATTAAAAATACAGTTTTAATTGAATTAATCTATATTTTTAAAATAAATACATTTTTAAAAGAAGAATATGTTACCTGGAGATGAGATTTCTAAATAGATTTTTGATGATGACCTTTTCTCAAAATATGAAAATAGAACAGAATTAGACATGTTATTTCTTTTTGTATGAATTTGATTCAGAGATGGGCAAAAGATGCTAACACTTTTTTTTAAACTTTATTTGAGAGAGAGAGAGAGAGCAAGCATGAGTGGGAGGGGCAGAGGGAGAGGGAGGAAATCTCAAGCAGACCCTGCACCAAGTGCAGACCCTCACATGGGGCTCAATCTCATGACCCTGAGATGGGGACCTGAGCTGAAACCAAGTCAGATGCCCAACTGACTGCATCACCAAGGCACCCCAAGATGTTGACTTATAATAATTCCTAAATCCTACGTATGTGGACACAGTTCATGAAAACTTGAAGATAAATAAAATAATAGTGATCTATGCCAATAATAACTCAACACTCGGATTTTTTTCTAGTATTGGGTGGTTGTGTAACTAAGGTAATTATTCTTTCTATATATCAGTTTCCTCATATGGAAAACAAGAGTATAAAAAACATTTGCTGACAGGACTCTGATGAGAAATAACTAATAAAAAACAATAAAACACTTCAAATACAGTGTTAATACATAGAGCATTTAAATAATAAGATTTAAAACATCACTTTTCTTTATATTTGACATCTGACCCTGTTCATCATCATTTCCATTCCAGCATTTACTTAATAGCTCTAAATCTGTTTTATCTTATTCTGCATGGTCTTTCTATGCATTCAACATTTGTCTATTAGATAATTTAGAATCATGGAAAGATTAAGATGTTCCTCACTTCCCTAGCTTTCTCCTGTCTAAATCACTTAACCTTAACAATTCTTTTGTTACCTAAGTTGAATACCAGTCTCGTGCTGACATCCTCTTTTAGATCAGATGAGAAATAAGATAGTTACCAGTACCCTCAATTACTATTTTCTTGTCATAAAGCACATACCATAGAGTGGATATACGGCTCTGATATTTGTCACCACTCTACTTATTTGGCTAAAGAAGTTTCGTTTGATACCTGGGTTGTCAGATCAAATTATAACTTAAATCCTTTAGCTATGTTTAGCCCCTTGGCAGTGGGTGAGTTGAGAATTTAGAATTCAGAAGCAGATGGCTCAGGAGCATGGTAACTAGATATGAAGCTTTTTACCTCTATTTCATTGGTTTGAATCTGAACTTGGTTGATCACTATTGGTGTTCCATATAAGAGATAAGTGATCTGATTTGAATCTCTAATGAACAACACCCCGTGCTACAAAAACTCATCACTCTTGGCACTAATTAGCATTCTTGTTGTCAGTGTCAGGAGACAAGCCAAGGACTGAATCAGTCTGGAAACCTGAACTGCACTGTGTCTGAGTCATCAGTCTAGGTGGCCCATTCAGCCCTTGGCCTTTCCTTAGGGTTTACAGCTTCATGCAACTGTGTCTCCTTCACTCCCTAGGACTTCACAAAGCTAGATTAACAGATAAATACTTAAAATAATCTTTTGATAATAAAGATGGTAATAATGATGGCTAACATTTATGAGCCAGTTGCTAGAAGCCAGGCATTATTCTAAGAGTATTAATTCCCTTCATTCTCACAGCAGTCCTTTGATAGATACTATTATTTTCCGCATTTTTCAGAGATGACGAAACTCAGATTAAATAACTTGCCTGAGGCTTCTCACATAGGAAATGGTGGAGTTGGAAGCCAACTCTCCATACAATTATTCTCTGCTTAATTATAGTGCTTGATTTTTTTTTTACCGTATTACTATACCACTGATATATTTTTTAAAATGCTGTGTTTAAACTAACCAACATATATTAATGTTTCAACTTTAAAATTATTCATCTTTCTGAGCTAGATGTTATTATTATTGTATATTTCTGAAAGAGGTGATGAATCTTTCTTAAACTCGATCCATGTGCATCATTATTCTGAGTTTAAGGGGGGAAAATCTTAATTTTACAATGGCTTTTCTGCCCATCTATTTTTTCACTGTTTGAGCTAAATATTACCTGAACTTGGAAACATTCTCTCACCTTATCTTTCTAAATTAATAGAGAAGAGATAATCAAATAAAATAAAACTCTGCCAACCACTCCATCTCAATTGCATATGTAGTAAATGATCATCCAAATCTCCCACTTACTATTCACACAAAATAAAAAGGCAGATAAGTATTTTTTTGAAAAGCTGCATCTCGGGTGCCTAGATGGCTCAGCCGGTTAAGCATCTGTTTTCAGCTCAGGTCATGATCCCCATGTCCTGGGATTGAGTCCTACATCGGGCCTGGGGAGCCTGCTTCTCCCTCTACCCCTATACCCTACTTACTCTCTCTTTCAAATAAATAAGTAAATAAAATCTTTAAAAAATAAAAAAAAGAAATATGGGCCTCTATTTTATGAGATTTCCCAGTAGTTAGGGAGAAAGATTTTAGTACCTTGAAATGAATAACCATTAAAATAAAATTCATAAGCAATTAGATCACTTTAATGAACAAAATAAATTCATTGGTTCTCACAACTAGTTTTCTTAAGACTTAATGAAATATTTGCTGTAACTATCAGGTAGAAATAAAAAAGAATCTATAATCACTTTTTAAAAAAATATTTTATTGGGGCGCCTGGGTGGCTCAGTGGTTTAAGCCTCTGCCTTCGGCTCAGGTCATGATCTCAGGGTCCTGGGATCGAGCCCCACATCGGGCTCTCTGCTCAATGGGGAGCCTGCTTCCCCCTCTCTCTCTGCCTGCCTCTCTGCCTACTTGTGATCTCTCTCTGTCTATCAAATAAATAAATAAAAATCTTTAAAAAAAATTTTATTTATTTATTTGACAGACACCACAAGTAGGCAGAGAAACAGGCAGAGAGAGAGGGGGAAGCAGGCTCCCCACTGAGCAGAGAGCCCGATGTGGGGCTCGATCCCAGGACCCTGAGATCATGACCTGAGCCGAAGGCAGAGGCTTAACCCACTGAGCCACCCAGGCAAAAGTGGGGTGCCACTTTTATGTTTCTTTTAGTTGTCATCTACAGTCAGTTACTCAAAGCACGTTGTCTCATTTGGCACATACTTATTGTTACAAATTTTGATAACAGATAAAGCTTGGGGTATCCCCCAAAATAGCTGTTATTGAACTAAATTAATAATGAAAACTTGGCAATCAGGGTTTTACTGCTAATATATTTCTACATGTAGTATGGGTATTCTAGTGTGTAATGTTCCTCTGTACAAAATAATAATAATAAAACTTCAAGCACAGTACTGTTGTTTTGTTGTTGTTGTTTTTATTAAAGCCTAATAACCAGTATGCGATTGCAAATAACTTCAAAAAAGATGAAATGCTAAGTAAATGTCTACTTAAAATATAGTAAACATATGGTCTCTCAGGCCTGATTTCACCATGTCTAGTAATTGGCAGATTGAGATGCACAGAGAGGATCGTCCATTATTTATTGTTGCTTCAATTCCTTTAAGTTTTTTCTGTGACTGGTTAGAGATAGTGAGTCATCCAAATGTCTAACAACTTGAAAGGACTTTGGAGCAAATCAGTAAATCAGCATAACCTCCAAATCACTGGAGGCCTCCTTCTTGTTACTCTGCATCTTCTGAGTTTTGTTTTGTTTTTTTCTTTTTCCCAAATTGATTCCTAAAGGCATTAGTAACAGCGTGGATTCCTCTGAAAGGTACTGTGATATAATCGAAAAGAGCTTGGGCTTTGGCGTCATGTAGACCTGGGTGTGAATCACAGCTCTGAGTGGTCTTATGCAAATTTTTTCTCTGATCTTTAGTTTCCTCCTCTATAAAATTAAGATAATAATATAGTATACCTTAGACAATCTCAAGGTATACTTCCTGAGACTTTTTCAGATCCCTGAATTTGCAGTACCATATAATTTTTTCAGTTTCATCCTCCATAAAATGGGGGTAATGACCCATACTTCCTGGGTTGTTCTATTAAATTAAATTATATATTGAATGTGAACAACAAAGCTTGGTTGATGTGGACACTGGGCTGGGTCAGCTAGGATCCCTCAGAGAGCTAAATAATTCATTCTGGCTTATCTGTCTTTCAGAAGTCCAATTTGGAGTCAGTCACAAATAGAAGAAATCTTAATCTAAATTAGAAAATATTATGTGTATTTTAAGTGTATGGTTTATTCCTGTGAAAATAGGGAGCTCAGTCTGTGGCTTGAGCTGGAATCCCAAAGACCAGGGCATGAGAGTGGACAGAACCGCTCCTCGGTGATGGGCAGTTGGGTCCTGAAAACCCGAACTCAAAGAAGCAGTCTATGCTAGCAAAAAGAGAGTTTGGTTTTATGGGGTGAACAGAAAGCTAAGACCTGATAGAAAGCAAAGGTTATGTAAAGGTTAAAGGGGGGAAGGGGCAGCAAAAATAGTAGTAAGCCAGTTCAAAAAGATGCAAGCGTATGAAAGTGCCTCCAGGAAGCACCTACGGAAAAACTCTCAGGCAAGATTGGGTAAGCTCCAAGCCTTTTCCGAAAGCAAGGGTACCCCATATCAACTAACTCAGGAATTGAGAGCATCCACTGAGCCAAAGCACGTAGCTCCTTACTTGATGACTGGTGCACAATGAGCATACAATCATTTTTAGCTCCCTTCCTCAATTGAATGGATTCTTTTTTTTTTTAAACTTAAATTCAATTAGACAACATATAGAATTGATTCTTAATAGTATTTCTATGTTAAACTAATGTCATAACCACCAATGACAAGTCAGTTAATGCTGCTGAGAGTTTAGGTCATTTAATCGTTCCTGGAACACGATAAACGTTCAGTAAATATTTGTAGAATTGAGTGAGTAATTTAGGACAACTCAACAATTAATGCATCACCCTGCTATGGACAGATATTTGTGCCATGCCATGAGATTAAAATCGATTGGCCTATAGAGAAAAAATTTTATGGCTCCAATTCTCAAGGAGTTGCCTAGTTAAATAGAAGAAGCATAAATACATACAAGCAAAATTAGTTTAATTCAGCAATATGAGAAATTTGGACCACTAGTTAATTATATAATAAGGTGAAGAAACAGTGAACAAAGGCAGGGAGGAAAAGAAAAGGCAAGGAAATATTGGTGAAACTTTTTGGAGACAGGATTCTTGTTGAAAAGAAGCATGTAGTTTATAGGATTAAAGTGATCGCATTTCTGCTTATACTTTACTTGGCTGAAATTTGTACAAAATTGTGAGGCAAGTAGACTATCTACAGATAGATTTACCCCCAGCTCAGTTTACACAGTGGTAAATTTTTCTTGCTTAATTTCTCCATGACATTATATGTGTACTTATCCTTTTTATTGACATTATAACCCATATTTTGAATTAAAGCTTATTGTCTAGGCCAGAAATAAAAAGGAAAGCATGTCTAAGACATGAACAGGTTTTAATAATTCATTCTCAGTTTGGAATGAAGAGCAATTGGGTGGCGAACAGAAATGAATAAAAAGGGGTGCCTGGGTGACTCAGTGGGTAAAAGCCTCTGCCTTCGGCTCAGGTCATGATCTCAGGGTCCTGGGATCGAGCCCCACATCGGGTTCTCTGCTCAGCAGGGAGCCTGCTTCCCTTCCTCTCTCTCTGCCTGCCTCTCTGCCTACTTGTGATCTCTGTCAAATAAATAGATAAAAATCTTTTAAAAAAATGAATAATGGGATGCCTGGGTGGCTCAGTTGGTTAAGCAGCTGCCTTCGGCTCAGGTCATGATCCCAGCGTCCTGGGATCGAGTCCCACATCGGGCTCCTTGCTCAGCAGGGAGCCTGCTTCTCCCTCTGCCTCTGCCTGCCATTCTGTCTGCCTGTGCTCGCTCTCTCCCCCTCTCTCTCTGATAAATAAATAAAATCTTAAAAAAAAATGAATAAAAAGGCAAAACAAAAAAAGATTTCCCAGATCTTCCTACATTAAAGTATGTTGCCTTTATTTGACAGAAAGTTTACTAAAGCAAGAAACACTAAATAGATCCATATGCAGATAAAAATGTAAACTTGGTTAAGGATGTAAAATACAAATTCCTTCTGAGTTTTTCATGGTTTGTATTTTCCAAGCTCTTATGCTGTACTGTTTTCTACTTGCCAACAAGCTGCTTCCATTCAACATTTGCTAATTTCACGACAGATTTCATGTAATAAGATAACTTCTCAGAAATATGTATCAGCCCTTGCTATTTCAGTCAACCAATTTTACTGAAATCTTTTTGAGAAAGTAGCCCTGGATGTAGTCGCTTGTGAGTTTTCTGTTCTCCTCTTGCTTCTTTTAAAGAAACGTCATAGTCCCAAAATCAAAGTCATAGCATTAATAACCCTTTGCCCATCGAACATATAAAAATAATGTGAATTTCTTCATTTGGGTGATTTCTGATTTTTAAAATCATCTGCACAATTATTCTTCATGAGAAGGCAGTGGGGGCCAATAAAGAGAATTTTTTTTCCTTCAAATTTTTATTTACATTCTAATTAGTTAACATATAGTGTAATATTAGTTTCAGGAGCAGAATTTAGTGATTCAGCACTTAAGTATAACACCCAGTGCTCATCAGAACAAGTGCCCTCCTGACTACCTATCACCCATTTAACCCATCCCCCATCTACCTCCCTCCGTCAATGCTTAGTCTGTTCTCTATAGGTAAGAGTTGGGGTGCTTGAGTAGCTCAGTAAGTTAAGCATCTGACTCTTGATTCCAGCTCAGGTCATGATCTCAGGGTTGTGATATTGAGCCCTGGGTCAGGTCCCCACTCAGTCGGGAGTCTGCTTGAGATTCTCTCTCACCCATCCCTACCCTGCCCCTACTCAGGTGCACTCTCTTTCTCTCTTTCTAAAATAAATAAATCTAAAAAAAAAAAGTTGCTTATGGTTTGCTTCTCTCTCTTTTCTTCCCCCTTCCCCATGTTCATCCATTTTGTTTCCTAAATTCCACACAAGAGCGAAATCATATGGCATTTGTCTTTAAAAGAAAATTTGTCTTAAACTAAAATGCCTAGATTTGAATTTGCCCAGCTGTGCAGCTCACTGGATAGATAACTTTGGGAAAACTAAACTTTAAGACTTAGTTTCCTCCTTGTAACTTGCAAGTAGCAATACCTTGTAGAGTTGCTCTGAGTATTAAATAAGAAGTAACTTAGGCTACTCCTGGCTTAGATCACACTTGGAAGAAATGTTAATTCCCATTTCCTTTCCTTCACATCATTAGTGTTAATGCGATTATTTGGGTCATGGGTAAGAACACTGAACTTTGTTTTTGGCTTTCTGAGATGTCGGTGCTTCCCAAAAATAGAATCTGAGTGGAATCACCCAGAGCCTGGCATACGGGCATTTAAGATATTCAGTGCTAACGTTATCAAGAGAGTTATTTCAACTGTTGTTTTCCTATCCCTAACTTGCAAAATATTTATTGACCCATATTGATGAGCTGAAAAGTAACACCAGAGCATTTAAATTTACTTCCCAAGGAGCAAAGCTCTTAAATTGTCTCAGCAAAATGACTATCATAAATAGAAATTAAAAAAAAATAGGTCTCTCAAAACATTCAGACTGTCTTGCAGTCTTTCAGCATTACTACCCAATGCTTCTTTCTACATAACAATTCGTGTTCTCAGCTAAAATATTGCAGGTAGTGTATCTGAAAGCATTTGCTTTTTTTCTTCTGTGTTTTCTCTTCTTTATGTTAATTTGTTTAGTCATCCAAAAAAATCTCAGAGCCGGTTTCAGTCAGAAAAATTATAAACTTAAAATTCTATATAGCATTCCTCTAAAATACCCACTAAAAAATAATGTGTTTTTTGTTCATTTTTATCCTTAAATTTTTTCACAAAGGGGCACCTGGGTGGCTCAGTCATTAAGTGTCTGTCTGCAGCTCAGGTCATGATCCCAGGGTTCTGGGAGGGAGCCCCGCCTCAGGCTTCCTGCTCAGCGGGAAGCCTTTCTCCCTCTCCCACTCCCCCTTCTTGTGTTCCCTCTCTCACTCTCTCTGTCAAATAAATAAATAAAATCTTAAAAAAATTTTTTTTTTCACAAATACTTTAGAAATGTGAACATGTAAATATTTGTAGTAGTTATGAGCACAGACTTAGAGTTAGCCTCATGTTTAATCCTGACTCAGTCACTCACTGGTGTGGCCTTGGGCAAATTTTTAACCTCTAAGTCTCAGGTTTTCATCGTTAGAATTCTAATAGTACCTACTTCATAGACCACTGGAGGAGTACATGAAATAAAACACAATGTCCATAAAGAGGTTAGCACAGTGTGTAGCACACAACTAAAGAATGTTAACTTATTTCTACTGAGATGATATATTTATATGTGTGTTAATATAATCATACTAATGCGGTGAGAGGAGAGAATCAATTGTATACCTGAGGATTATGTACTTGAATTAATTGTTTTGAATATCTTCAGTAACTTAGTGCTAAATACAGACGCTCTTTTTAAAAATTCGGGGAAGCAGGTTTTCTTATTGGAAATAATACTTTCTAAAAAAGTGGAAACTCTGATATGTTCTCCATATCAAAAAGCACAAGTAAAGAAAGTCCTATTGTGTCAGGTGCCTGGGTGGCTCAGTAGGTTAAACATCTCCCTGAGGCTTAGGTCATGATCCCAGGGTCTTGGGATGGAGCCCCACATCAGGCTCCCTGCACTTTTCTAAGGAAGGGCAGCTTGTCACACGTGGCAACGCATTATGAGCCTTGGCCTTCTGTGGAGTGAAATAAGCCAGTAACAAAGAGACAAATACTGCAGAACTCCGCTTTAGAACTGTCCTAGTAGAAACAGAGCAGAACCGTGGTTAGAGGGGAGTGCACACAGGCCGTGAATGGGGAAGAGAGAGCCCGCTTCTCCCTTTGCCTCTGAACCTACGCCTTGTGCATGCCGCGCGCTCTCTCTCTCTCTCTATCTCGCAAAAATAAATAAATAAACGAAGAAAGACCTATTGTGTCTTCATAGAAACCATATAGTAAAGCTTTACTCTACCTTAAAATTGAAGGAGCACACATTATTATAATAATTGATTGTTTCCCCATATTTATTTTAGTAAGTGTATTAACCATATTCTTAGTTTCATATCAAATAAAAAGTATTTAACATGTCATGTGCATCCTGTGTTTAGACATTTTGCCCATTCCTCTACTTTATTCTTAAAAATTCCATCCTTATCCTTTTTATCCAAGGAAAGATCAAGAAAAGTCTATTTCCTTAGTCATCTTAGTCATTATCCGCCTCCACCGTCCCTCCAGGCTAAGAACATCGTGCAGACTGAGTTATTAAAGTTGATCTGAAGGAGCAATCTGTTCTAAACGACTGTCCCTGGATCTGCCACAGAACCCTGTAAATACCCTTCATTACTCTGGTGGGGTAGTGTCACATTTCCTTCATGATACTTCTGTGGCTGACACCAGTGAGGCAGTGAGATTTGGGCTTTGGATGATCCTGACTGATTGATACAGGAATGGTGTTTCTCCTACAGGTAACCACAAATTTACTTCTCAGGATAATGTTTTAAAATAGGTGTTCTATGTATAGTTTTCAAAAAATGTTTTTAGTTTTTGAAACGAAGTGGGTTTTGGACGTAGAGCTTTTCTCATGTTTTTGGTTTTGGTTTTAGGTAACCATTTTCAATACCGCTTAAATGAAAAACAAGTTCAGTAAGGATTTAATTGTATTTCTCAATTACATTGTATCATGGGGTTTGGATAAGACCCTGTATAATCTACCATACATATATCATTTTGGATGGACAAGAACCTTTCTTTGGTGTGAGTACTCTTCTCGTTAACAAAGGTTAGGAAACCCATACATGTCTTTATTCTTTAAAATAACATGTAGAGGAGTTTTTGTTCGTCTCATCTGATACTGGGGGAGGGGGGTCGTAAGTCAATATAAACCTGTGAACTTAAACAAAACTTACTGAAACTTTGGTTTATGTGAGCAATTTCTTTTCAAGAATTAAATCTACAGCAATATGGAAAAATAGGAAATCCAAAATTTTACGAATCTACTAGCACAGAATTCTTGCATGTTTATCCTCCAAGTGAAGACTTCCTCTGTCATAGATCTTCCAGGTTCCTTGATATGCCTGTGGATCATCCTGACGTGAGTAAATTGTTTCTGTAGCTGAGTGACTGAATTAAGAAAACAGCTGAAGGCAAGCACAGGATCATGTTTAAACCACAATAAACACATGTGTTGGATGGGCCACTCAACTTTATGGGGAAGGCTTAAGGCATGTAATCTTGTGTTTACTTGTCATTTCTGAAATTTCTTTTTAACTATGTTGGAAAATTTTTTTAAGTTTAAAAAATTGTTCTTTGTATCAATAAACTCTGGTAAAATCTGAACTAATAGGTGTGTGGTACAATGTTTATATAAGTACTACAGTGATAACCAGAATAGAGGCTGTGGTTACTTGGGAGAAAAAACTGATTTTAAAAAAAACAAAAACAAAAACAAAAAAAATAAAAATAAAAATAAAATAAAATAAATAAAAAAAACAAAAACAAACAGAGTTTAGAATACAAGTTTTCTGTATTATAAGCAAGATGTCCACAATTGCTGAATATTATTTATTTTAAGTATTTACATCCAGCTTTCTTTCCCCAGTGTTCAAACAATTTTGTATACTGTCTTATCACAACATAATTTGTATGGAAGTAGAAATGTGTTCACTTATAGCATGTGAAAACATTTCCCTTTGGAAAATCAAATTGTAGCACATCTATTTTTACCCAGAATAGAAGTTTCACCTTCCCATATTCCTAATGAGGAACTAGTAGCAGTTATATTGATAGATCAAGATCTGAGTGGGATAGTGGGGGATGATGATCTTATATTTATTTAGAAAGCGAAGAATGGCTTTTTTCCTCCCTTTTAAGATTTATTTATTTATTTATTTATTAATTTTAGAGGAAGGATCAGGGCAAGGGGCAGAGGGAGAAGGAGAGAGAATCTTGTGTGAGTGTGTGTGTCTGTGTTTTCAAGTTTACTAGTTTTCTACCCCAACTATAGCATTACTACATAACACTATACCAATTTGCCAAATGTGCTCATTTTTATATAAACATATATGTATATACATATATATATGCCCAGAGTGAAGCCCAATGTCGAACTTGAACAAGGAGAATCTTAAGCAGACCTCCTGCTAAGCACAAATCCCGATATGAGGCTAGATTCCACAACCCCAAGATCATGACCTAAGCTGAAATCAAGAGTTGGACGCTTAACTTACTGAGCCACCAGGGTGCTCCCAGATCTTATCTTTAAAGAAAAAGAAATTTTTGGAGCAACCATATAAATAGAAAGTGTATAAACACAATTAAGTAGTCTTGAGGTTAGTATCAACACAGAATTAGATAAGAGAGCAAAGGAATCCGTCATTAAAAATCTGGGCTACTGTGGTAATAAAAACAGCCTATCCACATAATTCAGTTCTTTTTGTACCTTTTTTCCCTCCTCAGTAACAGTACTTTAAACCTGGCTTATTTAAAAGTTTTCCTTAATTTTTTTTCACCTTGCCTATTTAAATACAAAGCTCCATAAGAAGGGAATAGGGAAACCCCTGATGTGATCAAAAAAAACAAAGAAATTTTATATCTATTCAACTTATAATAGGAATCTCAAGATGCCTAAAAAGGGTAAAAAGATCTCTTAGTAAGTTCCATAAGGTTAAGAATTTTGGTATATTTTGTGTACTGCTTTAAACCCAGTACCTGGTATATAGTAGGCATCTGGTAAATATTTATTGAATGAAAGAATGAATGAATGAGAAGAATTCCTACAAACTGTTGAATGATTTAATTAAGAATCTAGATACAAGCCAATACATTATTTCATGCTATCTACATCTGAGAATGACCCTTTTAAAAAATAACCAATGACATTTACCTGAATTTTCAAAATGTGCGCTTCTGCCAAGATTAATGACATTACAGCACACTTAATCTGTACCAAGCAATGGGATTGATTTCTTTTTCCCCAAATTTCTATTCTGAAAAAGTATGAAACTAATATGAAAGAACCTATACTTTGACAAAGAAGGATTTTGAGCAGATGTTAGTTTGGTTAAGCAGTCTTTTCTATTGATAATTGGTAATGCTTGTGAAAGAAGATATCTGGCATAGACTTTTTCAAATAATACACAAAAATGTTATTCCAGATATTAATACAAGAATAGGAGTTGTTGGGCGCCTGGGTGGCTCAGTGGGTTAAGCCGCTGCCTTGGGCTCAGGTCATGATCTCAGGGTCCTGGGATCGAGTCCCACGTCGGGCTCTCCGCTCAGCAGGGAGCCTGCTTCCTCCTCTCTCTCTCTGCCTACTTGTAATCTCTCTCTGTCAAATAAATAAATAAAATCTTAAAAAAAAACAAAAGAATAGGAGTTGTAATCTATTATGTTATTATGTTACAGAGTCACATTGACTTTTGAACAGTATCTGGTTGGTTTTTGTTGTTGTTTTTTTTCCTGATGAAGTTTGTTCAAACTCATTTGTTGTTGGGTTTACTCTCAGGCTGTTTTTTTCCTCTCCATTTTTTGGGGGGATTTGTGATCTCTAATTAACAACTTTTAATGTTAGTTATCTTCTCTGCCTTTGCTTACCCTTTGGTCCAAAACTCTCTCCACTTTTAAAATGTCAGACCTCAGCTTTGGATGGCTTTTCACAGCCAAATTTCCTAAAATGTATCAGTGCTTAAATGACAATAAATTTTTCCATTAAAATTAAAGTTCCTAAAAATTAAGAATTTTGATGTATTTCAAAAATAATACCATTCTCTTTGACAGGTGGAACATGGTGTCATGAATTTAGTAGTAATTCCAAACATAAATCAATTAACAGCTTGGGCCTCCAGCAAGGAGTGAAATTCTGTAGGTAGAAAAACTGATTGACCCCCACCGCCCATAGGTGCTGTTCCGCTATGGAATCCCTTTGCTCAGTTTTCTCCTGTCCAATCAGGTGGAATGTTTCACAGGCACATGGTTTATACAGCTCAAAATAACTTGGGACCTGTGAGCTGACAAATGCTCTGGCTCCGGTGGTGACAGGTTGTCCAGCTTCTTACAGCCATCTTCACTGAAACTAAGGTTAACTCCTCACTCTCTATGGACAGCTACTCTCGATTTCCAAGGGCGTGAAGAATTTTCTTTTTCTCCTGTGCTTTCATCTAAAAGTTCTCCTTGGATAATTATCATCACAGTGGATTGCCTGGGTTGGACATCTTCAACTGGGTCAACTAAAAAAAGAAAGGTAATATCCAGATTTAAGTTCTCAAGTGTGTTCTGATAACAGGGCGTTGACAATGGGAAAAGGGATATTTCAGAGACCTAGTTACTGTGATTAAGAGGGAAACCTAGGATAACTCCTAATTGTGTTTGATGGGACACAAAATTTTTCAAAAAATAAAGTTTTCTACATGTAAAGATTTTGGAAGGGATTGGTGTGAGTCACAAGAGATCACAGCCTCCTTGAGTCCTAAGGAAAAAATACCTCAACAGAGGAAGTTGTGACATGATACATACATCATAAATATTTCCACATGTTCACTTATTAAAATAACAGTGTGTATAGAGAATTTGTGTGTGATGCCTATTTCCTTTTTAAAGGAAGTCAAATCTAAAATAATATGACTCTGTAGTTAAAAGACTTTCATTTAAAATTTTTTTATCATGTAAAAGGATATGCTTGCTATATTTAGTGTTGGGAGATCTGCTCCCTGGATTAATGTACACAACAGCTGCAAAAAGTCTTGCTCAAAGGACATTGCTCTTTCTTTCTCCTTTCTCTCTCTCTCTCTCCCCCTCTCTTCAACTGCATCAAAAAGACACTTGACAGTCAATGGCAAGTGTTTGGCCTGGTATTTTGCACTATTAGCAGTAATTAGAGGCACATCTTGAATTATATTTTAAAAACCATGTAAGCAAAGAAAAAGAGAATTTGGATTCATCTGTATTTCCATTCCCCAAAAGTAAACATTACAGCAATGGTGCTAAGAAATTTTCTATTTCGTCAACCAATTTTTATTCATACTTGTTAAAGATACTAGAATCAATCAGTTTGAAAAAAACAAAACACCTATCCATTTTTGTTCTCAAAAAATTGTGGTTCAGTTATTTTCACATTGATAATGAGAAAATGAATTCTACAAACTCCAATAAAGAATCTGTGACAACTTTTCAGTCTCTCCTTAATCATAACTCTTAAGTACATGTAAAATCCACAATCCTTTTCTAGGAAATTGAGACTGTTTATACTTAAAGGTATAATAAACATATTTTTTAAACAAAGGTTAAGATATGTTGTCTGACACATGATTTGAAACAAACAAAATATTTAAAATCAAGGCCATTCCATGAAATCTGAAATATATGCACATTATATTTATTTTGTTGGTAGACAAAATTATAGCCATTACAGAATCTTGTAATAATGGACTATGAAACAAACAGTTGGACACTATCCAAATTCTGGAAGTTTGTCTCTATTCCCACTTACAGAGTATAGCTAATGTTATTGGAACTCATACTAATGTGTTAAATCCCCAGTTTTATAGATCTGTGATTTAGAATACAAGCTCTCTATTACATGTTTCTATTACAGTGTGCTTAGTCCAATAAGTGGAATGGACTCAGAACCACAATTCATGGACATCAAAAATTGAATGAGTTTTTAATCCAGGCTGGGTTTTGTGATTCATAGAGATGGTTTATTCAAATTTACTTTTGACATAAGACAGCTGATAAATCACTTTTCATCATGAAAGGGCTTTAATGAACTAAGATGCCAGCTAAATTTTCAACAGTTAATGCCATATATGTAATAGGAGTAATGAACTGAGCTTGCTAACCTGAAAATACAAAGACAAACAATACTGGTAATCCCAGAATAATTACGATAGTTTCCTTCATTGACATTGAGATTTGACAAAGGCATTGGTTGTCACCCAGTGTCATTACCTATAACAAGACCAAAAATTGAATTTTTTCCTCTCTTAGGAGATACAGAAGAATCAAGCACCACGGAGATCTTTTCTTAAATTTCTATGGTACTGCATACTTGACAGAGTTTTTTCAAACTGCTAGGGAATTGCACTTTTGCCTAAAGGGAATAATTCAAGTACAGACAGAATAGTCTGTTTAAAAATTTAGGAGCATTGGGATGGCTCTGTGGGTTAAGCCACTGCTTTTGGCTTGGGTCATGGTCTCAGGGTCCTGAGATTGAGCCCCACATCAGGCAGGGAGCCTGCTTCTGCCACTGTCTCTGCCTACTTGTGATCTCTATCAAATAATAAATAAAATCTTTTAAAGAAAAATTAAGAGTCTGTATTCAGCAAATATATTTTTGGTGGGCACAAAGGTTTGTATGACTGTTTATTTGCACTCACAAGAGTTTGTAGAGTTCATGTATAACCAGAGTCACCTTGACCAGTTCTGCACAGGCTGCCTGTTGCCTCCGTTTGGAGTCACAATGCCTTACACCCTCTGGGAGGGGCCCAGCCTTCCCACCAAGCCCTTAAACTAAAACTAGATCTTCAGATCTGGAGCCTCTTGGGGGCACATCTTCCTCTCCCAATCTAGGCAGCATGTTATGTCAGTGTAATTTGGGAAGTTACCTTTTTCAAATCCTTCATCACCTAAATAAATCTGACAGGCTGAAGAGAGATGAAACTGTTCTATTGTTTTCTTATTTTCTTATTTAAAATAATCTTTGAGTTAATGAGATTGACGTTTTCTCGTTTTTGATTTCCTGTTTGAGAGCTAAGTTCCCCACAGATGGTGAGATCTTGAGAGTGATATAAAACCTCATTTTTTTTGTGACTACCACCAAGCTCTTCTTATATCCTAGAGGCCTGAGGTCTTTCTGTTTGTTTTTCATTAGCCTTTCCACGCATTGTGGAGTTTACTTTTACACAATTTCTTTGCTGTCAAGGTTAAATACTAACCTTGGGCTCTGGCTTCAGTATCCTTTACTTTCCTACTGTTTATCCTGTTCTATATTCAAAAATATAGGAAAGTATGCCAATCTCTTTTCTCGCACTCAAACTAAATCCTTACTTTCTTTCCTACCTTCCCCACTTTAGCAATTCAATTAAAACAATAGTAAGAGAAGGGAACAGCTTACTCGCCCTTGGCCCATTATCTAAAAACCTTTTCCTTCCTTTAACCTCTGCCCTTTAAGGAATGTCCCTAATTTAACAGATTCCCACTGTTTCTCCTATATATTACCTCTGGTCTGTCTCTTTAGTTCAACATTCCCTTTTAATGTATACATTTGTCTCTATTTGTTTTTATCTGCTGTTTTTCCTGTTTCAAACTGAAAGAGGAATTGAGAGACTAGACCTTACACTATTTCCATAGTCTTTGAGTTAATGAGATTGACATAGGCTACTGACATAGTTCTACATATTTCATGTCCTTATTCTGTTAATGCAACATATACTAACTTACTAAATGACTAATGTCATTCACACCAGAAATAGACTAGAGATAAAACTAAGATGGGGGTGATCCCTGTAATAGTAATGGAATGGGAAACTAACAGTGAAGAAAGATTTACCTCAAAATGCGTCCCATATACAGCCAACTCTTTTTTAAATTAACGCCTCTTTATTTTTCCTTTTAAGATATTTATTTATTTATTTGTCTGAGAGAGATTACAAGCAGGGGGAGTTGTAGGCAGAGGGAGAAGCAGGATCCCTGCTGAACAAGGTGCCTGATGTGAACTTGATCCCAGGGTACTGGGATCATGACTGGAGCCAGAGGCAGAAGCTTAATGAACTGAGCCACCCAGGGGTCTTTGCAGCCAAATTTTTAAAAGATGATCTGTACCCAACTCTCCAGGACTAGTTCCTATGTCATGGGATTTGGTTCATGGCCCAGCAAGTTTCTCCGAAAGTACTGAATTAGATACTTCTATTGTGTGGAACATCATAGGATAGAAAAGGCAAGACAAATAGATCAACACCAGCGAGAGGGAGGCAAATCCTAATTTTGTTGTTGGTTCTTCTCCTAAAGAACATTCTGGGTATAATAATTACACATCAGCAGAAAATTATCACCTTCAATTTGTGTTTTTAAAGCACAGTCTTAAAGTGCTTTCACAAATGAATCTATGAAGTAAGCAGAGTAGTTCTGCTTATCCTCAGTTTAGAGGTGAGTTACTTAAAGATGTTTTATCTTGTCCTATTCCAGCTCTCTACATGAATAATTATTAAACGTTAAGCTATTTTTTGTGTTTACCTAGAAATGAGATTTGTTTTCTCATTTAGATATCAAAATTTGTTTAGGTATCTATCTCATTTAGATATCTTCAGTGTTTATGTTTGAGTCCAAGTTATTTCATATTAGGTTTTGCTAATTCGCTGGTCAATGCCCCAGTTTAAATATTCGTATTATAACCCAAAGATGGGTGTATACCAAATGATATTTCCAACAAGGCCTTCTTAGAGCTTGCAAAAAAGGTAGTGCCTAGTTAACATGAGTTGAGAAATATACCCAAAGGTATCAACATCAAATTTTGTTATTATGAACCAGACCCTTAGTTTTCAGCAAGCTCTCAGGGCAGATCCTCTCATCAGGAGAAATCCCAGGGGAAAAAATGGAGCTATTTAGCAAAGAAAAATAAAGAGCATTCAATAAGCCATCTATGTCACCAAATTAGTTTATATGATTTACTAAAGTCTGTGTTGATTATTGATGTGGCCTTGTTTCATTTCCTATCTAGGAATCTCACCCTAACCATGATTTTTTTTTTTGTTTTGTTTTTAAACTTTTTTAAAAAAAGATTTTATTGGGGTGCCTGGGTCGCTCAGTGGGTTGAAGCCTCTGCCTTCGGCTCAGGTCATGATCCCAGAGTCCTGGGATCGAGCCCCGCATTGGGCTCTCTGCTCAGCAGGGAGCCTGCTTCCCTCTCTCTGTCTCTGCCTGCCTCTCTGCCTACTTGTGACCTCTGTCTGTCAAATAAATAAATCTTTAAAAAAAAATTTTATTTGTTTATTTGAGACAGAGAAAGTGAGAGAGAGTATGAGAGGGGAGAAGATCAGAGGAAGAAGGAGGCTCCCCACGGAGCTGGGAGCCCGATACAGGACTTGATCCCAGGACCTCAGGATCGTGACCAAAGCCAAAGGCAGTCATTTAACCAACTGAGCCACCCAGGCACCCCTCACTCATTCTTATTCTGAAAGTGTTTCAATTTTGTAAGAAGCAGAAAGAAGTGTCACTCTGAACATCTCAGATGAAATGTCTTAGAGAATTCTTAATTTCCTTTCCTAAAACCTGCTCATCCAAGAAAATGATTCCACCACGCACCTAGTTGCTTAGGCCCTAAATATTGGAGTCACCTTTGACTCTGCTATTTCTCTCCTATCTTTCAGTCTACTAGCAAATTATACTGCCTCTTCCTTTAAAAAAAAGACTTGGGCGCCTGGGTGGCTCAGTGGGTTAAGCCGCTGCCTTCGGCTCGGGTCATGATCTCAGGGTCCTGGGATCGAGTCCCGCATCGGGCTCTGTGCTCAGCGGGGAGCCTGCTTCCTCCTCTCTCTCTCTGCCTGCCTCTCTGCCTACTTGTGATCTCTCTCTGTCGAATAAATAAATAAAATATTTAAAAAAAATAAAAAGAAAAAAAGAAAAAATAACTCAAATCTGATCATTTCTCACCATTTTCCTACTGGTACCATTCATTGATCCAAGCCACCATCATCTCTTGCGTAGCATACGGCAAGGCTCCTAACTGATCTGCTTGTTTCCACACTTGCTCCCTTCAACTTGATTTTTTTGCATAACAGCCATGCTTAATTTTTTTCAAATACTGTGTCATCCGCTTCTCAAAACCTTAAAATGTGTCCCCATTTACATGTATAATAAGATTCAAAGTCCTTCCCATGGCCTGCAAGACTTCACATGATCTAACTTTGTACTTTTCTGACTTGTTTTCTTCTACTCTTCTTTTTCATTCACCTCCTGGCACAATGGGCTTGACTCACACACAGCAAACATTCACCTCCCTTCACCTGAACACTTACTTCTTTCTCAGTTAGGAACATTCTCCACCCACCCCCACCTCAAGATGGTCACACGACTAACTTCTCCACTGCATTAGAAGCTATGCCTGATCTTCTTAGCTGAAATAGCATACCTTCCCTTTTCCCCCTTCATTCTCTATTCCTTTGTCTTATTTATTTTTCTTCTTAACACTTATGTCTTCTCCACCAGAATGTCAACTCCATAGGATAGGGACTTTGTCATTTGTTCACTGCTGAATCCATAGTGCCTAGAATGGTACCTGGCACAGAGTAGAGGCTCAATCGATATTTATTGGATGAATAAATGAAAGCTACATTAGCCATAATAGCATTTGGGCTTTTTAAAAGTACAAATTTTACAACAGATAGTTTTTACATTAATGCTTGAAAGAGAAAATGATACATTTTAAAATTTCCTATTATAGGTAATATTTATCAGCTCAACAATTTATATGTGCATTTTCATTTGACAACCTCTTAAAGGAGAATTGCTATTATCCCATTGGAAAAGATGGTAATAATTGAGACTCAGATGCATTAACTGACTTGCTCAAGATAATACAGATATTTAGTGTTAGAGCTGGGATTCAAACCCAGGTTTCTGATTATAATTAGATGTACTTTGATACTTCTGCTATGAAAGAAAAGCATAATTCCAGTTATTTTATCCATCGTAAATTTTCATTTGAAAGTCACCTTGAAGTGATTAAAGCTTTTACCAGTTTATATTTTTCCTTTTTCTCTTTTTTTTTTTTTTCTAAGTTTTTTTTTTGCAAATATGATTTCTATTTATCTGTCTTACTTTATTCTGTAATTAGAATAAAAGATAAATAATAGTTGATTTAGCAGGAAATTCTAATGAACCAAAGAATTCAACAGATATTGATTGATCCAATTCCATGTGCTGTGTGTGCACAGAGATGGTGGTGTACAAAAGCAAAGTGAGGTAGACAGAAAAGTAAATAGGCAAATTTACTGTGTTGTGGTAACTCCTGTATTTGGAGAGAAGGACAAAGAGGTTTGGGATCACATTGCAGAGGTACCCAACCCAGAACAAAGAAGAAATCCCACAGCGATGTCTCAGCTAAGAACTGCAGACCATGTAGATCTTGGGCCAGTAAGGCAGTGAGGGAGGTGGGGACAGGCAGGTGCCTAAACAAAGAAAATGTATACAAGATCCACAGGCAATACAGTTCTTTCATGAAACTACATTTTTTTTTTTTTTGAGACTACGCGTATTTCAACAGAGTATAGATGGTGCTGAATTAACTACAAATCAGAGCTCAGCTGCTCTTCAAACTTTGTCCTAGGGTCAACCACGTCACTAGCTCTACTTCCATTTCTTATCATGCTATGTCACTATAGTTCCTATTTAATAATAATAATAATAGCAACTACCATTTACTGAACATTTACTAAATGCCAAGCACATTTAATCATGACTTCAATCTATGAGATGGCTGTTTTGCAGATGTCTAAGCTGAGCCTTATAGAGGATAAGTGACCTTGTTGAGTTTATACAGCCAGAAAGTGTCAGAACTGGGATCTGAACCACATCTATCTAACTCCAAAGTTTTAGGTAATAAACACTACATTAAAGAACATTAAATAAATTAATTAAGCATTAATTAAATTAAAAATTAAAACAATTCTTTATTTTAAAAACTGAAAGTTTTTTATCATAATAATTTCTTATAACCATAAGTAACAGAATAGGCACGCATTTGCACCTCAATTGGCTTCTTGACTTTAAAAAAGAAAAAAAAATGTTTATCCAGAGCAGTGATTACTTTTTACAAGTATTTTCTTTCCTATTTCCACCATAAATATAAAGTTCTTAAAAGTTTTTCAACACTGGGGCGCCTGGGTGGCTCAGTGGGTTAAGCCTCTGCCTTCGGCTCAGGTCATGATCTGAGGGTCTTGGGATCGAGTCCTGGATCTCTGCTCAGTGGGGAGCCTGCTTTCCCCTCTCTCTCTACCTGCCTCTCTGCCTACTTGTGATCGCTCTCTGACAAATAAATAAAATATATTTTTTTAAAAAGTTTTTCAACATTAACATCACCTTTACCTAAATATTGTGGGGTTGTTGTCTTTTTTTTTTTTTTTTAAAGATTTTCTTTCTTTATTTGAGAGAGAGAGAATGAGCAGGGGTTGGGGCAGAGAGAGAAAAAGAAAGAGAAGCAGACTCCCCACTGAGCAGGCACCCCAATGCAGGGCTCAATCCCAGGACTCCCAGACCATGACCTGAACTGAAGGCAGATGCTTAACCAACTGAACCACCCAGAAGCCCCTAAATATTGTTTTTTGCTAACATCATTTGAGTGTCTATTACAGGCTTTGCATTCTGATGCATGGTTTAAGGGCTTTGCATTCATGATGTTATCAATATCCCAGAAATTAGGTATTATCCATGTTTTACAAGATGAGGAATCCAAAGCTCAGAGAAGTAAGCAATTTCCTCAAAGTCACGCAAATGCTAAGAGTTCATGAAACCAGAATTTGAAAACCGATGTGACTCTAAGACCAATAATTCTCATTTCATGTTGCCTCAAGATAAAAGCCATCTTAGAATACAGAGTTAGAGACAAAGTTACAATAAAACACGATATACAGTAATGTCCAACTAATAGAAGATCATTCTGATTTATATATTACTTAGCTTTCTCCTTACATTTTTAAATACAGTTGGCCCTTGAACAACATGGGTTTGAACTGTGTGTGAGTCCACTTATACATGGATTATTTTACATTAAAAAAAATACAGTACAGTGCTGTAAATGCATTTTTTCTTCCTTATGATTTTCTTAAACCATTTTCTTTTCTCTAGCATAGTTTATTGTGAGAAACAGTATATGATACATATAAAAATATGTTTTAATTGACTGCTTATGCTATTGAAAAGGCTTCTAGTCAATTGTGTGTTATTAGTAGTTAAGTTTCCTAAGAATCAAAAGTTATACGTGGGTTTTCGACTGTGCAAGGGCTGGCACTCCTAACTCCTGCATTGTTCAAGGGTCAATTGTATATGCAGAAATTCAAATGAGACTAATGAAATAGTTGATTTATAAATGAGAAGGATTTTTTCATCAGTATAATAATTACATTTTTTTAAAGATTTTATTTATTTGACAGAGAGAAAGATCACAGGTAGGCAGAGAGGCAGGCAGAGAAAGAGGGGGAAGCAGGCTCCCTGCTGAGCAGAGAGCCTGATGCGGTGCGGGGCTTGATCCCAGGATCCTGAGATCATGACCTGAGCCGAAAGCAGAGGCTTAACCCACTGAGCCACCCAGGTGCCCCGTAATTACATTTTAAAATAGCATTTGCACCTTATTGCACATATTTTTAACTCTTCTTCTGTATGTTAATGCAGACATGAGACAAATTTTCAATTGATATATCAATTATACTTTCATATACTATTTGGTATATCATTTATGGTCCTACCAGATTTAAAATAGCCAGATAGCTCTATTTAATGAGTATATTATAATTTCTTATTGAACATGGTTCCAATTTTTAATATTATCATCTATACTGTGATGAATATCTTTGTAGATAAATCTTTGCACTCATCCAGCACCTTTGCATTTTCAATTCATTTTTAAGGCACAGTAGACTTCACCCAAACAAATGACTCCTGTAGTGACAATTTCAGGCTGTAACAAGCATGTGGAAAAATATTTGGCTGTAGGCAATTATTTCAGCCATCTCTAATTGCCCTCTCAAGGTGACCGCTTACTTTGCCAATTTAGAGGTTGGTTTTGGATAGCACTCTAAAAGCTCAAGAATTAGAGCGGTTCCCAGGAAGTCTTCTTTGTGATGTAAGTAAGGCTGTCTTATAGGGGATAGGAAAGGAGTGAACTAAAACAAGTTTGTCATAGAATCATAAAACCTAAAAAGATTTAGATAACTTTCCTCTCCATCTTCCCAGCACAAAGCCTAGCACATGGTGGCCAAGAATAGCAAGCAAATGGTCTTCATTTCTATGACCATCTTTGATTGATTGGTGGTGACTGAAGGAGTAGAGTGTTAAGAAAATCAAGATCCATGGGAAGAGCACTGTACTCTGTTAGCTGATCTTTTAAGGAAAGAGAGAAGTAACAGCCTACAGGTCACCAGTTTGCCATCCCTCTAGTAAATGTGTGACTCAATAAATGATAAAATGTTAGTAATATAAAGTTGCTTTGTATTACCAAACTCTAGTTCGGGGGGGGGGGCTTTGAACTAAAGTTACTGTAATATTTTCTTAATATTTTAAAAATTATTTACTTTTTGAATCAGTAATAGCCTCATACAATTGACACTCAAAAGTCGAGAAAGGGTATACAGTGAAATACAATATAGGGGTGTCCTGTATTGAACCTCATTTCCCTGTCTCCCATATCCCCTCTTCACCAATGTTAATAAAAGAGATTTTTAAAAATCTAGGCTCTAACTCATATCTTCGTACAAATTAAATTAATTATACCTTATTTGAAAAGCCTAAATCATTACACTTTTCAAGAGCAGATTGAACCTCTAAAGAACATTGAATTTAAACAACTTGTCCCTAGTCAAAAGCCAAAGCATTATTTATTTTCGTGAACTGGATCAAATTGATTTTTTCAGTAATTAAATGGATTATGTTACCTCTATCTTTTTTTTTCCCATTTCAAAGAAGAATTTATTCATTAGTTTAACAATTATTTTTTGGGATCAAAGTCCTTGCATTGGTGGAAGTTGTATTTTAGTGGGAGGAAAATGACAAGCTGCTAAAAATGTGCATGCCAGGTATTTCTTATGAAGATAAGTGGTACTGGGAAAACCAAACTGTGTAAAAAGAATAAGCTGGAAAGGTATTTCTGGCTTATGTTGGGCCATAAAGAAGGAACCACTGAGGAGAGAATAGGTAGATAATTGAGGGAAGTGAGAAGTGAGTCACATAGCATTGTCAGAAAGAATGCTCCAGGTACAGGCAACAGCAAGCAAGTCAAATGTTCTGAGGCATTTCAGATGTAACTTTAGAATATATTTCAGAAATAATAAGAAACCAGTGTGGGTGAAGCTGAGTGAAAAAGTCTTGAAACCATAGGAGATAATGTCAGTTTATTTAGAGCTCTTAATGAATGAAACAAAAGAAGAAGAATGAAACAAAAAACTGTTGTTGTCCGTATTTTTTAATGCCCATTATTTTATTGCATTCAAGGTAATGGGGAGAGTATGGACAGCAAATCTCTGTGCAGGAAAGGTCTTTATAACTAAAAGTCCTTTATAGATATCATCAATTAGAAATTGTATTTACTATCACTATGGTTACATCATAGCTTTCACAATTGAACTTGTATTAAAGAACTTAATAGAGTGGTTATTACCCATGTTTTTATTTTATATTTCAGGGAAGTCTCATTCAGTTCATCTTCATTTTACAATTTGAGGTTCATCTTTAAGTCTTTAATGTAAATTTTGTAGAAGTATCAAAATTAGGCAACTTTTTATTTTAAGCTTTAAGATCTTAAGACTCCATCATGCTTGTAGACCTATTATTCTTTAGAAATGATCAAACTTTTTGTTATTATTATTATTATTATTTTGTGACAGCATGCAAGACGACAGCATAGAAGCTTCTACTTCCATATCTCAGCTTCTAAGAGAGAGCTATTTAGCAGAAACTAGACACCGGGGAAACAATGAGAGAAGTCGAGCAGAACCGTCCTCCAACCCTTTCCATTTTGGCAATCCTTCTGGAGCTGCTGAAGGAGGAGGAGGCCAAGATGACCTTCCAGATCTTTCAGCCTTCCTGAGCCAAGAAGAATTAGATGAAAGTGTCAATCTGGCAAGACTGGCCATCAATCATGACCCTTTGGAGAAAGCAGATGAAGCTCAAGCCAGAAAACGTCTTTCATCTGATCAAATGAAACATTCACCTAAATCAAGTTTTGACCCCAACTTCTGTCAGGATAACTCTCGAGGTCCTACCAGCTCTAAAGAGAGACCTCATGAGGCAAAAAGGCCACAGTATAGCTCTGAAACCCAGTCCAAAAAAGTATTCTTAAATAAAGCTGCCGATTTCATTGAAGAGCTGTCCTCCCTTTTCAAAGCCCATAGCTCCAAAAGGATTAGACCTCGAGCCTGCAAAAACCACAAGAGTAAACTGGAATCTCAAAACAAACTTACGCAGGAAAATAGCTCCAGTTTGTCAGATATCTCAGAAAGAAGAGAAAGATCTTCTGTTCCCATCCCTATCCCTGCAGATACTAGGGATAATGAAGTGAATCACGCCCTTGAAAGGCAGGAAGCTAAGAGGCGCGAAGCTGAGCAGGCTGCCAGTGAGGCCGCTGGTGGAGACACCACCCCAGGCTCTTCACCTTCATCTTTGTACTATGAAGAACCTCTGGGGCAACCTCCTCGGTTCACTCAAAAGTTACGGAGCAGAGAAGTTCCAGAAGGAACCAGAGTACAGTTGGATTGCATAGTGGTAGGAATTCCACCACCCCAAGTAAGGTAAAAAATATCCCATTAGTAATGCTCGGTAACTGCTTTCCATCTACCCTGATCCTCTCTTAAGTATGTGGTTTCAAAAACTATGTACTCTTTCTGAGAAAAAGTCAGAGTCTAATGTAGCACTCTCCAATAGAAATATAATATTAGCCAAATTATGTAATTGAAATTTTTCAAGTGGTCACATTTTCTTTTTTTTTTTTTTAAGATTTTATTTTATTTATTTGACAGAGAGAGAGATCACAAGCAGGCAGTGAGGCAGGCAGAGAGAGAGGGAGAAGCAGTCTCCCCACTGAGTAGAGAGCCCGAAGTGGGGCTCGATTCTAGGACCCCGAGATCATGACCTGAGCCAAAGGCAGAGGCTTAACCCACCGAGCCACCCAGGCGCCCCTTGAAGTAGTCACATTTTTGAAAAGTAAAAAGAACTGGGTGAGATAAGCTTTTAAAATATGTATTATTTTATCAATATATTAAAATATTATTATTTCAACAGGTAATCAATATAAACTATTAATAAGATATCCAGTGTGAATTCTACATTTAGAACAGCACTTCTCAATTTGACTACTTAATTTTCCTAGGAAATACTTAATCTGCATTTAGATTTCATAACATTTACAGCTGAAAAAGTAGCTTAACATACTCAAGTTGTTCCAAACATACCTCAAAATTTCATAACAGCAAAATTATCAGTTTTAAAATTTAAATTAATTAAAATTAAATGTAATTTGAAATTCAGGTCCTAGGTTGCACCAACCACATTTCAAGTGCCCACTACCACATGTGGTCAGTGACTAAGGTATTGGACAGCATAAGTCTACAGCCTGAAGATGAAAACAAGAAAGTATTTAAGACTTATACTCAATGAATACCTGAGGTATTTTTTCAGTTTTAAAGAAAGCCAAAAGATAGAATAAAGACTAATAGAATAAAGATAGAATAAGTTCGTAGCTAAGTAAAATCAATTTAAAGATTCATTTTACATGTATTATATTTATTATAAACTTTTTATAACAGCTTAATGAATACTATTCTCCCTAATGCCCAAGTCTTTCCCTAATATGACTAATGAGTAGAGAGGATATCAATTTTTTTTTTTAAGATCTTATTTTTGTTTATTTGACAGAGAGAGACACAGAGAGAGAGAGAGAACACAAGCAGGGGGACTGGGAAAGGGAGAAGGAGGCTTCCCACTGAGCAGGGAGCACAACACGGGGCTCCATCCCAGGACCCCTGGGTTCACGACCTGAGCCAAAGACAGCCGCTTCACTATTGAGCCACCCAGGCGCCCCTGATACATCAATTTTTTAAGTGCCTACCAGTTATCTTTTCTTTGAAGCAAATGAAGCTTAAGCCTCGGGGTTCCTCATTTGCATAAACTATGCCTAATTTTGTGGTCTTATTTTATTTCATTTTTTAAAGGGGCCCTTCCACATATCTGAGCTTCAGGTCCCACAGCCTGGATCTGACCACAGCCCCAGGGTGACGTTTGCACACTCTAATATTACAATGTAATAATATGTGAATAAAGAGCTTTAAGTGTGTTGCTTATATAGAGAATTACTGGATTTAGAGTCCTGTAACAATCATTTTGCTTTCCTAACTATTTACTAGAAGAATGACTTCATTACTATTTAACATTTATTCTAGGTGTGTAAATAGGGTCTCGTCTTTTTCTCACACAGTATTCATACTATAGGATATTCATATTATAGGACAGTAATAGTATTAATAATAATAGTTTTATTTATATTTACCTATTGATTCAAGAGATTTTAACCCAAAGATGTACTCATATATTGAATTTTGGTTTTCAAAGGCAACAGAATGCAATGTTAAATATTATTTCTACAATGTCATATATACTACTATGCAGTTATGCAAATGAGCTCCTTGAGGGCAGGGGTTCTCCTTTGTATCCTGAACACCTTCATATCTCCTTTGTTTATTTCTGGCTCATAGTAATCACTAAGAAATGTTAAGTAAACTAATGCATAAAGAAACAGGAAAACAAGAAACTCAATCAGTTTCAATCAGGATTCGGTCATATGGCCTAAGATATGACAAAGGGTTGAAACTGTATGACACAAGTCAGTATCTAACCTTCTATTCTAAGCATGCCTGATGACACTCCCGGGGAGTATCGTTGGTAATGCTGGTGAGATGTCATCACAGAACCATGATGGAAATCACCCAGTGACATTTGGGCAGTCTAAGTAAGCTGGTGAGTACTCAAGTTATAAAACACACACAACTTACTTAGATTAGTCTTGTCCAACCCACTAATTTCTAAACATAGCATGGACCCAAAAAACCAGAAAAACTAGACCAGATTGTTCAGGACTGATTCTCCCCATTTCTTGACTGTGACAATCTCAGATATGAAAAAGAATTCAGTATTCCTGTGAGAAAAATGAGCCAGGAAGAATTATAAGATACCCATCCCCCCCAAAACAAAGTAATCTAGTGGTCCCTCAAAAACTACTTAATCAACCAAATGCAAATTTATAAATTTTAAAGTGGAAAAAATATACACAGCTCCTATGTAGCAATACTAATTTTACCTGGAAGAATTTCTTTCCTGATAGAATTCATGCCTGTATTCCAACCATTGGTTTGGAGCCAGAAAATTTCTAGGTATTTATTAATTATTTTCTGGATGAACTAGTATTTAATTTATGCATCAATTATATTCCAAAAAGTTTAGAATTTTCTATTAGCTGTCATTATTATCTTAAGCCCAGAGTTTACATAACTCTAATTAATTGGACAGCAAATATATTTTTACTATGTGCTCTGCACTTTGATTATTGCAGTGACAGAGACAATATAAGATGTGTTCCTGTCCTCAAGGAGCTTGTGATTCAATTAAAGAAATCATCCAAGTTTATATAGTACAAAACCATAAGAACTATCAGGCTTCAGAGAAGGGATGGAGGACTAGAAAGATCAAAGAAGACTTCGGACATGTAGGATGAGAAAGATTGAGAGGATTTAGGATTTAGGATTTATTCATTCAATCATTCAACAAATACCTGTTGAATTACTAAGTGAATTACTGGGAGTACGAAACAACTGTGAGCTATTGGAGGTCACGGACCTTGTTTTGAAACCAAGTCTAACACTGTTCTGAGAGGGTAGCTCTCATAATCTAAAAGGCAATCAGACAGGAATGTAGTCAAAACGGTGCAATATTGTATAAGGGCTATAACAGAAGTATGTATAGAGCACAACAGCAGCTCAAAGGAAGATGTGATTATTTTGCCTCGCGTGCAGGAGGAAGGAAGCATTCACAAAGGAGGTGCCTCTAGTTTGAAGAGACCAGGGGTGGAGGAGGAAGCAAGTGCAAAAGTCTAAAGACAAGTGTTGTTTTTTTTTTTTTTTTTTTTTTTTTTTTTCAAAGAACTGCAAGTTCCTTGGCTGTGTGAAGAACATGGGGTAGCAGGTGAGCCAAAACAAGAGAAAAGCTTTTGGGTCAGGTCAATTTAACATGTTCATATAAAGGCACAGACGCTGGGAGAGGAATATTTTTATATGACAGGGAGGAGACTGGCCTAACCTGAAAAGATAGTAGAGCCAAATGATTTTGCAGAGCCTTGAAAGCAAAACAGAATAGTTCAGACTTGGTTTCAAAACCGCCTAGAAGCCACTTACAAGGTTGTGTATCAAGAAGTACCAAGATGAAAGGGAGCATTTAAGGAGAATTAGTCTGGAAGGAGGAGTTCGACTTGAAAAGAATGAAGAGTGTAGGCCACTTAGGAAGCTGAGGGAGATATCCCAGGCGTCAGATGCTCTGATCAGATTTGAATGGCGGCAGTGGGAGCAAGATTTAGAAGAAAAGAAATCAAGCCAAACTTGGTGGCTGACTGGATAGGAAGGATGAGTAAAAAAACGTTACTCCGCACGTTTGAGGCTGGATGCCTGAGAGAATATTGCGGCCACTGCCAAGGACTAAGAAAATGGAAGAGGTGACGGATGAATGGCGGAGTTGATGATTTGAGTCTGAGGAGACCAAGGGATGATTTCCAATAGGCAGTTGGAAATGCACGACTGAAGGTCAAATGAGAGGGTAGTGGAACTGGAGACATTCCAAGGAATGACCTGGACACTAGGAAATCTGGACACAATATCTCTGTAATTACAAAGGGACTATATATAAACAGATAACACTTGGAACTAACTTCTACTAGTGCCAAAAGAAGGTTTTCCAACCTTCTTTTAGCAGTAACTCCCTCCCAGTTTTCTCCCGGCAATGAATCTATTATACGTTATCCCAACACACTCTCTCTCTCTCTTTCTCTCTCTCTCTCTCTCTCTCTCTCACACACACACACACACACACATTTTTTAAGGATAAAATTAGAGCTTTTGAGATTGAAGAGCGTTGGAGTGGAAGGAGCCCGAAACTCCTAAGGCATCCCCATAGAACCCAGGAGTACAGATTTTGATCCAGAGAATACCTTAAAAATACATTAAAATAATGAGATATTTTGGCTTGCCATGTAGGAACATGGCAGTCAATAAGAAACGTATCCTTTTCACTATTTTTGCAGGAAAATGCAATAAGCCTACCTGGCAACTGAGGTCTAACCTTGGATCTGGGCGCCCCTCTGTGTAATCAGTATGTTATCCATGCTCTTGTAACTCTGGTTTAGCAAATTGAAAAATTGTTTTTGGTGTATTTGTTGATTTCCAAGTTAATTGGGCAGAAATTGCTTTGTTTTGTAGAGGTGAGATCCCATGTCACTGAAAGTAGCCTTTTGAAAAAGCTTGTTAATCTGGGACATAGCTTCATGGGAGGAGGGGCCTTAGAAAATGAAACACATTCATGCATCACCCACAGATGAAAGCGTCTGTTGGAATTCACAGCAAATGGCTGTGATCCCGTTTTGTATCCTGACTTCAAATTCTTTTCCCAGGAATGTGCAGCTGGGTCACACTAAGTATGTTTGCTTGTGCACAACCTTCTGAAGCAGCACAAATTTACCCTTTATAGGCATCAATGCCTGCTTTGGCTGCTCGGTTTTGTTTTTGCTGCTTCTGGACAATAGCCTACAAGTGACATGATCAGGAAATAAATTAGTTACAAAAACAGAGGATATTTTAAACGACACAGGGGAATTATAAAATATTATAAACAATTGTATTTGATGTATACATATTACACATATCATGTATAATATGTTGTACAAATATTTGAAATATTACATTAGTTATGGGCTTTTTCTTCTACCTTTTGGGAAAATCTAGATGCCGTCATTCATTTATCCAACCAATAGTAAGTGCCTACTATGTGCCATGTATTGTTATAGGCACTAAGAGTAAAACAGCAAAAACAAGAAAAATTCCCTGCCTTCATGGAGCTTAGGGTCTAGTAAGGAACACAGATAATAAACAAAAATTCCCAAAATTATTACATAATTATAATTGTAAAAAATGTGATAAAGGAGGGTGCATGTAGTAAAGGCACCAAACCTTATAGGTAGGCTGAAGAAGGTTATATTAAAAAGCGGTATTTAAGCTGAGAAATAAAAAATCTCTAGGAGTTAGCCTGGCAAAGTAGGGCTTAGGAAAAAGTGTCTCAGAGTGAGGGAACAGAAGATTCGAAGCTCTTAAGGCTACAAGATCATCATTGACTTTAAGGAATTGAAAGAACTGATGTCACCAGAACAAACAGTGAGAAGGTAATGGTTTGAGATTAAGTCCAGAGAGGCAGAGGAGGCTACGTTTTGAGAGGCTCTTAGAACTCCATACTCAAAGTGGGTCCTGAACCAGCTGGTCAGCATCATCGGAGACCTTGGTGAATATGCAGATTTGTAGTTCCACCTTATACCTACTGAGTTGAGGTCTCTAAAAATGAGGCCCAAACACCTGTCTTTTAACAAACTGCTGTCTGCTGCTGTGCTGAGAACTTTTGCAATTTCTTCGGAAACTACCTCAGAGGGAGGGACCTTCCCCACACTTTGTTCCTTGATCCAGAGGCTGCAATCTCCAGGTAACACTTTAGGACCTGCTGCTCAGTTCTTACTCCAACAGTACACTTCTCACACTCTCTCTGATGGAGTCACCTCAGCCTCGTAGGCGGTTCTTTGAAGCGAGTTCTGTTTTGAGGTGGAACGCCAGGCTAGTTTCTGTGATGTCCACTGGGTCCCTGGGAAAACTCACATCTTCCTCCCATAAAGTTTGGAAATCCAGGCTGCTTCCATTGAAGCTCTTCCTATCGTCCTTCTCTCTTGGGCAATACTAAATATCCTGTCACCTTAAAAGTTTCTGAGGCTGGGGGCACCTGTGTGGCTCAGTGGGTTAAGCCTCTGCCTTCAGCTCAGGTTATGATCTCCAGGTCCTGGGATCGAGCCCCGCATCAGGCTTTCTGCTCAGCTTTCCCCCTCTCTCTGCCTGCCTACTTGTGATCTCTGTCAAATAAGTAAGTAAAATCTTTAAAAAATAAATAAATAAAAGAAAAGTTTCTGAGGTAAGAATTGGGTATAAACCTCTGTACCCCCACAGACTCCCGAGGCTATAAGTCAAGCTCTCCAAGGGCCTCTACATAAGTTTCTGCGATTGCCTACCAACTTTCTTTAATCAGACTCTTGACTTCACATACACTCCCAAAATGGACACGGATCATCAGACTGAATTGCCTGAATTGTTTTCTAAAGTATATTTTGACTAGATACTAAAGAATATGTGTGTGTGTGTGTGTTTGTGTGTGTGTGTGTGTGTGTGTGTGTGCGCGCGCGCGCGCTTGCACATGCATACTTATGTTCATGGGATAAAAATGATAGCACAAACATCTGTGTGCCACATTACCATTATTTTTAAGACTGCTGTCTTCCTAATCCTGTCCCTTCCTCCCCTTTCGGAAGTAATCACTAGTTCAAATCTTGTGTTTTCTCTTTAAATTTTTCTTAACGATTTTTCTTCATAGTTTTACAACATATTTTTATGTCCCTAAACAATATTGGTATGGAAGCATTTACAGATGAAATAATACAAAATCCTGGACTTACATTAAAATAATTCAAAGTGGGAAAAAGTGGAGAATATAAAAGAAATACATATGCCACTTGTTGATAATTTATTGAAGCTAAGCGTATGTGCATGGTGGCCCATTATACAAAGTCTCTACTTTGTATATGCTTGACAGTTTCCATAATAAAAATTTTAAAAAAATATTAGTAAAATTTACATATTTAAAATTTTTTATTTAAGTAGGATCATGTTTATATTCTTCTGCTGCTTGAATTTTTTTCTCCAAAAACTGTATCCATGATGTTGCATGTAACTCTAATTCACTCATTTTCATTTCTATATAGGATTTCACTGTAAGGCTAGAGGATTGTATTTGTTGATGTACATTTGGGTTGTTTCTAGGTTTTTTTCTTAAGATGAACAATGTTGTTATAAACATTCTAATATATTCTCCTGGTACATAAGTATGTCTAGGCATGTAATTGCTCATGGAGTTAGTACAACTTCAACTTTATGATAATACCAAATTTTTCCAAAGAAATTATTTCAGCTTGCATTCCCATGAACATTTATGAAAGCTCTGGTTGTCCTACATCATTGCCAATATTGATATTACCAGACTTCTAAATTTTTGCCAGTCAGATAGGTATGAAGTGTTAGCTTGTTGTAATTTTAATTTTTCATTTCTGTAAGTACTGATGAAGCTGAGAATTTTTAAAATTGTGTTTATTGGCCATTCAGGATTCACTTATATGAAGGACCTCTTTACATCTTTCATTCATTTTTCTGTCATTTTGTTCTTTTCTTATTGAATTGTAAGACTTCTAAAAAATATGATTAAGGTACTGATCATATGACATATTGACATATAGATTATGAAAATATCCTTTCCTACTTTGACTTGCCTTCTCTAATAATTAGATATTTTTAACTTCGGTATAAAAAAGTTTTTTTGTAGTTTTGGTTTCTATAGTGTGTGTCTAGCTTAAGAAATTTTTCCTTACCTCAATATAAAATATTCTTATATATTGTCTTCTAAAAGTTTTGTAATTTTTTCTTTCACATTTAATTTCTTAATCCATTTAAAGCTGATTTTTGTGTATGGTGTAAAGCAGAGGATCCATTTATATTATTTTTAGATTGGGTAATCAACTATTTCAGCTTCAGTTTATTGAAAATGTATCCCCCCTCAATTGATCCATCATAAGTCTGAATTCCATAAATATGTGGATCTAGCTCTGAGCTTTCTATTCCTTTCCTGTGGTTTATTTATCTCATTGCAATAGAGTTTTCATAATCCTTATTTCCAGCTTTTTCATTTTAAGGAATTTTAGTTCTTCTTGGCCTTTTGCTCTACAATATAAATTTTAGAATCATCTTATCAAATTTCACAAGAATTTTTTAATTTATTAAGATTTTGGAGATTGCATTGAATCTGTAGACCAATCTAGGGGGAATTTGACATCTTTAAAATATTGAGGCTTCAGGGCACCTGGGTGGCTCTGACAGTTGTGCGTCTGACTCTTGATTTTGGCTCAGGTCATGACCTCAGGGTTGTGAGATCAAACTCCGAGCTGGGGGTCTGCACTCAGCAGGGAGTCACCCTGAGATTCTCTCTTTCCTTCCCACCCCCCGCTCCATCCCCTACTCATTCTCTCACTCATTCTCAAGAAATGTATCTTTTTAAAAATAAAATATTGAGGTTTCATATTCAGGATCCTAATATGTTTCTCCATTTATTTAGATTACCTAAACGGTAAGCTTAAATAATTTTTTTTCTCTGAGTCATACAAATATTTGGCTAGATTTATCCAACAGTATCTCCTTTTCACTCTGTATAAATGATAGCTTTTTAAAAAAATTTTTTTCATCCTATGATTGTTACATAGAGAAATGCAATCAACTTTTGTATATTTTTTCTTTAGCTTTTTTAAATTTAAATTCAATTAGCCAACATAAGGTACATCAGATGTACATCAGTACATTAGTTTCAGATACAGTGTTCAATAATTTATCAGTTGCATACAACACCCTGTGCTCATCATATCACCTACCCTCCTTAATGCCCCTCATCCAGTTATCCCATCCCCCTACCCACCTGCATATTGGTTTTTCTAACCAACAATGTTGCTACATTCTAGAGATTTTCTATAGATTTTTGGAGGGGTGATCTTCCTTTCCAGTCCCGTATCTTATATTTCATTTTCTTGACTTATTAAACTAGTTAAACCCTCAGTACCATGTTAAAAAGAAATGGTGACAGTGGGTATTCTAGTCTTATTTATGATCTTAAAGGGAATGCTTTCCATTTTTCACCCTTACATAAGACTTTGTTGTCAGTTTCTTTTGTTTAGGAAGATTAAGATTTTTTAAATCATGAGTGGATGTTGAATTTTATAAAACATTTTTCTGTATCTGTTGAGATCGTTGTATGAATTTGCCCTTAATTTTTTTTGATATGGTAAAGAATATTGATTTTATAATGTTTAGTCAAACTTAAATTCTTGGGATAAACAAAACCAATACCATCACAGTGGTTCCAAATTGAATGGATTGAAGAATTTATTCTGAAAGAAAATTAACATAGTATAACAGAAGTAAAAAATTATACTTTAAAATATCAATATTGCAAAGATTCAAGTACATTGCATCAACAAAACTAAAAAATTTAATATGTTGATTTGTTCATCACTCAATAAAAATTTATTCAGCACTCACTATGCATCAGGAACTATTCGAGGCACTTGAAATTCATTAGTAAATAAGGCTAAGTTTCCTGCCATATTCTGTTGCAGTTGAGGTGAAGGAAATAGATGACAAACCATAAATTTAATAAATAAGTAAATTAGGTAGTAATTTAGTAATAAGTACTATGCAAAAAAGAAAATGTAAGAGTTCTAGAAGGAGACAACAAAAAGTTTCTAGTCAACCCTATCCAAAGTAATGTACTCCTTTAAAAAATTATTTAGGGGGTGCCTGGGTGGCTCAGTGAGTTAAAGCCTCTGTCTTCAGTTCAGGTCGTGATCCCAGGGTCCTGCGATTGAGCCCAGCACCAAGCTCTCTGCTCGGCAGGAACCTGCTTCCTTCTCTCTCTCTGCCTGCCTCTCTGCCTACTTGTGATCTCGGTCTGTCAAATAAATAAGTAAAATCTTTTTTTAAAATAAATAAATAAATAAAAATTATTTAGGAATTGTTTTCATTTTCACTTTATTAATCTTCACTCTTAGTATTAAAACTAGCTAGATCTTGTTATCTTGATATTAACCAAGTGCTTATTTATGTTTCTCTTAAGTTACCAAGAAATTTCCACCTCGAAGAACTCAGTAAATTTTTTAAAAATATTTTATTCATTCTTTTGACAGGCAGAGAACTCAGTAGATTTTAATAAAATTTCAAGCATAGACCTATGCCCTTCCTGTACTCCCACAGCCCCATGATTGAAATACAGCCACTGGTCATGAACACTTGAGTTTGTTAACTCAGTAGCAAACAGGACATACAAAACACCAAATTCTGTTGCAAAAATCCAACATAACTTTGAGTTTTGTTAGAAAATGTCTATTATTATCTTATTGTCCCATGGAGTCCAGAGTCCAGTGCACTCTGCCTAGGGAAGAGTCCCTCTGTGGAAGGGAGAGAGCCGAGGACTCATGAAGTAAACTACTTTCGTCTATTTTAGGCCCTCCACCCTCCAAATAAGAGATCAGGCATTGTTAGACAAAGCTGGTTAAAGGCAATTCAAGGAAAGTTCTTCTTTAGCCACCAAACCTTCTTGAAGAATGAAAACAAAACAGGCTTGAGGCGCTAATAATCCTAGTATGAATTCATTCATTTACCATCCATACAGCAAACATTTTTTGAAACAGCTCTGATGTGCCATACACTGTGCCAGGAACCAGATAAACAGGTGATAAACAAAACAAACATGATTAGCTCCAACCAGTAGTGTTTGCTGTTCTGTCAGAGAGAGAAATACTAAACAAATAAACCTCCAAACCACTGTATAATTATAAGTGCTAGATAGGTCAGTAAAGAAAACAAACATGGAGAGGCAGTAATAGGAGGTAGGATAGGGACATTGGAAGGGCTGGGACAGGGCTAAAGAAACGCTCTGAGTAATCGTTCTTTTAATGAGCATTATTGCTGGTGAGTCAGAATAACACATTCAAATTACATTTAGAAGTCGTTAATGTGCTAAAGCAATGAGTCATAACATTTATCCGAGCCATAGTTTTGATAAAATAGTAACCTAACAGCAGTAACCAAAAATCCAGTTAAATCTGAAAAATGTGTCTCTTCAAGTGTTTTCATTCCCAGGCTTGGTAGCCAGCCAGATTAGCAGATCGGGCAAGCTGTCCTGAGTGCACAAAAGCCGGGTCCTTCTTTTTCATTTGGACCTGCCTTATTTTCCCAGATCACTGACTCATTTCTGCTGAGCCATGAATCATGTCTGGCACCACTGTCGTTCTGTGTCATGAGGCTTTGGCGTCCTAAGACACACACCTTGGGCAGGGCGTCTCTGTGAAAGCATTCCCTAACATGGATAATGTTTGAAGAGAGTGTGTTTTCCTCCTTATCTTCAAAAGTCTTCAGGGAAGCTGGATAACGTTTAATACTTTTTGAGAAAGCAGCCTGACCGGTGTGTTATTTCTGAGTGGGTCACGGTGTTAAAAGTCAGAGTGACGGTTACTGATTTTTTCTTTGGGACTGGCTGAAGCTATCCTTGCCATCTGAGTGGCAGCACAAAAACGCTTCTGACAGAGAGTTTGGGCATTTGAATCATTCCACTTATCGCCTTCTGGCTGTCCAATTGCTCTCGATGTTTCCACTCCCATTTTGGTAAGGAAGAAAAACATTAAAGAAATGAGGTAACCTCATAATGTTTATGTAAGGGAACGTACTTGTTTATTTGTCTTGAAATAGTTATTTCAATAAAGCAAATTTGCTTTCAATAAAGCAAATATTCTATTTAATAAAGCAAATATTCTATTTGCTTTATTAAATTAAGACAGGTACAGGGCTTAAAAAGTCAAGTAACATTAAAGAACAGACCAATTTCAACTCTTTTTTGCAGTTTCCTATCTATTTACCTCTGTATTTCCAAATCATACTCCAGCAGTTCTCATAATTTTTGTTCTCAGGACACTTTTACAGTCTTAAAAGTTATTGAGGCCCAAAAGAGGTCTTGTCTATGTGAATTACATCTGTAATTATCATATTAGAAATGAAAACTGAGAAATGTTTTAAATAGGCATTTCTTATTCATTTTCAAATAACAATAATGAACATGCTAATATAAATAATTTCATGAAAAATAACTATATTTTCAAAAAAATTAGTGAGAAGAGTGATACTCTTTTACATTTCTTTTTTTCTAATATTTTATTTATTTATTTAACAGAGAGAGAGAGAGAGAGATCACAAGTAGGCAGAGAGGCAGGCAGAGAGGGGGAAGCAGGCTCCTTGCTGAGCAGAGAGCCGGATGTGGGGCTCCATCACAGGACCCTGAGATCATGGCCTGAGCTGAAGGCAGAGGTTTTACCCACTCAACCACCCAGGTGCCCCCTCTTTTACATTTCTTGTAAATCTCTTTAATGTCTGGCTAAATAGAAGACTGCTAAATTCTTGTGTCTCTGCATTCAGTTTATTATAATATGTTGTTTGTGTTGAAGCAAATTTTTAAATTCTGGCCTTATAGATATGTAGTTGAAAGAGGAATATTTCAGTAGCCTTTTCAGGTAATACGGTTATTCCTGTTCGGTACTACATCAAAATTCAGCTAGCAGTGCTTTCTTAGAGGTTAGTTGCAATATGAAATCTGAAACCCTATCAATAAATTTCCATACTCTGCTATACTAAAACCCTTTGTCCGTCTTGGACTTTAATTTTTATTTATTTATTTTTTAAGATTTTAGTTATTTATTTGACAGAGAAAGAGAGAGAGAGATCAAAAGTAGGCAGAGAGGCAGGAAGAGAGAGGGCAGGGAGCAGGCTCCCCACTGAGCAGACAGCCTGACATGGGGTTCAATCCCAGGACCCTGAGATCATGCCCTGAACAGAGGCAGAAGCTTAACCCTCTGAGCCACCCAGGTGCCCCTGTCTTGGACTTTAAGTGGATAATATCATGCATTGGTAATTTGAAAAATGAGTAATATGGATTTTCCAAAAGTTGACACATTTTATTACTTAATAGTAAAAAAAAACACGTGTTAATATCATCATTTGATTTTATCAAAAAATCTTTAAGTATTGGGAAGCCCTAAATTCACAGTGGGGAATACAAATTCTCCAGAATTTTAACTTTTCCTTGAAAGCTCGAATTTCTTCATTGACAACAAAGGTATCAGTTATTTTTACTTGAAACAAAAGGCTTATTTCTTTCATTTGCGAAAAAACATCTGCCAGACTCCCAAGTCTGAATAACCATAATTTGTCAGTTCTTTCAAGTTCAAATATTGTTCTATGCATTTAATGCTTAGATAAACTAAAAAAAAACCCCACACAAATGCTCTTTCATATCCTATAGAAATGCTTTGTGCTACTTCCCATTTGACCACCCAGAATGTGAAAAAGATATAGGTTCAAGGTTGAGGTTTAATAAAAGTAATGATTTGTACTGCTTCCCTGGGGACATTTTTAAATTAAACTGAAAATTTTTTTAACTGTGAGCATGGAAGTGAGGAACACAATGGCCACAAGCCAATTTTTGACAATGCCTTAATTTGTCCGGCTAAAGCAGCTGTAACAGTTTTATCTCCTGTGGCTTTTGCACCAGCAGGGTAAATGTCAACATGGTGAAAAGGCAAATATTTTAATATTATATAAAAATAGCTTTGTCTTCACAGAAAGTGAACTATACTTTGAGAACTACTGTAATATACTTGTACCACTATTGCTTGGCATATTGATGTTAACTATTTTCTATTGACTTTCTGTTCTGGAAGATGGGAGTTCAGCACCTCTTTAATAAACCAGCACTTCTGTTCCTTCACTGCCTCACTATAATAATATCACGAGGTTGTTTAAAAAATATTTTATGTGGGGCATCTCGGAGGCTCAGTTGGTTAAGTGACTGACTCTTGAGATCAGGTCATGATCTTTTGATCTCATCAAGCCCACTCACATTCTCGCTCTATCTATCTCTCTATCAAAAAAAATTATTAATGTTTACTTCCTTCTTAGTATGTATGTATTGTTCACTGACAATCCAGGTAGGGTAAAATGAATGTTTCCTTGCATGTACAACTATTTGTTTGTTTGTTTTGACCTGGAGTTGATTATTATCTTTTTTTTAAAACTTTTTAAAAATTAACATATAATGTATTATTTGTTTCAGGGGTACAGGTCTGTGAATCACCAGTCTTACACAATTCCTAGCACTCACCATAGCACATAGCCTCCCCAAAGTCCATAACCCAGCCAACCTATACCTCCCCTCCTACCACTCCAGCAACCCTCAGTTTGTTTCGTGAGATTATGGTTTGTCTCCTCCTGATCCCATCTTATTTCATTTTTTCCCTCCATATCCCTCACAACCCCTTGCCCTGCCTCTCAAATTCCTTGTATCAGAGCGATCATATCATAATTGTCTTTCTCTGACTTATTTCGCTCAGCATAATACTCTCTAGTTCCATCCACGCCATTGCAAATGGCAAGATTTCATTTCTTGATGGCTGCATAGTATTCCATTGTATGCATATACTACCTCTTCTTTATCTATTCATCTATTGATGGACATCTAGGTTCTTTATCTGGTTTGACTGTTGTGTGCATTGCTGCCATAAACATTGGGGTACACGTGCCTCTTTGGATCACTGTATTTGTATCTTTAGGTCAGATACTCAGTGGTGCGATTGCTGGGTCTTAGGGTAGCTTTATTTTAAACTTTTTGAGGAACCTCCATACCATTTTCCAGAGTGGCTGCACCAGATTGCATTCCCACCAACAGGGTAGAAGGTTCCCCTTTCTCCCCATCGACACTAACATCTGTCCTTTCCTGACTTGTTATTTTTAACCATTCTGACTGGTGTTAGGTCTCTCTGTGGTTTTTCTTTGTATTCTCTGATGCCCAGTGATGGTGAGCACTTTTTCATGTGTCTGTTGGCCATTTAAATGTCTTCTCTGCAGAAATGTCTGTTCATGTCTTCTGCCCATTTCTTGATTGGATTTTTTGTTCTTTGGGTGTTGAGTTTGATAAGTTCTTTATAGATTTTGGATACTAGCCCTTTATCTGATATATCATTTGTAAATATCATTTGTAAATATCTAGAAGATATTCTGTCAGTTGTCTTTTGGTTTTGTTGACTGTTTCCTTTGCTGTGCAAAAGCTTTCGATCTTGATGAAGTCCCAGCAGTTCATTTTTGCCCTTGCTTCCCTTGCCTTTGGTGATGTGTCTAGGAAGAAGTTGCTGCATCTGAGGTCGAAGAGTTTGCTGCCTGTGTTCTCCTCAAGGATTTTGATGGATTCCTGTCTCACATTGAGGTCCTTCATCCATTTTGAGTCTATTTTTGTGTAAGATGTAAGGAAATGGTCCAGTTTCTACATGTGACTGTCCAATTTTCCCAAGACCATTTGTTGAAGAGACTGTCTTTTTTCCATTGGACAGTCTTTCCTACTTTGTCGAAGATTAGTTGACCATGGTGTTGGGGGCCCTTTTCTGGACTCTCTATTCTGTTCCATCGATCTATGTGTCTGTTTTTGTGCCAGAAGCATATTGTCTTGATGATTACAGCTTTGTAATAGAGCTTGAAGTCTGAAATTGTGATGTCGCCAGCTTTGGTTTTCTTTTTCAACATTCCTCTGGCTATTCAGGGTCCCATATAAATTTTAAGATTATTTGTTCCATTTCTTTGGAAAAAATTGATGTTTTTTTATAGGGATTATATTAAATGTGTAGATTGTTTTAGGTAGCATAGAAATGTTCACAATATCCATGAGCAATCCAATCCATGAGCATGGAACGTCTTGCTTGTTCCATGGTGACTTCCTCAATTTCTTCCATGAGGACTTTATAGTTTTCTGAGTGCAGATTCTTTGCCTCTTGATTAGGTTTATTCCTAGGTATCTTATAGTTTGGAGTGCAATTGTAAATGGGATCAACTCCTTAATTTCTCTTTCTTTTGTCCTTCTCTTGGTGTATAGAAATGCAACTGATTCCTGTGCATTGATTTTATATCCTGACACTTTACCGAATTCTGGTATGAGTTCTAGCAGTTTTGGAATGGAGTCTTTTGGGTTTCCCACATAAATTATCATATCATCTGCAAAGAGTGAGAGTTTTACTTCCTCTGTGCTGAGTCAGATGCCTTTTATTTCCTTCTGTTGTCTGATTGCTGAGGCTAGAGCATCTACTACTATGTGGAATGGCAGTGGTGATAGTGGACAGCCCTGATGTGTTTCTGACCTTACAGGAAAAGCTCTCAGTTTTTCCCCATTGAGAATGATATTTGCATGGGTTTTTCTTAGATGATTTGATGAGATTGAGGTATGTACCCTCCATTCCTACACTATGAAGAGTTTTGATCAAGAAAGGATGCTGTATTCTGTCAAAAGCTTTTTCGGCATCTATTGAGAGTCTCATATGGTTCTTGTTCTTTCATTTATTAATGTATTGTATCACATTGATTGATTTGCTGATGTTGAACCAACCTTGCAGCCCAGGAATAAATCCCATTTGGTCATGGTGAATAATCCTTTTAATGTACTGTTGGATCCTATTGGCTAGCATTTTGATGAGAATTTTTGCATCTGTGTTCATCAAGGATATTGGTCTATAATTCTCCTTTTTGATGGTGTCTTTCTCTGATTTTGGGATCAAGGTAATGCTGGCCTCATAAGATGTGTTTGGAAGTTTTCCTTCCATTTATATTTTTTGAAACAGTTTCAGGAGAATAGGTATTAATTCTTCTTTAAATGTTTGGTTGAATTACCTTGGGAAGCCGTCTGGTCCTGCTCTCTTGTTTGTTGGGAGATTTTTGATGACTACTTCAATTTCCTTACTGGTTATGGGTCTCTTTAGATTCCCTATTTCTTCCTGGTTCAGTTTTGGTAGTTTATATGTCCCCAGGAATGCATCCATTTCTTCTAGATTGTCCAATTTGCTTGTGTGTAGTTTCTCTTATGTTCTTATAATTGTTTGTATTTCTTTGGTATTGATTGTGATCTCTCCCCTTTCATTCATGATTTTATTTATTTGGGTCCTATCTCTCTCTCTCTCTCTCTCTCTCTCTTTTGATAAGTCTGGTCAGGGCTTTATCAATCTTATTAATTTTTCAAAGAACCAGCTCCTAGTTTCTCTGATCTATTCTACTGTTCTTTTGGTTTCTATTTCATTGATTTCTGCTCTGATCTTTATTATTTCTCTTCTCCTGCTGGGTTTAGGCTTTCTTTGCTCTTCTTTCTCCAGCTCCTTTAGGTGTAGGGTTAGGTTGTGTTTGAGGCCTTTCTTGTTTCTTGAGAAAGGCTTGTATTGCTATATGCTTTCCTCTCAGAATCACCTTTGTTGTGTCCCAAAGATTTTGAACAGTTGTGTTTTCACTTTCATTTGTTTCCATGAATTTTTTTCAATTCTTCTTTAATTTCCTGGTTGACCCATTCATTCTTTAGTACGATGCTCTTTAGCCTCTATGTATTTCAGTTCTTTCCAACTTTTCTCTTGTGATTGAGTTCTAGTTTCAAAGCATTGTGGTCTGAAAATATGCAGGGAATGATCCCAATCTCCTGGTTCTAGTTGAAACCTGATTTGTGACCCAGGATGTGATCTATTCTGGAGAATGTTCCATGTGCACTAGAGAAGAATGTGTATTCTGTTGCTGTGGGATGGAATGTTCTAAATATATCTGTGATGTTCATCTGGTCCAGTGTGTCATTTAAAGCCTTTATTTCCTTACTGATCTTTTGTTTAGATGATCTGTCCATTTCAGTGAGGGGGGTGTTAAAGTCCCCTACTATTATTGCATTATTGTTCTTGTGTTTCTTTGATTTTGTTATTAATTGGTTTCTATAATTGGCTGCTCCCATGTTAGGGGTATAGATATTTAAAATGTTAGATCTTCTTGTTGAACTGACCCTTTAAGTATAATATAGTGTCCTTCCTCATCTCTTATTATAGTCTTTGGCTTAAAATGTAATTTGTCTGGTATAAGAATTGCCACCCCAGATTTCTTTTGATGTCCATTAGCATGGTAAATGGTTTTCCACCCCCTGACTTTAAATCTGGAGGTGTCTATGGGTCTATTTTTTTCTAAGATTTTATTTATTTATTTGACAGAGAGAGAGATCACAAGCTGGCAGAGAGGCAGTCAGAGAGAGAGGGGGGAAGCAGATTCCCTGCTGAGGAGAGAGCCTGATGTGGGACTCAATCCCAGGACCCTGAGACTGCAACCTGAGCTGAAGGCAGAGGCTTTAACCCACTGAGCCACCCAGGTGCCCTGGAGGTGTCTTTGGGTCTAAAATGAGTTTATTGGGTGCCTGGGTGGCTCAGTTGGTTAAAATGAGTTTCTTGCAGACAGCATGTCAATGGTTCTTGATTTTTAACCATTCTGATACACTGTGTCTTTTGATTGGGGCATTTAGCCCATTTACATTCAGAGTAACTATTGAAAGATAGGAATTTAGTTCCATTGTATTGTCTATAAGGTGGTTGTCACTGTATATTGTCTCTATTCCTTTCTGGTCTGTTACTTTTAGGCTCTCTCTTTGCTTAGAGGACCCCTTTCAATATTTCCCGTAGGGCTCATTTGGTGTTTGCAAATTCTTTTAGTTTTTGTTTTTATCTCCCCTTCTATTTTCAGTGACAGCCTAGCTGGATATAGTATTCTTGGCTGCGTATTTTCCTCATTTAGTCTCTGAATATATCGTGTCAGTCCTTTCTGGCCTGCCAGGTCTCTGTGGATAAGTCTGCTGCCAATCTAATATTTCTACCGTTTTATGTTACAGACCTCTTGTCTCAAGCTGCTTTCAGGATTTTCTCTTTGTCACTAAGACTTGTCAGTTTTATTCTTAGAGGGAAGGGTATGGGCCTATTTTTATTAGTTTTGAGGGGAACTCTCTGTGTCTCCTGGATTTTGATGCTTATTCCCTTCACCAAATTAGGGAAATTCTCTGCTATAATTCATTCCAGTGCACCTTCTGTCCCTCTCTCTCTTTCTTTTTCTTCTGGGATCCCAATTATTCTAATATTGTTTCATCTTATGGTATCACTTATCTCTCAAATTCTCCCCTCATGGTCCAGTAGTTTTTTTTCTCTCTTTTTCTCAGCTTCTTTATTCTCCATCATTTGGTCTTCTATATCACAAATTCTCTCTTCTTCCTCATTTATCCTGGCAGTTAGAACTTCCGTTTTTTATAGAATCTCATTAATAGATTTTTAAATTTCAACTTGGTTAGATTTTGGTTCTTTTATTACTCCAAAGGATTCTCTAGTATCTTCCATGCTTTTTTCAAGCCCAGCTAGCACCTTGATAATTGTCATTCTGAACTCTAGTTCTGACATCTTACTAATGTCTGTATTGATTAGGTCCCTAGCCATCAGTACTGCCTCTTGCTCTTTTGTGTGTGTGTGTGGTGAGTTTTTCCACCTTGTAATTTTATCCAGATAAGAATAGATGAATGAGAGAACAAAATACTAAAAGGATAGCAACAACCCAAGAAAAATATACACTAACCAAATCGGAAGAGACCTGAAACTGGGGGAGAAGAAAGGAGGAAAAAAGAAAAAAAAATTATATATAGATATAGATATCTGGTGAATAGAACAGAAACACACACTTGATTTTGGATGTATTTTGGTCTGTTAGAAGAAACTACCTCCCAAAATGTTTAAAAAAGAAACACACACACACACACACACACACACACACACATATATGGAAATAAAGGTAAACACGATGAGGGAATGGAATATGACTGTAAAGATGAAAATTTTAAAAAATTCTAAAAAAGGAATTGATAAGATAGGAAGTTGGTTGAAGAAAGAAAAAAAAAAAAAAAGAGGAAAGAATGTGATCAGCCTGGAGACTAGAACAAAGCCCTGCACTAGATTTAGGGTATATTTTGATCTATTAGAAGAAACTGTATCCCAAAATTTTAAAGAGAGAAAAACCTTTATGTATACAAAAAATAAGGTTAAATAAGGAATAGAATATGACTATAATAATGATTTTAAAAGGTGTTTAAAAAGATATTGAAAAGATAGAATAGTTAAAAAACATTAAGGTAAGAAAGTGGGAAATTTTTTAAAAATAGAATAAGAAAAAATAAAATTTAAAAAACTTAACTTTGAAAGACTAAATAATCATGGGGGGAAAAGCCATTAATTCTATGTGTTGCTTTCCCCCAGCTCTGGAGTTTTTCAGTTTTCATTGATCAGTGATCTTGATATTTGCTGGCTGTTCTTGCTAATCTTCTGGGGAATGGGCCTGTTGCTGTGATTCTCAAATGTTTTTCCCTGAGAAGGATTTGCACTGCCCTTGCGGGGGGCCAGGCTAAGTAATCTGCTCAGTTTTGCTCTTGGTAGCTTTTGTTCCCTGAATGCTTTCCATGCAGCTTTGGAGGATGGGAATGAAAATGGCGGCCTCTTAATCTCCAGCCCTGTAGGAGCTGAGAGCTCAGGGCCCCACTCCTCAGTGCGCCCTCAGGGAAAAGCCATCAATCATTCCTGTCTCCCTTGTCTCCAACTGCTCTCTGCGCTCACCAGGCCTGTTACTGAGCATTTCTATCTCTGGTGCACAGCCCCTTTTGGAGTCCCCAAACCCAGGAGATTCCTGCAGTGCAGTTCTGCACCAGTCTTCCCAGAGGAGGAAGGAGAGGATCTCCCCATCTGCCACTTGTGGGGTCCCTGCAAAGAGCAGGGGTCCGAGTGTGTCTTGGATCATGGTTTAAGGTAACCCTGAGCTGAGAGCCCATTTCTCAGCTTCCTCTCTGAGGCCAGCTTCCCCTATTTGATACCTGGCAGCTCTACCATCTTCAGACACCCCTGGTCTTTCTGTAACCTCGTGGGTCCTGATACCACACCACAAGGGCAAAACCATCCCCACCCCTCCACACCCACAACCCCCACTTAGCCTCTGGAGTGATGTCCCTCACTCAGGACAGCGGAGTGGAGCAGACTTCTAAAAGTTCTGATTTTGTGCTCCACTGCCCTACTGCTTGCTGGGAGCCAGCCCTTCCCCCAGCAGTCTTTCTTCCCATGTATCGCCTCAGATTCACTTCTCCACATATCCTACCTTCCAGAAAGTGGTCAATTTTCTGTTCCAAGAATTGCTGCTCTTCTTCTCTTCGATCTCCTGTTGAGTTTGTAGGTGTTCAGGATGGTTTGATAACTATCTAGCTGAACTCCTGGGACCTGATGATATTTAGGTCTCCTATTTCTCCACCATCTTGTGCCTGCGCTCTCTCTCTCTCTCTCTCTATGTGCTTAGTTCTGTGGTTCTATCACAAATTTGTCTCAATTATCCAATACATTTGTAAAGTGTTTCCTAAATATTTGGTTTCATGCAAGTGAACCATCAGGCCCATTTGTTTCTCTCTAGAGAATCTTTCCAGAACCCTCTTCCTCTTGTTCTAATATGGAGCAGCTGCTTACGCAGCCAGCAACTCAGTCTTCATTCCAGGGTATCCCCTAACTTTCAGAAGAAAGGATGCCTCTCACGGTGGGGCTTTCTATGTGCATTTCCCAAACTTGAAATCAGTTATCCTATTTTAAGTTCTCTTCCCTGTTATTAGTATGTTTCTACATCCAAACTTGTGTCTCCAAATTCTGAAACTTATAGTGTTGTACAGCACAAATTGGCTTCTTTCATTGACATCCACAAACAGACACTTGATTTTCAGATTTCTTGACTCTCCTGGCTCCTCAATCTGCTTCCCACCTTGTAAAAGTTTTCAAGATTTCAGTACTGCTCTCATCTCCCTTCTCAATCTTTTGGTTCTTGTACTTTTATATCTTTTAAAAATATCTTTATTCTCATTTTAGGGACATTTCAGGAGGGAAGTAAAGGTAAACACATGTGCTTAATACATCATGTTTAACTGGATGTTCACTGTATTTAGAACTACATATGCTCTGAGGATTTGTTCATATAAGCTCCTCAGGGACTTTTTCTTTTTAATGTTTTATCTATTTATCTTAGAGAGGGAGAGAGAGTGTGAGCAGGGGAGGGGCAAAGGGAGAGAGACAAGCAGATGTCCCAGTGAGCGGGGAGCCCAATGCATGGCTTGATCCCAAGTCCTTGAGATCATAGCCTGAGCTGAAGGCAGACACTTAGCCAACTGAGCCACCCAGGTGCCCTGTAAACTCCTTGGAGTCTTATTGAGATTTATGCCTTGGAGATTTACAAGCCCAGTTCAGTAGCTACATATAGCACTATCACAACAGATCAAAAACTGGCATAGAATTTGGTGAATTTAATACCAAAATTCTTACAAAATATTAACTATCAATTCTTTCCTCATTTAGTCTTTCAACACATGCAGCACATATTTCCTGAGTATCTACCATATGTCAGGGCACTGTTGTAGTTGTTGGGATTACATTGATGAAAAAAACAAATAATGTCCTGTCATGGACACTTTACAATTCAGTGGTGGGGGCCCTCACAAGAGCAAAGTGAACTGATTTCAGATAATAGGTTCTGTGAAGATCCCTGCCTCTGCCAACACATGCCATTCCCTCTGTGTGTCTCTGTATTTACATAGGGTTTTTCTCTTCTTAAAGAGCCCCATTCATACTGGATTAGGACCCATCCTAGTAATTTCACTGTAACTTGCTTGTGCCTGCAAAGACCCTCCTTCCAAATAAGGTCATACTTCCAAATACTTGCATTTAGGACTTCAACATATCCTTTGGGGAAAGATCATTCAATCCCTAACAACCCACATATTTTAGAAAAACACTCCAAGTTCACTATCCTGTACCTTTCTCTTAAAATTTTAACTATATATCTTGGGGTTCTTTCCATATTGATGCATAGTGATCTTTCTCAATCTCTTTCCACAGTTGCAGAGTGTTCCACTATGTGGCTGTACCATAGTTTATTTCAAAGGACCCCTGGTGTTGGACACTCAAGTTCTTTCTAATATTTCACTATTTAAATGAGTAGCATGTACATTTGTCATTTGTATGCATGCAAGCGGATCTGTGTGAGAGATTCCCACAAGTGGGATTGTTGGGTCCAAAGATAAACTTGCCTGTAATTTCAGCAGATATTGCCATATTCCTTTCATAGCGGTTGCACCATTTTGCATTCCTACTAACTGTAGATGACACTCATCAAACTTTTAGAGTTTTGTTAGCATGTAATATGATAAATTGCATTTCTGTACAGTTTTGATGTCTTTTTCTCTTATTATGCACCTCCACATTTTAAACATTATTTTTTAAAAGATTTATTTGTTTATTAGAGAGAGATGGAGAAAGACAACACATGTGCATGAGCAACAGGGAGGTGCAGAAGGAGATGGAAGGGGAAAGAATCTCCAGCAGGCTCCTGGCTGATCATGGAGCCCATTGCAAGGTTCTATCTCACAACTCTGAGATCAGGACCTAAGCCGAAATAAAGAGGTGGATGCTTGACTGGCTGAGTCACCCAGGCACCCCTAAACATTATTATATGTATTATTTTATGTAAATTTTTGGCCAAAAAACTATAATAAAAATTTCTAACTTCAAGTGTGTGGAATCAAAATGAAATACCATAACCTATGGAAACATACTTGGGTTATTTGTCAAAGTTGGGCCACTACTGAAGAATATGACCCATCTTCCTTAGTCTGACGACTCAAGTAACCCATCAAAATAATTTCATTTAGTAGGTCAGATGCAATTTCATAGTAGGGAATGATTGCACTTAACCTCATGAACTTTTAATATCCCTTAGATTGTCTCCAGATAACCAAAGGAGCACTTACTTAATGCATAGTATGGAAAGCTGTACATCTTTTTAGGAGAAGCCAAGTTCCACCACAAAGATCTAGTTCCTTGTGGTTGTCTGGATTTACTTTCTCATCCATATGCTTTTAGTTGTATCATTCTTTTTTTTTTTTTTTAAGATTTTATTTATTTATTTATTTATTTATTTTAGAGAACGAGAGTATAAGAGGAGAGGGAGGAACAGAGCAAGAGGGACAAACTCCATGTTGAGCATGGAACCTGACTCAGGGCTTGATCTCACGAACTTGAGATCATGACCTGAGCCAAACCAAGAGTCGTACACTTAACCAACTGAGCCTCCCAGGCACCCCACTCAGTTGTATCATTCTTGATAGGAGCCATTTCTCAAATTTCTTGCATAAACTGTCAAGGTAGCTTGAATATAGCCAACTCTCCTTATTGTTACAATCAAATTATACCATTAATGTTCTGATTCTAAGTTGTCACAGTTTTCCTCTTAGGGAATATCTGGAGCATTTATGTTATTAATTTTCACTCTTTGGTCATGTACAATATTCCCTTCTTTGCAGGTGGTACTGTGAAGGAAAGGAGCTTGAAAATTCCCCAGACATTCATATTGTCCAGGCAGGAAATCTGCACTCATTGACCATTGCTGAAGCCTTTGAAGAAGACACAGGACGCTATTCCTGCTTTGCTTCTAACATCTATGGGACAGATTCAACCTCTGCTGAGATTTATATAGAAGGTAAAACAAAATACCCTTACAGCATGGCCCTTATTGGTAAGACATATTTATAATAAATATTTAGCAAAGGACTACTATACCATGCATTCTTCTAGGCAGTGGGGATAATAGCAGTGAGCCAAACAGACAAAAGATCATGAACAGATGGAATTTGCACTGTGGTGAGAAAGAAAAAAATAAGTGAAATAAATAAATTAAATATATAATATGATAGGTATACAAAATGGTTCTGATCACCAATTCCAACCTGTATGTGGTATGTGTGTGGGTGTCCTACAATTTAACTCAGTTCTAACATCACTTACCTGGATATAGTGTTAGATCCAACAAGCTAAAGGTTTAGTTCTATAAGAAGGATCCTACCTCACTTCAGATGCCAATCACAAGTATTAGGCCCCCAGATAACCCACAACTTCTGTCTCACTTAGTTACAAATTGGAGGTTTCCACAACCCCCTCCTTGGGTTCAATTAATTTGCTAGAGTGGCTCACAGAACTCAGGGAAAAGGATATGATAAAGGATACAGATGAACAGCCAAATGAAGAGATACATAGAGTGACGTCTTAGGTGGTCTGGGGTGCACGAGCTTCTGTACCTGTAGAATTGGGTTGTGTCACTCTCCCAATGTGAATGCAGTGGTGCATTTGCCAACCTGGAAGCTTTCCATGCTACTGGGATTTTACGGAGGCTTCCTCATGTAGGCATGATCAATTATTGTCTCCATTTCCTGCCCTTCTCCCCTCTTAGGAGGCTGGGGGTGGGGGGGACTGGAAATTCCAAGCTTCTAATCATGACTTGGTCTTTCTGGAGCCAACCAGAGTCACTTCATTAGAACAAAAGATGCTCTTGTGCTCTTATCACTTAAAAGTTTATAAGAGTTTTAGTTCTATGGGGTTCAAAGACAAATATTAGAACAAGATATGCTCATGACTTGGGAAATTATAAGAGTTTTAGCAGCTCTGTGCTGGGAACTGGGGGCAGAGACCAATAGATATATTTTCTGTATCTCACAGTATAGGTAACACTACCTAAGAAATAGAAAGCAAGAAAAAGGGATAGGAAATACACATATGTGTGCATATTTGCTTGAGTGTGCACATGCATGAGTGTGTGGGTGGGGGAATGGGGGCTGTCGTTCTACAGATAGCGTAGTCAGGGAGGACCTCACTATCCAGGTGACATGAGTGAAGACCTGGAGGAAGACAGGGAGTGAGCCACAATGATATTCAAGGGAAAACTACTCTAAATGGAGAAATCAGTAGTACACTGACCCTGAGGTGGGAGTGACCCTGTGTTTAGGTATAGAGATGAACCAATGTGTCCTGGATGGAGGAAACAAAGAAAAAAGTAACAGATGAAGTCAGAAGTTCAAGGTGGGGTAAAGTGGGGAGGAGACAGGTAAACAGATCATGTTGGTCTTTGTAGGTCATTGTAAGGACTCTGGCTTTTACTCTAAGGGAGATGGGAAGCTGTAGAGGATTCTGAGCAGAAGTGTGACATAATCTGACAGCTTTTAATGAGGTCACCCTGGCTCCTGATTAAGAATATACCTCAAGGAGTCAAGGGTAGAAGCAGGGAGACCATTTGGGAGCATTGGACAGGCATTTACATCAGCACCAAACTTATATGACTAACTTTAGGGAAGAAATCATTTCATGTTCCTTATATATTTACCTAATTTTTTTTTCCATTTTATCTCATCTCTGAGTTTTTTCAGAGAATAGACAATAGATAAGAATAAAGAACTATTCTTTATCACTTTTATCATCTATAATACCTTATGTATGCCTTGGTTTTAGCACTTAAATATTGTATTATTTTGGTATAAATGCTCATTCACCAGCTAGATTATAAAGCTGGTACTGTCTCATTCCTTTTTATATCTTTAATACCATATGTAATACCAAATATATAGTGAATATTTGATAAACATTTATTGAGTAGATGCATGAACAATGATAATAATGAGTAATGCACAATAGATATGTGTTATATGTTTTTATCTGCAAATTTTTTTAAGTATAATAAATACCACCAGATTTAGCTCAGTTATATCTTCCTGGAATTCACTATCTTGAGAAGTAAAGCCGAGATCAAAGCTTTGCTAGCTGTGCTGAGATTGGATTGCTGATTTTTTAAATTTGTGGCAATAGGGCTTCAAACACCCCCACTCCCAAGATGAAGTATGACTTGTTAATATTAGGGTTGGGCGGAAGAGCATCCACCTACACCTACAATGTTCCGAATCCAATGTAATCCCTCCTTTTATTTAATCTGTGTAGGCCAAAAGCAAGAGGATTTATGGACAGCATAAAAGGTCTGCAAAAATGGCTCTGTTAGAGGCATAAGCAGGTGTTTTAAATATAAGTACATTTGATATTTAGGCCGGTTAATTTGAACTTTGTCACTAACTGGCCATGTGACCTTGAACAAGTCCTTCAACTACATAGGATCTGTATCTCATCTGTCAAATTGGGTGTTAGTGTAGGAAATCACTGAGTTCATATCTAGGTCTGAAATTCTGTAGGTCTTCAAATGCCTAGGAACTGGCTTAAGAAATTATCGTCTTTAAGATTTCATGTCTTGTTTTTACTTTTCCAGGGGTTTCTTCTTCTGACTCAGAAGGGGACCCTAACAAGGAAGAGATGAATCGGTAATTCTAATTTTCTATCTTATGGGTTTAGCATCCTCAGATCCTAAGAAAGTTGCTATTTGGTTTAGTAGAACTTGGAAAAGGTGGCTCCAGGGTCTGACCTCAAAAAGTAAATATTGAGTGGTTTTAGAGAACTCTACTTCTTTTGCTTTAAGTCTTTCCTAGAAGAAGAATTTTAATATTACCAATATTTTAAAAATGAGGCATCACCTGTCATCATACTTATATTATCATGCTATATCATACTTATATCTACAGAATAAAAAGCAAATAGCCCAGTGCTTCAAAAAAATTCATGTTTTGTGACTAGATATTAGCATTCATAAAGACACAAAACCTGGTTACCTTAAATTATATATGTGAGTGATGTAAGTCATAACCTTTTTGTTAGACAATTATACTTAGTACTGTTTTGTTATTTATTTATGTATTATTATACTTAGTATCCATTCTTTACTTTCCCAACCATCAGTTAAGCACCTACTCTACACCAGGCACTTCATTAGACACAATGTATAATAAGAAAAATCAAATGCTTCCTACTTTTGAGAGTTTCACAGTCTACTAGAGGGAAATACATAGCAAATATAGCAAGAGATGTATACCAAGCATATAGAAAGCAAGTAATAACGTGTAATGATATAACCATGGGCAGGGTGTATTGGACTTGGCACAAAGGTCTCTTTATTGGTTGGGAAGGGTCTAGAAAGGCTTCACAGAGCTGGTGACCTTGAGCTGAGTCTTAAAAGAGCAGTAGGTGGACACCCCCAAACAAGGAAGGAAAGAGCATTTTCAGGCAGAGGAAACTGTAGACAGAAGGCATGGGACCTGAAACGGATGCAAATTCCATTCTCTGAGATTACCTGAAATAAACAACATTTGGAAGACTGGTTAGAGTTGTTGACTTGTGTTTGCAAATTCTGTCCTCCCCTACAGAGGGAAAGCTCCTTCAGGGCAGAGATCATGTCTTAGTCTTTTTTTTTTTTTTTAATTTTATTTTTTTAAAGATTTTATTTATTTATTTGGCAGACAGAGATCACAAGTAGGCAGAGAGGCAGGCAGAGAGAGAGGAAGGGAAGCAGGCTCCCCCACCAAGCAAAGAGACCAATGTGGAGCTCGATCCCAGGACCCTGGGATCATGACCTGAGCTGAAGGCACAGGCTTTAACCCACTGAGCTACCCAGCCCCATATCTTAGTCTTTAAAATACCTTTGTGTATGCTTGCCTTGGAATAGAAACAATAATTTGCTTTTAGTTTTTTCACAGATATGAAAGTTCATAACCAGAGTAAATGGCTTCTCTCTTTTAACTCTTTCTTATTGTTCTCGTGGCTTTTGGTCAATTCCTACTTCCTTCCTGCCTCTTTATGCCAGCCACCTCCTTATGGTTGCTCCAGCTCTTTTCTCCCTCTCATGGCCTCCAAACTACAACCAGACATTTTCTAAATGATAATTCTGATCCTCTCATTTCCCTAACTTAAAAAAATATATATATTATCAATGGGAAAATAAAAACCACGCACAAGGGACGCCTGGATGGCTCAGTCAGTTAAATGTCTGGCTTCAGCTCAGATCATGGTCCCAGGGTCCTCGGATGAACCCATATTGCACCGGGCTCCTTGCTCAGCAGGAAGCCTGCTTCTCCTTCTCCCTTTGCCTGCTGCTCCCCCTGCTTGTATTCACTCTCTTTGTGTCAAATAAGTAAATAAAATCTCAAACAAACAAACACAACATGAACAACATTAAAAAAATTAACATGACATACAAAACCTGATTGAGTAGAATATCAACCAGGCTTTCCTGCTTCCTCCTCCTCCTTTCTGCGACCTCACTTTCCCTACATGGCTCCTGTCTCATTCAAACAATGTATAGTTTATGTTCATCCCTTTGTTCAAGTCGTTCACTTTGCTAGGAAAGCCCTATCCCCTCTGCCTGGAAAACTATGTATCCTTTAAGACAGTCAAGTTCTCTAATAAACTCTTCCTCCACCGCACATTCCTAACTTCTTCCTCAAGTCTCTCATAACATGGTTTATAAGCCTCATGGGTAGGAATTTTAATATACAAACTTGAATAAGTAAGAAATATCTCGGTTGATTATTTTCTTTAAATCTACTTTTGGTAGTTAGGATTTAGCTTCAGTTCTGTGTAATACACACCCCAAATGACAGTAATGTAAATAAGAGAGATATTTATTTCTCACTCACATAAACATATGGATTTGGCTGGTAGAATGGCTCTACATTTCACTGGGTTCCAGTGGCTTCCAGCTTCATTTCATTCTAAGGGATAGCTTCATCTTAGTCTCAGATTACAAATAATGAAGGGCATTCCCCACCCCCTTCTTAAGGTCATTTCCCTTAGATCAACATACATCACTATCCTTCACATCCCATGACTAGAGAGTAGTCATGTGGCCATACCTAGATTAATGAAGGTCAAGAAATGCAGTCTTTATTTAGAATAGCCATATAAAGAAATCAGGAATTCTATTATGTAGAAGAAGAAGATGGATGCTTTGGGGACACAGATAGCCTCTGCATCACTACATAATTCTGTTTCTGAGACCCCACCCTTCTGGGCTGGGAAAAAAATTCGATCACTCATTATTGGCCATCCCTTTCCTCCTCCACAGCTGTACAAAGATGATAGATATATATATAGAGACATGGACATTGTGTTTGATATTAAACACTGCTCTAATCATCTTACATGAATTACCTTTTTTAACCCTCACAAAAAACCTTTGAAGTAAGAATTATTTCCACATTTTAGAGATAAAGGAGCTGAGGAAGAGGGAGGTAACAACTGGACAAAAGGGAAGCCCATCCTGTCATCAGTCATCAATCCCTATGGGATATGGGAGGGAGTCTTATCTCCCAGACCTCAAGGTCCCTTCAAGTCCAGCGCTTTGTTGCCTCCTGACATGCTGGGGGACTGATATCTTAAGTAAGACTGGGAGTCTTTTAATTAGAGGGGTTGCCATCCCCTCTGAACTCTGGTTCTCCCTCTTGTCATACTCTCTGACAAGATCCTCAGACCTCTCTCTTCTTCACAGCAAAACTAAAATAATCTCCCCTCCACAGTCTTCTTGTGACTACTTCCTGGCTCTCTTGCCCTTCAAATAATCTTTTTAATTTAATTTAATTCGCGTAAACTTGAGCTTGTTGACTCAGGCTATTTCTGCTTTATGCCACGCCAACATGCCAGAAGCAAATGTTTATGAAGCCTGGACTTTTACTTGGAATGAAAGGGGGAGGGAAAATACAACGACAACAAAAATCTCAAGTAATTATCTTCTGTAATTGTCTTGCTTGAATCTCCGTTAGTTATGAATATTCTTAAGTCCCCAGCTGAGGGCAACTAACTCAAGGACAGTAGTGGCATCTTACCATCTTCCTGTTGACATTACCTATCAACATGTATAGTAAAAAGGGGCACCTGGGTGGCTCAGTTGGTTAAGCTTCTGCCTTTGGCTCAGGTCGTGATCTTGGGCTCCTAGGATGGAGTCTTGCATCCAGCTCTCTGCTCAGCAGAAGTCTGCTTCTCCCTCTCTCTTTCACTCTCTCTCTTACCCTCCCTGTGCACTTTCTCTCCTTCTTTCTCAGATAAATAAATAAAAATATTTTTAAAAAGTGTATATTAAAGAAGTGTAAGCATTTGTGGAATATTGTTGAACAAAAAAGTTCAGTACATCTAACTTGTAACAAGTGATGACATTACTAGATTTTCTGAAAGAATTTTCAAAAACAATGACAGGTCTGTTTTAAAATCTATATTTTAATCATTTCTCAGAATCCAGAAGCCAAAAGAGGTATCATCTACTCCCACTACTTCTGCAGCCATTCCTTCAGCAGCACCCCAAGCCCAGCATGTGGTGGCCCAGCCCAGGGTGTCAGCCGTCCAGCAGGTATAGAGTCTAAGTGAAACACAGGTGCCATGGACTGTGATGAGCAGGCACTGTGACCATGGCCATCCTGTATGGCATGATTGTATTCTCCTCTGTGGCAACCTCATGACTTTGGGCAACACACTTCCACCATCATAATAATGGTGTTTCTTATTGTTGTGGGAACATATTCTCTAGCTTCATAGGCAGATTTCACGGGAAAAGAAACTCTTTACTAAGTAGTCTTGATATTCCAGTTTAATGAAGGGCATTAGTTAGGTATACAAAGAGCTGTCAGCTCTCACACTGGCCCAAGCAGGACACTATATCATGAAACTCAGTTTCATGAAGCTGCAAATAATTCTACTTTCTAAGATACAACAACCAGGAAATGATTTTTTAGAAAGCATTTAATGCTCTCATCCTTCAAGTTAATGATGATTATGATAATGATGAGGATTATAAAGCATGCATATTGTAAAAACATTCAAAAGATATAGAAGTATATTCAGTAAAAACCTTAGTCAAGATATGACTCCCATGCTCCAACTCCTCAGAGGTACCTTTTGTTAATAGTTGCTAGCAGATAGTTCTAGGCATTTTCTGTGCATGTATATGAATATATATAATATTTTTAAAATATGAAGTCATACTAATCTAAGTGTATTTGTAATATGTTATTGATATATTTATTTGTGTATGAGTAAACATATTAATCTGCAACTTAAAAAAAAGTTCAAACAGAGTTTCTTATTTAATCCATTTAATAATGTAGAGGGGTCACATTTTAGTTCTAACCCAGTAGTTTTCAAGCTGTGGTATGTAGAGACTCAGGTTTTATGGAACTTCCTCAGGAGTTTAGGGTTTATTATAACCAGTAGAGCTCTCTCTGTATGTTGAGGCTGTGGGGATAGACAGCACTTATTTATAACCACCATGACCTAGAAAGAAATACAATCAATTCAGTATCAAATTTGAAGTCTGTGGTTCATAGACTTAGAAAGGTCAGTCTTTTGGTTTTAGAATAATTGCATATACAAAATGCTATAGACTTGTTTTATCTATCATCTAGGTAGTAATCATGGTGACAATGAATCTATTCTATTGTTGGTTCCCTTCTAATAGTGTCAGAGCCCTACCAACTATCTGCAAGGATTGGATGGAAAACCTATCATTGCAGCTCCTGTGTTTACAAAGGTAATCAAAATATTCCTTCTTTCTGTCATGGCTTTAAACAAAGCACAGTACCCCCACAAAATTGTAGGATCCAAGATTTACTGACTTAGCTCAGGATTTTGGTCTTTAATAATTACTATATAGGGTTTGGGGAGTTTTGGTAGTTGTTACCAGGTCATTTCAAGTCCCAGATTTTTAATACTGGTTTGCATAATGAGAGGAATGTCTTCCACCACTCACCACATTGATCTCTATATGGCTGACTAATTGCTGCTAAATGAAGTAGCCACACCTAAGGGTCAGGTGATAAGTTTCTAGCCACTCCCTACTCCAAAGGTTTCTCTGAACTTTCAGAAGAATCCAGTTGCAGGCACATGTCTCTAGTGTTTAAGGCAATGGAGTTAAATGATCTTAGGAGGCTTAACAAAAAGGAACACTCTAGGACAAAGAACTTTCTTCTTCTAGTCCACGTATCAACTATTGTGGTGGCATCAAATTCTGAGTCTCACAATCTTTGTATTCAGAACTGGAAAATTTACTCAAGCACTTCATTTACAAATGAAAACACAAGGGAGGGCCAGGGACTTGAGGCAGTTTACCCAAGGTCAGAAAGCGAGTTAGTGGCAGAATAGGGACTAGAAACAAGTTCTCCCAATTCCCAGTCTATTATTCCTACCTTTATATAACGTGCTTTGTTTATGTGTTGCCCGAGACAATAAATTTAAAGGTGAAAATTGAGCCACGGGGTTTTTTTTTTTTGGTGTTATGAAGCCCACATGGATGAAATCCATACCTGGATTTACAGCTTATTGTGTTTATGAATGCCAAAGGGAGGCCCAAAGAGATTTTGTCCTGTCAGAAGTATGCTTTAGTTTAGAGCAGCGGTTCTCAATCAGAGTTAACTTTGCCCCACAGGAGACATTTGCAATGTTTGTAGATATTGTTGGTGGTCAGCACCAGGAGATCGTGCTGTAGGCATCCAGAGATGCTGCTAACCATCCTGTGATGTACACAGTGACAGCCTCTTTGGGGGTGTCCTGATTGGGTGGGGGCCAGTGGCTGTGTGTGGTAAAAAAAAAAAATTCAGCCAAGGCTGAACAAAGGAGATGGAAGTTAACCATGGATGGAAGTTGACTAACCTGCAAGGGAGCTGCGGGCAGGACAGCAAAGAAGAGACTGTCTACGAGACAGTGGTCAGGAGCTATAGTTATAGGGTGGAGTGAGGGTATGGAGATGTATGGAATTTTCCGTTTTTGGTAATCTTAGGAAGTATGCCAGGAAGTAAGGAGCCCATTGGTCGGTTAGGAACTATGGTTTAATGAGCCTCTTTGCATTCAGCTAGGTAGGCTCTTCAACCATTGCTCAAGCCTGTGGCCTAAAAGCAGCTTCTACACCTCCCACAATAAAGAATCATCCAGTCCAAATTATCAATTGTCCTGAGGCTGAGAAATCATGGTTTAGAGCAAAATGGCAAAAATGGCATATTGTCCAAAGAGTATGAACCCCGAAGAAAGAGCTAAATGCACAACTTCCACAGAAACACCAGTTTTAGGAAAGTTCTATTGTATCACCTCATCTCAGATGGTTTTCCAAAGTCAAGCAGAGTCTAGAGTGACGTTTATCCATATTCATATCAGTTGGGCAGACATTCTTATGTGAAGCAAGATGCCTCTCCATGTATCAGGTTCATTTCTTGTAATCTGCTTTTGGAACTTCAGCCTTACTATTTTCAAAGATTTGAGGTAGGAAAGCAACATAGCTATGACTTAGAGAATACAAGATTTTGAAGAAGAGTTATAAGTAGACCTTTGTATAGATGTGTGTGTGTGTGTGTGTGTGTGCGCGCGCGCGCACGCACACATGCAAACATATGGGCATGCACATGTGTGTAATACAGCCAACAGAGCTACCTCTAATCATCTCTTATTTCAATACTAAGTCACCTAGCCTTAAAACAGAGCTTATGTGCCACAGAATCTGGACTTTTAAAAAAGATTTTATTTATTTATTTGAGAGAGAGCAAGAGAACACGAAGAGGGGAGAGGGGCAGGAGAAGAGGGAGATGCAGACTCTCCACTGAGCAGGGAGCCCAACACAGGCCCTGAGATCAAGATCTGAGCCAAAGGCAGACAGTTAACTGACTGAGCCATCCAGGCACCCCAAATTGGGACGTTTTAATTTTTCATGCCCTTTTGTCACACCCTAGAGACAGTGCTAACTCTTCAAAAGCAACTAAACCACAGAATAAATAATTTATACCCAGTACCAGCTAAAGAGTCCTCTCTCCTCTTCCTCACCACCACCTGCCCAGCCAGACACCAGACAGGCATCCTTGTCTCCTGCTCACTTTCAAATCTTCCCAGGTGTTCTGTCTTCCCTGCATCTGAATCACCGGGTACATACCTTTGGAACGACAATTAGCACACTAATGAAGCTGTTTGCACACACACACAAGCACCTTGAAGGCTATCTCCAATATCTAGATGGAAGTCCATGAAGGAAAAATGGGTCCAAAGCCATATTATTCCAATAAATCCAATAGGACTTTAGCACTTCTTTACATTTAATTTTCATGGGCTGGTTAAATGAACAGGCGTAGTGGCTTTTGTGTGGTGACTCTGATACCTCCTTGCAATTAGATACTCTCATGGGCAGATTCATATTTGCTTTGACAAATAAAAATGGGAAAATAAATTAGTCATTAGTTACATCCCAGTAAACCTGGTAAAACTTGAGAATATCATAGGTCCAAATGCATTGAGTACACCTAGCTTTGCCTAGCCCACTTTAAACATGCTCGGAACACTTACATCAGCCTGCAACTGGGCAAAACCATCTAATAGAAAGCCTATTCTATCGTAAAATGTTGAATATCTTGTAGAATTTGTTGACTACTGTACTGAAAGTGAAAAACAGAAAGGTTGGATGCTTACAGAATGGTTGTCAGGGTATTGGCTGTTTGCCTTCGTGACGGCACGGCTGACGGAAGGCTGCCACTCAGCCTTCCTATCTGTCATCACAAGAGAGGAGCACACGGCATATCGCTAGGCCAGGAAAAGACAAAAAATTCAAAATCTTTCGCAGTTTCTGCTGAACGTGTATCCCTTGGGCATCATCGTAAATTTGAAAAAATTGTAAGTTGAACCATATAAAGTCGGGGACCATCTGTGTATGGCATTTGTTAGATAAATCTCCAAAAACATTAGGAAAACAGTCCTTGATACAAAGACCCAAACTCTGAATAGGCTTTCTCAGCCCTCAGGAGATGTGCTTTTGCCTCCATAAATGGGCTCAGGATTGCTCAGAGGTAGGGCACAGGGATAGGATAGGCTGTGGCTCAGATTCCAGGCAGACTTATCAGCAACGGTGTGCTTGCGTTTATTTCCACCAGTGAGGGCAGAATTGAGGTCATAGTCACTGCCAGTGTCAGGAAATTTCTGAGTCAGGGCCACCGATGATGGTAATCACATGGCATGGGCCATGAGAGCTGATCATACGTTTGTTTGGGTTATTCCTGCTGTATTTACTTCTTTAGGGACTTCTGGCATTCCAACGCCTGTGATTGATTTTCTATACTGCCCAACAAAGCATTTCTTTGCCAGTAATGGCAAGAAGCTATTTTTCTAAAGCAAAAATTAGAAAGCGGAGTTTTATTTAACTCCTTGTGCCTCCTTTGGTGATAGAGAAGTACTAGCATTATCTTCTTTTTAAAGAAGGTTGAAATGAAAAGGAGGGCTGCCCAGCAAAACAGTGGTAGCTTGAGAGACTACCATATCTGGTTCACTGCTCTACTTCTAGGTGATGCCTATATTTTTAAAAAATATTTTATGGAAATAGACTATCTTCCATCTTCTATACTGTATCAAAAGCACTCTCACCTCTATTTATGGGGGAGAAAACAGAGCTCACACTTCTTGAGTGCAAAGGGAGGTAGATGATCAAATTAGATTAGAATCTAACTGCTCCTGTGGCTCCCAGTCCGGCAGCAGCTGCCCTGGCCAGCTTTCAAGGCTCCAGCCGCCCTGGCTCCAGCTGCTTCAGCAGTAATTTGAAGAGTGCAAGGGGGCAGGGGAAGTGAAAATTTGAAGAGCACCTCATTATATAATAGCAGAAGCAGGAAAACCCTGAAATAACTGGGCCAGTGGCCGGATCCAGATTTCTAAAGATTACATGCCTCCCCTCCAGGCCTCCCCAACCCAACAATGCCAGAAACTTTCTGGCTCAACTGTTGCTCGGGGCGTCTGCACCCACCAAGGGGATAAAAAGGTCTTCCATCAAACACTTCTTTATCCAAACTCCTTTGAACCAACTCCAGCCTAAAGCACTATACACATTCACTTGCAGCCTCTCTCTCCCAAGGTACACAAATATCAACTGGATTAAAAAAGGAATAAACTGGGGTACCTGGGTGGCTCAGTCAGCTAGGCAGCCAACTCTTGATTTTGGCTCAGGTCATGATCTCAGGGTTGTGAGATTGGACCCTGTGTGGGGCTCGCACTGGCTGTAGCGCCTGCTTTAGATTCCCTCTCCCTCCCACCTGTATCCCCACACCAACTCTTTAAAAAAAAAAAAAAGTCGGGGTAGCATCTGGGTAGCTCAGTCAGTTAAGCATCTGCCTTTGGCTCAGGTCATGATCCCAGAGTCCTGGGATCAAGTTCTGCATTGGGCTCCCTGTTCGACAAGAAGCCTGCTTCTCCTTCTCCCACTCCCCCTGCCTGTGTTCCCTCTCTTATTGCCTCTCTCTGTCAAATAATAAATAAAATCTTTAAAAAAAAAAAAAGAATAGAATAACAGTATGAACCTTATAGCTGTTATCTTTTAACCAATAAGGGAGATGTCCTTTCTCAAGGTTATCCCTATATTATATTTTTGGGCATAAATCTAAGCACAAACTAACTCCTTTCAGCTCACATTTAAAGCACCTGGCACAGAGCCTGGCACATAGTAATATTGATCCAGTGGTGAATAACTTCCATTTCAACTAAATAAAGAATTATTGCTTTCATTGTTTTTTGGCTTCAGAGTATCTTTAGGAAGAATAGAGGGGGAAAAAAAAGTCCCATAGCAAATGGTTATGGAAGAAATGCTTCTAAAGGCTTTGTGCTGTCAAATCACCCTACAAAGAATTCTTTCCAAGTGATCAGTGGTGATGACACACAAGACAGATTTGCCCTTTGGATACTGTTTACCTCAGGAGGTTGTAAACCCTCAGTTTAAGAACTTTAGTCCAAATCCATAATTCCTAGTTTACACTAATTAAATCTTTGTTCGTTGGGGAACATTTCATTTATCTTATTCATTTTCAGTGGAGTCAAAATGATTCTGATCAGGTCTGGTGACATTGCGCCATTAGTAACACCCTAAGACCTACTCGCCTGTTGAATATCGCACCATCTGCACTATGTTCAAATGGTGTGATTGGTTTGGACCCTGGTGTGAGTTGGTTCCTTCTCATGAGACTTTTGTAGAAAAGCGGTCTTCAGCAATAACAACTATCATCGTCCTTCAAACTGTGACTTTCAAAAACTTTTTTTGCGTGGCTTGTAAGATGACCCTTGGCACCTCTCCTACTGAGTATTGATGATGTATCAAATAGAATGAGTTTGCATCTCATATCACAGACACTTAGCAGGCATATTAATGTAGTATCTGAGGTATCTTTGCTGGACTCTCAAATAGAACACAGGTCTTGACTTTCAATGTCAAGTGAGCAATTACAACCAATTAATGTTGGTCTCAACTGTGAGCAACATATTCTCAAGTATATTCTTTTGGTGTAACCTCTGCAGATTGAGAATTGGCTGATGTATCTGAACTGCAAGCCATGTCAGAACATATAGAGAGACCTCATTCTTCTTACACCCACTTAAAAAGGATGCCATATTTAATTTATTCAATCCCTTCTTCCACCACCACCATTTTTCCCCCTTGATCTGTTTTTCTAATTTGTTTGCCTCAAGGAATGAAACTCTATCTCATATGAATCCCAGGGAGATGTCTGACTGCCGTTAAAATTTTCACTCAGCCTCAAAGCTGCCATGTTACACAGAATCTGATCAGATGTCAAGGTGGAGGGCATATCCACCAGCTTGCCAGGAGTACTCAAGACTCCTTGATGTTCCCTGCTTACTAAGAACATTCCTTTCTTGTCACTAGAAGTTGTTCTTTGGGGTAGATAAAGAATAAGAAGGTATTTTGGGGGAGGGGGTTGTTTTTGTTTATCAAATAGTTCCTTATTAATTCAGAGACCCCTCGGTACAAATCTCATCTTGAATTACTTCAGCAAACAAATTGGAGAGTGCAAAAGAACTCAACACTAATGTTGAACTACAGTGCCCCCTGGCTTTCCCAATATCAACTTACATATCTCTGAGGTAAAAGTCATCTACTATACATAGCTAACTAAGGCTGTGTGGTTATTCCCACCCTTAGACAAATGTCATAAATATGATGGGGCCATGCCATGAACATACTATCATACTATCATTTATATATCTATAAATAATCACAGAATATTTATAAAAAGTGAATGACAAAAGCAAAAAAGTAGCTAAATACAGTTTTCCCTTTCTCTGATGCAGAAGCCAATATTTCCTTAATGCAGATCTCCAAATAGTAATAATAGAAAGCCTTGCAGCATTTGTTACTAATAGAGCTTGTAGAGGAATTTAATCATAATCTTTCCATGTTTATAATGTTTGCTCAAACATTAAAAACAATAATATGAAGAAAACAGTAATATGCCCACACACATGCCAAAGAAGAATTTCATAATCAAATGAAGTACAAGAGGCACCTGGGCTGCTCAGCAGGTTAAGCATTGGACTCTTGGCTTAGGCTCAGGTCGTGATCTCACGGTCCTGGGTTCAAACCCAGCTTCAGGCTCCATGCTTAGCTTGGAGTCAGCTTGAGAAATTCTCTCTCCCTCTATTCCCTCCCTTTATCTTTATTTCCCTCTGTCACTCTCTCTTTCTCAAGTCAAATAAAGTACCAACTACACAAAAGAATGTGTGACTTTTTAAAAAAGATTTTTATTTATTAGAGAGAAAGAGAGAGAGGTGGAGGGCACAAGCAGTGGGGAGGAAGCAGGCTCCCTGCTGGGATCATGAACTGAGCCTAAGGCAGACACTTAACCGACTGAGCCACCCAGGTGCCCCAGAATGTGTGCCTTTAAGCTCACAAATCATGAGTGAAAGACTGGTTGTGAATGGAAACTGTGAGTGCCATTCTCTGGTAGATTCTATTATAGAATATATTGATATGATACAGTTCAAAGTGGTTTTGTAGGGGCATCTGGGTCGCTCAGTGAGTTGAGGGTCCGACTCTTGATCTCATCACAGATCTTGATCTCAGGATCGAGAGTTCAAGCCCCACGCTGGGCTCTGCACTTTCAAGAAACAAACAAACAAAAGTGAAGTGGTTTTGTAAACTTTTTTCATGAATGTGTGCAAAAACATTTAATGATACTTTAACAAAATTACAACATATTGTACCATGACATCAGACTCTATTTGTGACTATGATTTTATAGAGATTGTTATTCTTTATATCCCTCAAGAGATCATTGAAGCTATACTTTAAAAAACACATAAAGAAAACAAGAAAACAAAACAAAAGTCAATTTCCAGGAATATTGGAAATATTCCAATATTCCAATATTAAGACAAAGCCAGGAAAATGGAGTCAGTTACTTGAGACACAGGGATATTCCACCTCACGAACAGTGACGGTCTTGTGTGGAGAAATACATTACTCTGTTGACGATGCCTCATAGATCCTTTCACAGATTTCTTAAATTGTTATTGTTTCTGGAAACTAAACTCTACTTGGGCATTTAAGAACAGAAGTACTTTACCAAAAGCCAGCATTTTTCCAAAACTTCCAATGTGTCACCTAGTATTTAATATAGTTGTCTGGCACTGCAACAGAGAAGAAAAAGAAGACGATCATGAGGGAAAAGCTTCATATAGGCTCAGATGATTCTATCTTCAAAAATAATCCACAGAATCGAAACTGCTGGAGATGTAGAAGATTTGGAGAGAATCCAAATATGAAGACGATACTATCTTTTTCTAAAATTTGGCACTGGAACTAAATTCCAAAAATGTATACTTCTAGGTTCTAACAATATTCTTCTCATTACAGATGTTACAGAATTTATCAGCCTCTGAAGGTCAGCTGGTGGTCTTTGAATGCAGAGTAAAAGGAGCTCCATCTCCTAAAGTTGAGTGGTACAGAGAAGGGACCTTGATAGAAGATTCTCCAGATTTCAGAATTTTACAGAAAAGTAAGTTGATGCTTTAAAGTTATTTTTCTGATCATTTTTATAAATATATTGTATTCATTTATTTCTATAACTTTTAACAACCAAGTAAAAATATAATTAAAAGAATTTCAAAATTACTTGTATTCATAATGCTCCAAACTAAAGCCTAATAATACTGTGTTGTCTAGTCTCCAAAAATTTCTCCATGCATGTTTTTCAAATATAAAAATAAATCTAACACTTTTTTGTAAATTGATTTTTTTACGCAGCAGGTCATGAACATCTTTTCGTGTTAATAAATATACTTTAAAAACAAATCAATACAATCAACTTTATGTTTATTTAATCTCCTATTATTGAATATTTCAATTGTTCACAGATTCTTACTTCTGTAAATTGCTTCAATGCATGTAAAAGAAAAGTAATTTGTGAATATCTACAGAATAAAGAGTACCAGAGGTGACTGGGTGGCTCAGTCAGTAGAGTATATGACTCTGGATCTCAAGGTTGTGGATTGGAGCCCCACATTGAGTGTAGGGATTACTTAAAAATAAATTCTCAAAAAAAAAAAATAGAGAGTACTAGGATTGCTACTATAAATTCACCCATTTTTAGGCTTTCAATATATATTGCCAAAATGCCAGCCCAAAAGTTTGAACTAAATTGAGGATAATCACATAATTGATCATCTAATTTGGGACCTTTTGGGACTTTGGGAGTGAAAGAGATTGCCATTAATAATTACACAGAGATCCCAGGAATAAAACAGGACTATCCCAAATGAGGAGGGGATACATGTTGTTCTAATTATATTTTATTACAATCACCAATGCATGGGAATGCCCTTTACTCATACCTTCACTAATAAAGGATATGAAAGATTTTTAAAATTTTCACTAATTTTATAGGTCCAAAATTGGAACACTTGTTTTAATCTGTACTTTACTAAGCAAATGGGGGGGATGGAATTTTTTTCATGTTTATTGGGTCTTTGTATTTCCTTATTTCTAAATTACCTGTTCACATCCTTTGCTCATTTTCATACTGAAGATTTTTTCTTTTTTACTGTAAGAATTATTTATATATTCAAGTGGTCAATTCTTCTTTTTCTTATCATGTACTGCTTTCACCTTGACCCATTTCGGTCATAAAATACATTGTAATTTTTTTGTTGTTGTTGTTAATTTGTCTCTGCTTATCACTGATATATGAGTCAAACTGCTATCAGGTTTTAACAGTAGCAGCAACAATAACATAATCTGAATACCATTTAAACTTGAGAAGAAAAAACTTGGGCAGTTCTAGCAGTGTGGAAGGTTCTAAGTTCCACAACTCTCTTTTTTTTTTTTTTTTAAGATTTTATTTATTTATTTGACAGGCAGAGATCACAAGGAGGCAGAGAGGCAGGCAGAGAGAGAGAGAGGGAAGCAGGCTCCCTGCTGAGCAGAGAACCCGATGCAAGACTCGATCCCAGGACCCCGAGATCATGACCTGAGCCGGAGGCAGCGGCTTAACCAACTGAGCCACCCACGCACCCCTAAGTTCCACAACTCTTACTGAATGCCTGCCATTGAACACCTGTATTCTGTAATCAGTACCATGAAGGCACTTCCAGGAATGTCAGAGAATTTAAAGATAAAGAATCTGATCCTGGGAACCTGGGTGGCTCAGTGGGTTGAAGCCTTTGCCTTTGGCTCAGGTCATGGTCCCGGGGTCCTGGGATTGAGCCCTTCATTGGGATCTCTGCTCGACAGGGAGCCTGCTTCCCTCTCTCTCTGTGCCTACCTCTCTGCCTACTTGTGATCTCTGTCTGTCAAACAAATAAATAAAATCTTAAAAAAAAAAAAAATCTGCTCCTTTGTTATCTACCCTGAGGCTCTCTATGAAAACACTTCATAGCCAGAGAGGTCTTCCTCCATCTTGTATATGCAAATACCCTTTGGAGACAGAATACTTTATCAGGCAGGTACAGTGTAGTGTGAATCAATTACTCAGATCTAGAAACTTTAGAGCAGGAGGTAGAGTCTACGTTTTATTAGGATGTGAGAACCCTTGCCAAGAATGAGTCTCAGTCTGTACAAACTTTGTTTCAGGTACAGCTGAAAGGGTACCAGTAAAAGCAAGCTGTTCCTGAATCCCTAACTCAGTCACTTTTCCTCACCTAAGGCTTTGTGTGTCCAAGTGGAATCCAGGTGTATCCCGAGACATGGCAACATCTGGTTAGCAGCTCTCTTGCTGCCCTTCTGTGACAACTGTCCTGTCCCATCAAGGTCATTGGTGCTTTACCTCCACACTTACAGATTAACCTTATCAAATCACTCACGAGTATAAAAGAGACTGAAATTCTGTAGGAAGCTTCTGATGAAAATATGGCCTCTCGGTAAAAGAAATGCTTAGAATCTTTTAATTTTTTTTTCTTTTAGAACCTCGATCCATGGCAGAACCAGGTAAGGATCATTTTAACTTTGTTAGCATGGTAACATGTTAGCACCAGTGATTACACATATATTAAAAACATATATACATAAGTCAGTGATTTTAAATATCTTACATAAATAGTAAAACATATTGATGTTACACTGGTGTCAAGGAAAAAATGAAAAATTAGGTTTTAGAAGCAGGATTCCAACCCACTCTAGCTATTACTGTAAGAAAAGGAAAAGAGGGGAGCACATGCAAATTTGGAATTTATATCCAATACTGAACATGAATGCAGTTAGTTCCTGGTTTTTAAGGGATGTTTCTTAGGAATATTCTCCCTCCCCCCTTTTTTTTTTCCCCAACACGTGACCTCCCTAAACTGAGCAGAGCAATATACATGATGCTAGATCAGTTCCAATTCCACAATTTATGTGTCTTAAAACTTATCCATCAAATTTTGAAATTTGCAGAGTCAATAAAACCTCCATGGTGTTATTAGATTTGGTTGGGAAGATACCAAGGTGACATGGGAGTGATGGTAGGTGAAGCTCTAACCTCTAGAAAATGCAAATTACTCACAAACCACGGTGTAAACATCTGAAAAGACTTCCCTGTGAGCACCCTGGAAAATTAGATTGTATTCGTGCCCCTGGTAAGAATGATTATTTGGGATTTCATTATTATAATTCTCTCTTCTGAAAACTGAATGGAAAGGCATTCCAGAAGTAGACACGGACCATCCATACGGCACAACCCTACCGTAGGGCCTTGGGGATACATAAGTAAAGAACAGAGCAGCCTTATTCTTGCATTGCTAATGGAGTGGTATTTTTCTCCTTGAAAATATTTCAGGTTTTGACACTTTTGTCCAGAGCAGGCTCTTCCACTAGGCAATTTCATACACAGAATCATTTCAGAGGCACTCAAAAGGGGTCCCTTCCCAAAACAAGTACTGCCTTTCCCAGCTCCGTGATCTAAAATTTCATAGCCAGAGAGGTCTTCCTCCATCTTGTATATGCAAATACCCTTTGGAGACAGAATACTTTATTTCATCAGACAGGTACGGTGTCATGTGAATCAATTAATCGGATCATCTTCTGAAAGTGGTTGTTGAAGGCTGAGAGTAGAAATGTTTGGGAAGGGGAACAGAGAGAAGAAAGCACAGTCCAAGGGCTCAGAAAAAGTACAGAGAAGCACCAGACCAAACTTTGCCTCTCTATCATTTAGGGTTCTTGGCAGCAATGAAGAAGACCTCACTAAAAGTGGCTTAAGTCTTAAGAAAAATGTATTTTCTCACGTAGCAAGATGTCCTGAGAAATGTCTTAAGACGGCGTGATTTTACATCTCCAAGATCATCGGGGGCCAAGCTTTTTCCCCATTTCCCATTCCACTGTCTTCAGGCTTAGTCTTGTTTTATTCATCTACCTACGACAGCTGCCACAGCTCTGAGTGTTGTACGCAGACAACAATGCAGAGGCAAAATTCAGGAACAAAACTCTTTTGTTCTCTTCTAAGAGCAAAGAAATCTTTCTCATGGACTCCCCAAAAGACTTTCCTTCCTTCCTTCCAAAAAAGGAGAAAAGCCGTTCCCTCCTATTTCATTGACTGGAGTTGTATGGTGCATGCCATGAATTAGAAAGAACAGAACTTAGCGTGTCCAGTCAGGGTTTGCCACCTGAGACCGGGAGAGGGAGAGGCCAAGTTGCCTTGAAGCATGTGACCTCTCCAAGGAGGGTGGACCAAGCCAGAATTCTATTAGGAAGGAGGAAGGAGGGTGAAGAGCTCTGGAGCAGGTACTCAGCACTGTCTGCTGTGGCCTCTGGTCCAGGTTGCCTAAGAGGTGGCCAGCTAATTCAATTCAGTTATCGTGAAACAGTGAGATTCCCAAGTCCCTCCTAATACAACAATGCTTTTGTTAATTTTGTTTTTCATGTCAGGTCCACTGAGTGATAATGCTACTGTCCTATACCTCTCTTCATGTCAAGGAATATCTAACTATAATAATTTTAGGCTATAATCACATGGTTTAATCTGGGAATCAATTCCATGATGATGGAATCATTATTTGAATAATGGCAAATAACCCTTGTCATTATTCAAAGGGGTTTCATGCTGTCTATTGAAATAATCCATAAGAATTACCATAGTATTGCAAAAGAGAAGATGTTTTTCACTCTTTTTTCACCTGAAATTTCAAATTACTCTATCAGCTAATTACTATTAGCACAGCAAAATATTTCTTGCCCAGTTTTAAATTGTGGCCTTCATTTTAAATGACCTCAGTGGAAAAGTTCCCCACAGACATAGTGAAATCCCTAGATTTAAAAATGTTTTATTAATCCTTTTATTTCACACAAATCTCCCTTTTGCTTTAACTCCTAATTTGTTTTTGTGATTTTTTTTAAGTTTACTGTTTCTCAGTTCTATTTTTATCATCTGGACTGATGACATAAAAACAGAAGATGATCCGGGAATTCACAATTTATTAAGATATTTTGTTATCTTAAGATCCTCTTGCCAATAGTCAATGTGGAGTTTTCTGTTGTACATCTTTGATTCATTGAGCCTGCTCATCAGCCAGTCCAATCAGATAATTGTTTAGACTGATCACTTTCAAACAACTCATAGAATCAACTTCTTATATTGACCTTTATAGAATCCTTATCTGATATCAGTAACCTTTATAATTCCATTTCCACAATGAAGTCAGTAACTGTTCTGTTTTACTGGCATTTAGAGGAGATTTGTACTTTGGTCATTGCTGAGGTGTTTGCAGAAGACTCTGGGTGCTTCACATGTACAGCAAGCAACAAATACGGCACGGTGTCAAGCATTGCACAGCTCGATGTAAGAGGTAAGGGTCCTGGAAGGCCAGAACAGTCTAGACTATGGAACAATATCCAATTTTCATTTTCTTGTTGCATTTATGACCACCACCCATGACCCTGTTGCTATCTCTTGTAGTCCTTAAGAAAACATCCCCTTGGTGTTTTATACACTTCTAATATTCTTTCCAAACCAGTACTTGGGTTTTTAGTTTAGATTTTTTTTCCCCCCTGTATCCTCACCATTCTTTAATGCCCCAGATTATGGTCACTGTTTCTGACAAGCATTCTCCCATTACATACTCATCTGGTTGGCTCCATGGCCCAGCTCTCAGTTATAATCCTGTCTCAGTCTTACTGGGTGAGGCTAACAGCTCAGGTCCTGTTATTGTCCTTTCAGGAAACGAAGACCTCAGAAATAATGGGTCTCTTCACTCGGCCAATTCCACCACCAACCTGGCTGTTACTGAGCAACAGCCATCCCCACCCAACCCAGAGCCCCCTTCTGTGGAACAAGCCCCTAAACCCAAACTTGAAGGAGTTCTGGTGAACCACAATGAACCCCGGTCCAGCTCCAGGATTGGGCTCCGTGTGCACTTCAACCTGCCTGAAGATGACAAAGGAAGTGAAGCATCTTCTGAGGAGGGTGTGGTGACCACCAAGCAGACCAGGCCGGATTCTTTCCCGGAAAGATTCAATGGACAGGCAGCAAAAATCCCTGAGCCTTCTTCACCCATCAAAGAACCCCCTCCAGTTCTGGCCAAACCCAAACTGTAAGTAAAAATTAAAACAGGACCAAGGGTGCCTCTGAGCCTCTCCGAATCTGCCCATTATTCTTAAGAATAATGGGGCTGATTTGCGATGATGTGGATGGAACTAGAGGGTATTATGCTTAGCGAAGTAAGTCAATCGGAGAAAGACAACTATCATATGATCTCCCTGATATGAGGAAGTTGAGAGGCAATATGGAAGGTTTGGGGAGTAGGAAAAGAATAAATGAAACCAGATGGGATCAGGAGGGAGACAAACCATAAGAGACTCTTAATCTCGCAAAACAAACTGAGGGTTGTGGGGGGGGGGGTAGGGAGAAGGAGGTTGGGTTATGGACATTGGGGAAGGTATGTGCTATGGTGAGTGCTGTGAAGTGTGTAAACCGGCGATTCACAGACCTGTACCCCTGGGGCTAATAATACATTTTATGTTTATAAAAAAAATAAAAGAATTATAAAACAAAACAAACAAAACGAATGGAGCTGAATGGGATACCTGAGTGGCTCAGTTGGTTAAGAGTCCAGGTCTTGATCTCAGAGTTGTGAGTTCAAGTCCTGCAATGAGCTCCATGCTGGGTGTAGAGCCTACTTTAAAAAAAAGGGGGGGGGGGTCTAAAAACAGAAAGAGAAGAAACAATTTAAATCCTTTGCAAACCATAAATCCTTACAACAACATTAGTGTAATCTCACTACTATCCTTACTGTTAAATATTCTACCTCTGAAAAATGTTATTCTTGATGTTACCCCTAAACTAGCAGATAAAGATGTTTGTCTAACATTAGAGCCTCCAAATGAAGCCCTTCTGTACTCTTCTTATAGAGCCCTTTCTCGAAGCTAATAATCCTCATAATCTATAATTTCTTCCTTATGTTTCCCATTTCTGTTTCAGCTAAAGCTCTTGTAGTCATTATGGAAAAGATATCTAGTACTTTTTTGACCTTTCTTTGTTGTGACTAGATATGCTATAATAACACAGTAGGTTTCGTATAATATAATAGGGATGAAAGAATGAGGAGTCATAATTTTCAGACTCATCTTGGGGCCTGATGTGATGTCACCCTAAACCTCTTAGGGAGCCTCCATTGGAGCCATGTTGCAGTGTTTAAAGTTCATCCATAATAAAGCAAACACAGAACATGAAATTACTACTACTGTGTTCTGTTAGATCAAAGTTATAAAAATTATATTTATAATTACATAAACCTTTAAAGGTCAAAATTAAAATCTATAGTAACAGCAACAGTGATCCCATCATACGTTTCTCAGGGCAGAACACAAGATGTTCAATGGAAGCAGGGGATGCCATTTAGTTTCTTTTTTTTTTAGTTATTTTTATTAACATATAATGTATTACTTGCCCCAGGGGTACAGGTCTGTGAATCATCAGTCTTACACATTTCACAGCACTTACCATAGCACATACCCTCCCCAATATCTATAACCCAACCACCCTATCCCCACTCCTCCACCCCCCAGCGATCCTCAGGTCATTTAGTTTTATGTTTGTCTCACTATCACATCAGGCAAAATCCTGAGCATAAAATTAAATATTATGAGGCATGCCTCTTGGAAAACCACATCCAAAAATGTCTCTGTCCCCTGAAAGTTCTGCTGGTCACAGGAAATAAGAATCCACTGAAGTAAAAAAGTGGTTACTGTAGGGAAATACACAGGAATGGGAACGTGAAGGCAGCCAGGTCCTGCCTGGAGAAAGATACCCCAAGCCTCTGTCCCCCACTCACTCTCTGTCTGGAGCACCTCCTTGTTTCTTCTTTGCATATCCTCTCCACTCTTCCCTCTTTGAAGACTCATCACCTCACACCTGGCCCATCATGGCATGTCCCATTCTACAATTTGTGTCAAGTTCCACTGCTAATTAAGTCATTTATAGCAGCTCAATTCCAAATACCAGCTGGTCAGATGCAGAGGATTTATGTTTGGAGGAAAGAAGAGTCAAATGGATCAAATCAGAACTATAAAGGACGGTGAGGTGGGGGATTTCACAGAAAAGGGAGTTTTGGGAACAGGTAATCCAAAACAATTTCCTTGGGAACTGCCTCCTGTATAGAGCCTCCTCTTACCCAAGGACTGTTCAGGAATGATTAGGTATATCAGTTAGGATTCAGTTTAGATTTGTGTTGCAGAAAACCCAAACAGTGGGTTAAACATATGAGGGGTTTTCCTCTTAAATAAAGGAATTAGATGGGCAGTCTGAGGCCATTAGAGTGGCTCCACAGTCAGTTGACAAGAGACAACCCAGTCTCTTGTCTTTCCACTATGTCTCTTGAGCACTGGCTTCCTCTCCAGGTCCCCTCTTGGTCCAGGATGGCTGATGGTGGTCTAGTCATCATGTCTGATTTCAAGCTGCTGGACAGGCAAATGGGTAGAAGGTCTGATGTCCGACTCATTTTAAGGAGCCTTCTTGGGTCTTACCCAAAAATCTTGTGTTTGTATCTCATCAGCCAGAACTTAGTCACACGGTATATAAGAGGTGCAAAGGAGACTAGGAAGTGTAGTTTTTGGCTGTAGATGTTGCCTCCATGAATAAAATCAAGTTCTTTCACAAAGGGAAGAATTAAGCAGTCAGCCAGCAGCATCTGCCACATCAGACTTTCAATGAATATAATTTTTTGTTATTAAACTATGCAGTGACATGCTCTACAAATCCAGCCCTCAGTGCTATATAATTCTTTAATCTCTTTTGCCTTCCTTAAGTTTTCTCTTAATTGTGTCTATAGGTTGTATTAGTAGAGGGATGAACATACATGTACATGTGCACATGCACACACACAACACACACAGCAGTCCTTTGTGAAACCATATGTCTAACAGCCTTTTCTTTCTTTTTTTTTTTAAAGATTTTATTTATGTATTTGACAGAGATCACAAGTAGGCAGAGAGGCAGGCAGAGAGAGAGGAAGGGAAGCAGGCTCCCTGCTGAGCAGAGAGCCCAATGTGGTGCTCAATTCCAGGACCCTGGGATCATGACCTGAGCCGAAGGCAAAGGCTTTAACCCACTGAGCCATCCAGGCGCCCCTCTAACAGCCTTTTCTTACTGGTTTTGACCTCATTGTTTTTAATCTTCTAGGTTTTGGGTTACAATATATTGACTCTCTGAATAATCTTCTTGAGGGCACAATTTTCTGCTTATTCTCTCAACTTGCCACTCACATGAAAAATAGACATAATTCTTATAGATCTTAAAACTGCAACAGAAACAAAAACTGTCATTTTTAAACATTGTATCATCAAAGCCTGGATAATTCAGACTTTGAGATTTTCAATTTGAATTCAAGCTGTCTAGAACAGTGATTCTTCATCTGGCTACACTCTTTAATGAAAGGTAGAGCCTTTAAAAAATATTTATGTCTTCTATCCCAACTAAATCAGAATCCCTCCACAGATATTTTAATATTCATCCAGTTTGGAAACTACTGGTCTAAAGTTGGAAAGTCTGGGTTACCACAATTTATCATTCTGCCCCACCCCCTACACACACACCTCCACACCCAGGGGAACACAATATTTAACATTTAAAGTGGGGAAAATGTCAGACAAAAATCAGCATGTACTGGGAAAGCCTAGGTTTTGGGGACGAGTGTTTCTTTAGAGCAGTGGTTCTCAGTCCCAGGTGCATGCAAAAGCCACCTTGAGCCTTGTTATTCATGGTGCTGGCATCCCCTGGGAGCTTGATAGAAAATGCAGATTCTCAGGCTCCACTCCAGACTTGAATCAGAAGCTGGGGGTAGGTGGCAGGGAGGGCAAAATCTGGGTTTCAATAAGCCCTCCAGAGGCTTCTGAGGCTCACTAAAGTTTAAGAACCACTGACCTACTTCTAAAAAGAATAATAACTAGGCCTGGATCTTTTCCCGGGCTGCTGGACTTTCTGGGCAATGGTGCCTAAATCACTGAGGTTTGCCTTTGTCTTGTCTTTTATGCTCTGTGAGTGATTCTAATGTGTAGCCAGCATGGTAGCCTCTGCTAAAACCACGGCTAGAAGCCAATTGCAGAGACATATTTACTCAGAATTTGTTATTCTAATTAGTGATGTGCTAGCAGATGTTTTAAAAACGGATAAAGACAGGGAAGCCCTGATTTGTAGCATTTGCCAATTTTCTCCCACCATGTTCTATTTCAAGCTACTAAAGAAAGGTCATTGAACTGGGAATTGGAATGAGATGTGCACAATCTGCTCTCTAGAGCAATCGAGAACTGGCTCCAGCACACACTGCCCAAAATTTGTGTGGCCAAAACAGCTTTCAAAAGGACTTGATACACTATCTCAAGTTTGTTTTGTTGTTTTTGTCACTAAGCTTTTTCATCTAAAATCCCTAAGAGATTCCTTTGTTCCCCAGAAACAAAAAGAAGCATCTTTATTATTCTGAAACTCTCAATTTTCATTCTTACAAATCTTGAAATTGACATTTGTGGTTCACAAACTAAAAAATAAAAAGCCACCAGTTATTGAGTACTTATATGTTTTCGGTGATTTGATCAATTCTCACAACAATGTTGAGAGTGTACTTATTCCTCTTTTACTTATGAGGCTATCAGGGTCAGAAAAGGTCTAGAAACTACCCCAAGCCACACAGACAATGCATGAGTGGCAGAGCCAGGATGAGGACCTAAGTCGGTCTGTCTGCAGAAACCATATTCTTGAGCATCATGGTTAAATTATGTGTTGTGGCAAAGGAGAAGATATATTCAGGTAACTCAAGAGAGCTGATAAATCTGCCTGGGTAAAAGAAAACTTGGTGTCAGCTTGAAAGCTGATAAAAGAAAGCTTGGATACAGACCCGACTTCAGAAATCTTCATGGCAACAAGAAAAGAGCAGCTGAGCTTGTAGCAATTTATGACAGGCTGTTACTTTGTTTTAGAGATGTTACTCAGGATTTTAGAGCTAGAATGCCTTTGTAATTTATTTTCCCTTCCTTTATTCTTTCATTGTTCTTTGTACCTTCATTATTAAAGCAACAAGTAAGTTCCATGTGTTCTCTTAAATAACCAGTGGTTATTTATGTTGTATGTATGTATAGTAAGATTTTGGAACCCTGAATAGCTTGTGCTATCTCAGACATGTATATCTCTCCTATAGTGCCTGGCAAAGTTAACACAGAAGATTTAATAAAAGTTCATCAAATAATGGCATTGACAGCTGATGTAATGAATAAGGGAATCCAAATTGCTCTTTTAAATCCCTTGTGAAACAAGACTAATAAAATGAGAAACAAACAAACAAACAAACAAACACCAATCTTGTTCAACAAAAAGAGACATTATTCTCAAATGAATTTTTCCAGAATCTTAGATAAGCAAAACAATTTAACACTCTATCTCACATATCATTATGTTTAAGGTTTGTGACCCTCTCTAATCTGATACACTGCATTAAATGATAAGGGCTGACATGCCATTGGAAATCTTACTTAAAATAAAAAGATAGTTCTTCGTTTTTATTCAATGGGAACTAAAGGAAAATAAGACTCAATCAGTACCAAATGACTTCCTGCCACTTTCGATCATCCTTATCTTTCTGAGATTACTTACATGTCATAGACTACTTTTTCTATTTCTGTAGCCACGAGGAAATGATTCTGGAAAATCATAAGATGAAAATTTGTAGACTACTCTGTACAGAGATGTCCTGAAAACCATACAGCATTGTCTTCAGGCTATGGCAACCACAGAATGTGACCTGACAAATACGAAATCCATTAAAAAATGTAAAGATTTTTGTATTTTCATACCATTAGGAAAGTTAACACTAACAGAAACAATATTAATTGTATATATTTTATATTTTCCTAAGGATAACCTAACAAAGATATTTCTGCTTCTCTTGATTGCTGAATCTTTCATCCATGATGAAACTAAAAGGTTTAATTAATCTGTAACTATATTACTTTATTCTCTAAGCTTATATACTTCTAAAAAGTAGAGAGAGAAGAAAGTTACTGTAACAAGTGGTTAATGCTTCTGAATTCTTAGTTTAAGTCAAAACAAGAATTTTTATCAACAAACAAGGAAGGATTGCATATTATATAACTATATGACAACATACAGGGCTCTGTATTTTTGTAAAGTTACTTTTCCATATATTGTAATCAGAAATGTTAATGAGGAGCAACTGGGTGGCTCACTGGGTTAAGCCTCTGCCTTTGGTTCAGGTCATGATCTCAGGGTCCTAAGATCCAGCCCCACATGGGGCTCTCTGCTCAGCGGGGAGCCTGCTTTCCTCTCTCTCTCTCTCTCTCTCTCTCTCTGAGTGCCTCTCTACCTACTTGTGATCTCTGTCTGTCAAATGAATAAATTTTTTAAAAATTCTTCAAAAAAAAAAAAAAGAAATGTCAATGAAAGGAAGGAGAAAGGTCTTAAACTCCCAGAATTAAGAAAAATCAAGGTTTGGAGAACTTCCTGGTTCAACTTTATTACCATTCGTGTTGACTTTCCTAATGCTATGAAAATACTGAACATTTCATTTTTAATAGCTCTCATGTTCAGCAGATCACCTTCTATGTTCCAGAAGCAACCTATGTTTCCAAAGAACATAAAACCATGGCAGATTTGAAACACCACAGTTTTCCTGTGGATCTTCCTGTAGGTACTCATTTGAGAGTAGATTCTTCTAAATAGCAGCCCTTACAACTTTATGCACATAAGATTTTTACAGATTTTCATTTTCCATTTTCTTTCTTAAGAAATAGGGGCACTTGGGTGGCTCAGTCCTTAAGTATCTACCTTTGGCTCAGGTCAGGATCCCAGGGTCCTGGGATCAGGCCCCACCTTGGGCTCCCTGCTCAGCAGAAAGCCTGCTTCTCCCTCTCTCCCACTCCCTCAGCTTGTGTCCCTCTCTTGCTATCTCTCTCTCTCTCTCTCTCTGTGTCAAATAAATAAATAAAACCTTTTAAAAAAATAATAACTGGGGGCACCGGGGTGGCTCAGTCAGTTGAGCATCCAACTCTTGATTTTGGCTGAGGTCGAGATCTTGGGGTCACAGGATTGACCCCCTCATTGGGCTTGCTCTGCGCTTAGTAGAGTGTGTTTCTCTCCCTCTTACCTTCTCCCTCTGCCTCTCCCCCCCCCCCACGCTCGCTTGCTCTCTCTCTCTCTCAAATAAATAAATCTTTAAAAAAAATTACTAGCCATTTTGTTAAGATAAATAAACTGTGGGCAAATCATATAATGCTTCTGTGATTCAGTTTCATACAAAAGAAGAAAATATTTTCTTTTTCATCTTCTCCTTTTAGGAACAAGAAAAGTCTAAGGCTATGTTTCTAATTAGGATGGCCATATAATCTATGATTCAAATCATGACATTTTTGAGAGTAAAAAAAGCACCAGGAAAACAGTTATTAACCAAGACTGCCCAGAATGTATTGAGACATGTGGTCACCTTATCTATAACATTTGTTGTCAATAGGGGATGAGAAACACCAAGACACATCCAGTGGCTTTCTTAAGGTTTTAAACTGAGGCGAAATGAAGCATACAACGCATTCAGTTCCTTACAGCAATACGTAGCTCACCGCTTTCTGTCCCAAAGCTGAGATACAGTCTGCTCCAGTCAGAACTTTGGGCATTCCCAACAGAGGACCGTTGTTTCTATTTCTTCTTTGTAATTTATAAACATTCTAAAATTGTGCTGCCGTGTTTCAAGGTCACCACACAAAGAATACAATGTGAGCGATGCCTTTTGGAGTTGTGCGTTGTGGTGGCTTTTCCCCTTCTTGCCGACAATAAAACAGATTTAGGAAAGAGAAACCGCTCATGAGGAATTGATCAGCTCATTTCTGACAACTCTGGTTGTGTGTTCTGAATCAGCATAGAACTGTAAATAGACTGTCTCGACGTTTTCTGATCGGTGAGGCTGATAGTGACAGATTTCCCTTCTCTCTCCCCGTCTTTTGTGCAGTGATTCCAGTCAGCTACAACAGCTTCACAACCAAGTCCTACTGGAACAACAGCAGCTGCAAAACCTATCTCCCTCCTCTCCTAAGGAGTTTCCTTTCAACATGAGTGCTTTGAACTCCACTGCTTCCCCGGCGGTGATGATGCCCAGCAAGCAGGTGAAGGCTCCTTCATCACAGACATTCAGCTTGGCCCGGCCAAAGCATTTCTTCCCCTCTCCAAACACCACCGCAGCAACTGTGTCCCCTTCCAGCTCGCCAGTGTTCACCCTGAGCAGCACTCCTCAAACCATTCAGAGGACAGTGAGCAAAGAGAGCCTCTTGGTTTCTCAGCCCTCCGTGCCAAACAAATCTCTAGGAGGAGTTTCCGTCCCAAATGAGCCACCCCCTCTAGCTCCAGTAGAGCCAGCACCAGCGCCACTCACGTTTGCCATCTCCAGTGGAAACCAGTTTCAGCCCCGCTGTGTTTCCCCAGCTCCTGTCTCTCCCACCAGCCGGATTCAGAACCCAGTGGCTTTCCTCAGCTCTGTTTTGCCTTCTCTCCCTGCCATCCCTCCCACCAATGCCATGGGGCTGCCCAGAAGTGCACCATCTGTGTAAGTGTCATTTAGATTTCTTGAGTAAAAGATGTCACTTAAGAAAGGATATACAGGGAATAGCTTGGTCTGGGACAGGACTCTCATTTAGTGGATTCTAGATAATCTTATCTCTGAGGCACTAAATGGATATTGAACACCTTACGGGTTTAATAATTTAAATATTGAAAACACCTCTACGGACACAGAGTCTCTGTGCAGTGCTCAACTTTGGTACCCAAGCTGACCTCCCTAAGTGCCTGGTGACTCCTACTGTCTGACCGCCAGTTCAGCCACTCTGATTTCTAGGCTTTCAGACACTGGCAAGGGTTTCTCATGGGTGTATCAGATGTGAATTTATTTTACAGGCCATCCCAGGGACTAATGAAGAAAAACACAAAGTCTCCCCAACCGGTGAATGATGATTACATTCGTGAAACTAAGAATACGGTCATTCAAGACTTGGGGAAAAAAATGAATTTCAGTGATGCCAGATCAAACCAGCAGGTAAGATTGTTGCACACAATGGTTTATTGGAATTTCATGATAAGAAATATCATTTCACTTAACTTGGTCCTTGGATGGTCAAGTCACCAGACCTCAGTGAGCCTGACCCTGCACTCTTAGAAGTTAGAACATAGATTAACCAAGGATCATATGGGAAACTCATCCACATGGATCTACAGTTCTTGATTACCGTGGTAGTTAATCAGTTTAACTATTTATATGTGTTTACACAGAATAGAATATGTTAAGGAAAGAGAAGGACTAGCTAGTTTGCTGACCATTCCAGCAATCCTCAACCCAGTATAGGCAAATACCATCACATCTTTGAAATACTGCAATATATGAGAAGATCTAGACTTTAAGGAATGCTGGGATGCCACATTGTCCTTTATTTGTCTCCTACAATCTAATGTGCTAGAGGTCTGTTCACCAGTTCCTCTCACTCTTTACGTTAGCTTGAATCATGTGAAATAGCCATTAATAGGCAATATCCTGTGGTTCAACCCATACAACTCCTTGTTTTCTAGTAAGTGCTCACACTGAAGGAGAAAAAGGAAAGCCATAGGTGAGCATCAAATAAAAGAGAAATAGACTGAGTATTTTGTTATTTGGGCCATTTATTTTTGCATTTCATCATGTGGTTATTTTTTAAATGTAGGTTTACATTTTAATAACCGAACTCTTGGTTAATTTCCCAAGATGGGAACTGATAAAAATCTATTTTGAAACATAACAAGATTTCAGGCAAAACTGTATGCCAAATATTGTGGAAATTGTGGAGTAAGTGATCCCTGGAAACAAGGCTCCAGATTTCCCTGCCCATATGCTGTTTTCCTTTGTTTCTATCTTCATGGTTCCACCTCCAGTGCAGTCGTGGATATACAGTATTTTACAATTGTGCGATATGTTGGGCAATTTTTACTAAGTAGGTTCTTTTGAAAATGTGCTGCTTGAACTGAAGAAGAACACTTAGGCTTGTTATAATTGAGTGCACTTTTCATGTATTATTTCACCAAATTAGGTATGTTTCTGGGACATAAATGCCAAGGCAACTCTTTCTCCCTTCCTTCTTCTAGATCGAGAAACAGGGGGCACAGTTGTCAGACTGTCAGTGGTAGAACTAGAACTAGAGCCCTAGTCCCCAAGACATTTCCCATGTTCCCTAAAACGGTGTAGCCTTTTTCAGTTTTATGACAATTACCTTTAAGCTGCCATAAATGTTGCTCTGTCTGATGCAGCTTTCCTTTCCTATAATATTGTCATCACATTTGTGGTTGTTAATCCTTCTGAATATCACTGAAATCAGATCTGTAGTCAGCCGATGTCTTTTGCAACTCAGAGAGGGAGCAATTGGGAACCCTGTAAAAATAATACCAGGTTAGCACACAAGCCCTGTGATGTTACTTTCATAGTTGCTCTGTAGGTAGATCCATGCTAGTCCCCTGCCCAGTTCATGGCAAAGTAGGGTTTGTCTCCTGAAATACTGAAATGTGAGTGTATGTGAACATGAACTTCTATGAATTGAGTGTCCTAAACCTGATAGAGCTCATTATTAACTCCAGGGCCAATAGTGGGGACTAGGAGTAGTTTCAAAAAGCATCCCAATCCTCTTCATTTGAATATCTGTGACATGCATCAGCGTTCCCCTGAGAATCATTATTCTGGGAATCGCTATGGTAGTTTACTTACAGAATTGATTCTAGACTAAGTTCTATGCCATGGGTAAGAACACCAAGCTGCATAAATAAATTGCATAAATGCAATTCAGGAAACTAAGGATCTAAGATGGAAAATTTGCATTAGGTTGGTAGATGCTGATACTGATTAAGTTTTAAGGAATAAAATGATGACCACATTATAATACTGCCTCACATTGTTGCCTTGGGAGATGATAGTGAAGATGTTGTAAAGAACTCTCTAAAATGTATTGTGGCCTAAAGAAGAAAATTTGCTTGGGAAAGTGGAAAAGCAATCATACAGAAATACTTGCCTGTTGATAGTCATCTATATCTGCAGACTGGGGACACAGGAATCAAAATGATCAGTTTTCTTATTCCTATATTAGGATACCCATAGGAAGGGGAAGCAAATGATTTCTTCTGACAATATGCATTTGTTTTGTTTTATTTTGTTTTGAAAACTTCTAAGTCCAAAAGCTGGACTCTCTGGCCCTATTTTATTCCTAGCCAATGAAGAATAGCAACCTCTTAGAACATGTGTGTGGTCTAGCCTTATTCCATTATTCTGAATATGAAAATAAATCAGAGGTCCTTGAACAATGAATATTGACTATAGATAGTTCCCCCCACCCCCAGAACGCAAACTCCTCAGTTAATGTTTTAGAAAATGGGTTTTCTTTGACATATCTACCACTTTGCATTTCCCTTTTGTAGTATTTCAGCATTTACCTTCTAACTCATTTTATAAAACATTTCGAAGTAGCAATTAACATTTGCTTATTGATTCTTAGAACATTGTGTGACACAAAGGTATCATCTTTTCAGATGTTCATATTTGTTAAAATGGTTAGCTTTCTAAACTGACAGTGAAGTTTGAGTTAGGGACAAGCTAAGAGAGGTGTCCAGCCTCTAGATTTTAGGCTGTATCATTTCTTATTTTGAAGGGTATCATTCACCACCAGTGGAATATCGGTGGCTCGAAAAACATAAATGTTTAAGGATAGTAATGTGAATCTGAAAGGTCAAAGGAACCCAGGATCACAAAATGTAATAATGAACTTTTCATGATGAATGGTTGTTTTTAAGTAATTTTTCATTAACATATAATGTATTATTAGCCCTAGGGGTACAGGTCTGTGAATCACCAGGTTTACACACTTCATAGCACTCACCATAGCACATACCCTGCCCAATGTCCATAACCCCACCCCCCTCTCCCTTCCCCCTCCCCCCAGCAACCCTCAGTTTGTTTTGTGAGATTAAGAGTCTCTTATAGTTTGTCTCCCTCCCGATCCCATCTTGTTTCACTTATTCATTTCCTACCTCCCAAACCCCCCACGTTGCATCCCCACTTCCTCATATCAGGGAGATCATATGATAGTTGCATGACCAATGATCTTAATTCACACATGAGTTAACATGATTTTCTGCACCCAGTAAATATTTGCTATGGTTAATTTCTACACACTTGCGCGTGCACACACACACACACACACACACACACAGTTTTATTTCAGCTTTCCTCCTTACCTCATTTCTCTGGAAACCTTCCCATCTCTTTATTCCCCAACATACTTTTTAAAATTAATTCTTCTTTAAAACTGTCTGTGGTTCCCAGATACTGTCATGCATGACAAAAGAAAAAAAAAATATGCACCTAATTATTGCTATGCTTTTTGTTCCTCTAATCTTCTCTAAGCTGTTTAGTTTTTTTCTTCTATCTAAAGCATACCTCCTTCATCTCTTACTATGAACTTTTATGAAAATCCTATTTTGTGAGTCTTGCCATCCATTCCTGTTCTGATAAGAACTCCACACAGCCAGTGATCTTATTTTGCTTACCTTGAGCATAGTAGAACCTTGGGATAGTGAAGTGTCCCTATGTCATCTGCCGTGGACCCAACCAGGATGCACCAATCACAATCTCCCTGGGACCTCGGATTGGTGGATGTCTTAATCATCGCTGCACCCCTGTTGTGTCTGGCACAGCATAGGTACTCAGTAAATATTTGCTGAATTAGCACACGGCTATGGGGTTTATATTAGTTTCAGATTAGATAGTGAAACTTTTGACCAAATAGAAAATTTTGGATTTGTGGCTTATCTATGGAAAATACCTCACTTGACTATATAGATTCTGATTATGCCTAATTGTGGATACTACCATATGACAATAATCCACTTCGATCAATAGATTTAAAAGATGAAAACACCGAAATTAAGCAAAACTCTGGTGCTAACTGAATGTCAGCTTCACAAAGAAAAACATTCTCTCCTTTGAGCACAAACATTACTTATAAACAGCTAATGCAGAAACTGCTGCTTTTACTCACAACGGGTTAAGGCAAGGGGAAATGGAGAATGCAAAATAAATCCAGTCCTGGAAATTCAAAGCCTATGTCTACCAACAGTGGATCAGTAGTCCAAACTTTGTGCAGAACAGTACAGAAAGCACCTAAATTTAACTTAAACGTACTGTTTTTTTTTTTTTTTTGCAATTTTCTTTACAAAATCTGAGTCCCATCAGACATAACTTGGAATGACAATCTTGATTTATGTGTATTCGGGGTAGTTATCCATGGGATAACCAACTCTTAGTTGCAAAGACATCGATTCCTGCTTTGGGGATGGTATACATCTTTGGTAACAGCTCAGAAGTAAAGATTCAGTGCTTTAGCAACAAGCCACATACTCCTGGCTCACAACTTCATAGTTTCCTCATTCCTGTTTCCAATTTCCCAGATATTTTATGAAATCTTTCATGGAAATTCCTTGATCTACAGTATTCTTATTTTGTTGCTTATTTGCAGTTTAAACATTGTATACCTAGTACCTTAAACAAATAAGTCTAAAAGAAAATTTTTTCTTCCGATATCCCTTTGAATTTATTCCGTGGGATTATTTCTTTTCCTGCTCCTGGCAATCTCAAATATAAGGCAATCTCAAAATAGTTTTGGTCACATTTAATTCATTTAAGGTTTTATGGTAACTTTGTTGCAAAATACAGTTTTGATCCAGTAGTACAAAATTTCCAGTCCTTGTAGTAACCAACACTCCAATCCTTATTCAAAAATAAGATCCCACTTGGGGCGCCTGGGTGGCTCAGTGGGTTAAAGCCTCTGCCTTCAGCTCAGGTCATGATCCCAGGGTTCTGGGATCGAGCCCCGCATTGGGCTCTCTGCTCGGCAGGGAGCCTGCTTCCTCCTTCTCTCTCTCTGCCTGCCTCTCAGCCTACTTGTAATCTCTGCCTGTCAAATAAATAAATAAAATCTTTAAAAAAAAAAAAAAAGATCCCACAAACACCCCTATCCATACCCTACACCGCAGGGACTGTTACAAGTGGTGAACCTAAAACCAGGGAGGGAAGTGTGGCCAGCTGCTCTCTTTTTTGCTCCCTCTTCCCCCACTTTACTAACTGCTGTTTCTCACTCCCTTTCCCAGCCATGGAGAGACGAAAGCTGACTCCACGGTGGCTTTGTCTTGTATGGGGCCTAAGTGTGCATGACGGGACCCATCACAGGTCCTCTGCCCTGACACAATGCAGGAGTGAATGCTAGTCAAAGTAGTCTTAGCTTTCCCACCGACAAGAAGCTGCCTCACTCCTCACTCTAGCTTTTTGAGGCAAGAGTCAGAACCTAACCCACTGTGGAAAATGAAACAAGCTCTCCTATTGGGTCCATTCATTTTTTATTTTTATTTTTATTTTATTGACATATAATGTATTATTTGCTTCCGGGGTACAGGTGAGTCATCAGTCTTACACAATTCACAGCATTCACCACTAGAATGTACTCTCCCCAGTGTCCATAACCCAGCCACCCTATTCCTCTCTTGCCACCCCTCAGTAACCCTCAGTTTGTTTCTGGAGATTAAGAATCTCTTATGGTCTGTCTCCCTCCTGATTCCACCTTATTTCATTTTTTTCCTCCCTATCCCCCCACAACCCCCAGCCCTGCCTCTCAAATCCCTTATATCAGATAGATCGTATGATAATTGTCTTTCTCTGATTGACTTATTTAGCTCAGCATAATAGTCTCCAGTTTCATCCACATCATTGCAAATGGTAAGATTTCATTTTTTGATGGCTGCATAATATTCCATTTTACATATATACCATATCTTCTTTATCTATTCGTCTGTTGATGGACATCTAGGTTCTTTCCATAGTTTGGCTATTGTGGACATTGCTGCTATAAACATTCGGGTGCACATGGCCCTTTGGATCCCTACATTTGTATCTTTGGGGTAAATACCCAGTAGTGCAATTGCTGGGCCTTAGGGTAACTCTATTTTCAACTTTTTAAGGAACTTCCATACTGTTTTCCAGAGTGGTTGAACCATCTTGCATTCCTGCCAACAGTGTAGGAGGGTCCCCTTTCCTCTCAGGGCCACCTATGCTGCATCCCAAAGATTTTGAAAAGTTGTGTTTTCATTTTCATTTGTTTCCATGGATTTTTTCAATTCTTCTTTAATTTCCTGGTTGACCCATTCATTCCTTAGTAGGATGTTCTTTAACCTCCATGTATTTCAGTTCTTTCCAACTTTCCTCTTGTAGGTTGAGTCCTAGTTTCAAAGCATTATAGTCTGAAAATATGCGGGGAATGATCCCAATCTTTTGGTACTTGTTGAGACCTGATCTGTGACCCAGGATGTATCTCTTCTGGAGAATGTTCCATGTGCACTGGAGAAGAATGTGTTCTTTGGGATGGAATGTTGTTTTGGGATGGAATGTTCTGAATATATCTGAGTGATATATTCAGTTACTGGTCCAGTGTGAAATTTAAAGTTTTTATTTCCTTATTGGTCTTTTGCTTAGATGATCTGTCCATTTCAGTGAGGGGGGGTGTTAAAGTCCCCTACAATTATTGTGTTATTATTGATGTGTTTCTTTGATTTTGTTATTAGTTGGTTTATATAATTGGCTGCTCTCATGTTAGAAGCATAGATATTTAAAATTCTTAGATCTTCTTGTTGGACTGACCCTTTAAGTATGACATAGTGTCCTTTTGCATTTCTTATTATAGTCTTTGGCTTAAAATCTAATTTGTCTGATATAAGGATTGCCACCTCAGCTTTCTTTTGATGTCCATTAGCATGGTAAATTGTTTTCCTCTCCCTGACTTTAAATCTGGAGTGTCCTTGGGTCTAAAATGAGTTTCTTGCAGACAGCATATCCCTGGGTCTTGCTTTTTTTATCCATTCTGATACACTGTGTCTTTTGATTGGGGCATTTATACCATTTACATACAGGGTAACTATTGAAAGATAGGAATTTAGTGCCATTGTATTGTCTGTAAGGTGGTTGTCACTGTATATTGTCTCTGTTCCTTTCTGGTCTGTTACTTTTAGGCTCTCTTTTTGCTTAGAGTACCCCTTTCAATATTTCCCATAGGGCTGGTTTGGTGTTTGCAAATTCTTTTAATTTTTTGTTTGTCCCAGAAGCTTTTTAATCTCTCCTTCTATTTTCATTGATAGCCTAGCTGGATATAGTATTCTTGGCTGCATATTTTCCTCGTTTAGTCTCTGAATATATCACACCAGTTCTTTCTGGCCTGCCAGGTCTCTGTGGATAAGTCTGCTGCCAATCTAATATTTCTACTGTTTTATGTTACAGACCTCTTGTCCCAAGCTGCTTTCAGGATTTTCTCTTTGTCACTAAGACTTGTCAGTTTTACTATTAGAGGATGGGGTGTGGACCTTTTTTATTGGTTTTGAGGGGGGTTCTCTGTGTCTCCTGGATTTTGATGCGTATTTCCTTCACCAAGTTAGGGAAATTCTCTGCTATAAGTCACTCCAATATACCTTCTGCCCCCCTCTCTCTTTCTTTTTCTTCTGGGATCCCAATTATTCTAATATTGTTTCATCTTATGGTATCACTTATCTCTCAAATTCTCCCTTCGTGGTCCAGTAGTTATTATCTCTCTTTTTCTCAGCTTCTTTATTCTCCATCATTTGGTCTTCTATAAAACTATTTCTCTCTTCTTTCTCATTTATCCTGGCAGTAAGAGCTTCTGTTTTTTATGGCATCTCACTAATAGCTTTTTTGATTTCTATTTGGTTATATTTTAGTTCTTTTATTTCTCCAGAAAGGGATTCTCTTGTATCTTCCATGCTTTTTTCAAGCCCAGCTAGCACCTTGATAATTCTCATTCTGAACTCTAGTTCTGACACCTTAATAATGTCCATATTGATTAGGTCCTTGCCATTGGTACTGCCTCTTGTTCTTTTTTTTTTTTTTTTTTGTGGTAAGTTTTTCCACCTTGTCATTTTATCCAGATAAGAATAGATGAATGAAAGAACAACATACGAAAAGGGTAGCAATAACCCCAGAAAAATATATACTAACCAAATTGGAAGCGACCTGAAACTGGGAGGGAGAAGAAAGAGGGGGAGAAATATATACATATATATACATGTATATATATATATGTGTATATATATATATATATGTATGTATTTATATATACACACACATATATATTAGATTGATGACTAGAACAGAGCCACATACTTGATTTTGGGTGTATTTTGATCTGTTAGAAGAAACTGCCTTTCAAATGTTTAAAGAAAGAAAAGCTTACATATATATAAAAATAAGGGTCAAATGATGAAGGAATGGCATATGACTGTAAAAATGAAAATTTAAAAATATTCTAAAAAAGGAATTGATAAGATAAGAAGTTGGTTGGAAAAGAAAAAAAAAAAAAAGAGGAAAGAATGTGATCAGACTGGAAACTAGAACAAAGCCATGTGCTGGATTTAGGGTAAATTTTGATCTGTTAGAAGAAAGCGTATCCCAAAATCTTAAAGAAAGAAAAACCTATATGTATACAAAAAATAAGGTTAAATACAATAAAGGGATGGAATATGACTATAACAATGAAAATTTTAAAAGATTTTTTAAAAAGGTATTGACAAGATAATTAAAAAGGGTAAAATAGAAAAGAGTAAAAATTAAAAGAAAATAGAATAAGAAAAAATAAAATTTTAAAAAAATTTAACTTTGAAAAACTAAAAATCATAGGAAAAGAGCCATGAATTCTATGTGTTGCTTTCCCCTAGCTCTGGAGTTCCACAGTTCTCATTTATTAGTGAACTTGGTCTTGGCTGGATGTTCTTGCTAATCCTCTGGGGGAAGTTTTGCTCTTGGTAGCTTTTGTTCCCTGAACACTTTCTGTAGAGCTTTGGAGGACAATAATGAAAATCGTGGCCTCCCAATCTCCAGCCCCATAGGAGTTGAGAACTCAGGGCCCCACTCCTCAGTGCGCCCTCAGAGAAAAGCAGTCAATCACTCCCATCTCCCTGGTCTCCAGCCTCACTCCGTGCTCACCCAGCCTGTGACCGAGCATTTTTATCTCTGGTGCACGGCCCCACTTGGAGTCTCCAAACCCAGCAGATTCCTGCAGTGTGCTCCTGTGCTGCTCCTCCCAGAGGAAGAAGAAGGGGGTCTCCCAGGATCTGTCACTTGTGGGGTCCCTGTTTGAAGAGCAGTGGCCCAGCTGTGCCTGAGATCATGGTTTAAGGTAACCCCAAGCTAAAAGCCCACTCCTCAGCTCCACCTCTGCAGTCGGCTTCCCCACTCTGATGCCTGGCAGCTTTGCTGCACTCAAACACCCCTGGTCTTTTTGTGACACCGCAGATCCTGAGACCACACTGTCCCTGCAAGGGCTCCACCCCCTGCTTAGCCTCTGGAGTAATGTCCCTCAGTGGAACAAACTTCTAAATTTCCAATTTTGAGCTTTCCAAAAAAGCTCTATCACTTGCCACAAGCCAACCCCCCTCTCCACAGTCTATATACAGGAAGTATATCGCTTCAGATTCACTTCTCCACACATCCTACCTTCCAGAAAGTGTTCACTTTTCTGTTCCTAGAATTGCTGCTCTTCTTCTCTTTGACCTCTGTTGAGTTTGTAGGTGTTCAGAGTGGTTTGATAACTACCTAGCTGAACTCCTGGGACCCGAGGGTAGTCAGGTCTCCTACTCCTTCACCATCTTGTTTGTAGCTCCTAATGGGCCCATTTGATCTTCCTCACTGAGCTTGAAGTGAAGGCAGGTACTCTTGGGTTAGAGGGGGAGGTAGGAGATGCAGAGATACAGTAACTCTCTCCAAAGTCCTCTCACTGGATTGTTTCCCCTCTGACTCCTTTGTTTCTCTGGCAGAGGTGGGGACTTTAAATGGTCTACCCTGTCTGTAAGCAACTGCTTTAAAATTTCTGAAGAATAGTTAATCTGTCAGCTCACTTGTTTTCTGATACCTAGCCCATCTTGGGCTTCCATAAAAACTTCCAGTTAAGAGGTACCTGGGTGACTCAGTTGGTTGGACATCTGCCTTTGTCTCAGGTCATGATCCCAGGGTCCTGGGATTGAGCCCCACATAGGGCTCCTTGCTCAGTGGGAAGCCTGCTTCTCCCTCTCCCTCTCCCTCTGCCTGCCATTCTGTCTACTTTGTTCTCTCTCTGTGTGTGTGTCAAATAATAAATAAATAAAATCTTTAAATTAAAAAAAACCTTCCAATTAAGATCTGGTTGCAACCATATCCTCAGTACATACTTATCAGTAGTATTTTTTAAATAACTCATTGAATGTTCTGTTTCTATCATCTCCCAATTAGTCATACTGATAAAATAGTAAATATATAACCAACATGCATACATTCATAGTGAAACAAAGTGTGCATATTTTCATCATATTGCTTCTGTAGTTCCTTGGATCAAATCAATTCAAACATTTATAAATTCTGTAAAATCAGACCCCAAGTTGGTAAAAATCAAGTTTGGAGTACACGGAGACAATGTGAATTGATATTGTCAGGCAGGCACTTACAGCCTCATATATATCACCCACTGTGTTCCTGAAGGTTGGGAGTAATCATAACTTAAAACTATGTACGAAACACTTCTTTGGGAAAATTACTTGATACTTTCAAAATAGAATTCCAGGAATTTATCTCTCCCTATAATAACTCTGACAATGTATTTAACCAGGAAGCTACGATCCTTTACAGGTCAGGCGATAGGAAAAGCATGAGGAAAGACTCCTTAATTTAGAGCAAGGACTCCATTAAAACAATGGCTAGAGTTGGTATAGAATGACTAGGAGTTTGGGGCCTTAAATGAAACAAGATGAGAAGCTGTAAAAGGCTAAGACCTCCTGTCACCCTCACAAAAACTCCTGTTTCCTGAACCCTAGGATCTGTGTATGAGGTTTGAAAATGATGTGAATTATTCTGTTTGGATGTAGTTTTTAAAATAATAAAACTTCTATTTAATACCTACCTCATATGGTAAGGGAATAAAATGGCTCATTGATTTTACTCCTAAATATCTCAGAAAATAAACAAATGTGTTAAAAAGAAAAATAATATATATTCAGAATCATAAATGCAATTTAAGAAAGAAGAAATACATATTCTTCATGTGATTTTAAACTGGAAAACTAAGAAATATTTCAAATTTGGCAGAACATTTATTGTCTTTATGGAAAATATAGTCATTGTGAAGTATTAGATTGAATCTATGAAACTTTTGACCTACAAAAATATCAGTTTCATATTATTCAACCTAATAGGTAGAAAGTTGAAAGCTTTCATGGTTAACTTTTTAAAAACTCTTATTTATTTTTTTTTTAAAGATTTTATTTATTTATCAGAGAGAGGGGGAGAGAGCGAGCACAGGCAGACAGAGGCAGAGGGAGAAGCAGGCTCCCTGCTGAGCAAGGAGCCCGATGTGGGACTCGATCCCAGGACGCTGGGATCATGACCTGAGCCGAAGGCAGCTGCTTAACCAACTGAGCCACCCAGGCGTCCCTTAAAAACTCTTATAATGTAGAAAATAGTCTTAATACTTTTAAACTAGGTTTCAAATTAATAGACGTGAACAATTTTTTGCTTTAGCTGGTTTGAATTATCTGATTAAAAATTAATAAACTAACTTGAGATTAATCACTTTCTCTACCATGAAAGAGCTGTGGATTTATTTTGCTTACCCAGTGTGAGATGTGGCCAAACGAGAAGGATTTAAAATTGGTTTCAAGAAATTGAAACCAAGGAACCTCTGATTTCTGTATTTCTGTGTTTCATAAGCTCCAATTCTACACAAATTTAGGGTATAATATGTATAAGACAATAACTAAGGGACAAGAGTAATGTGACTTGATAACTTGAGAATACAGCTTATGAGTCTTAAACTCAATCACTCTGCCTAAGACTGGGGGCAGATGTATATCAGTCATGTGCTTCCAAATTTTATTTCAGGAACATCCTAATGCCATCTCCATGGAGCTCACCTAAATTATGAAATTGTGGTTAACTAGAGTCACATGCTTACAGAAGGTCTTACCCTCAGCCCAGAGCCAGGGCTCTGGAGTCCTCAGAGATGCAGTTGGAACAAGGGATTGCCCCCATGTCATCCCTGTCTTAGCTCATTATTCAGATACTCATTCAGCTCCTGACATGAAACAGACACTATTCCAGGTGCTGTTGATAACAGTGAGAAGCAAGATAAACAAAATTCTGTTCTTGTGGAGCTAACATTCTAATCCTTAGAGAGATATTCAATCACTCAATCAATAAACAAACAAGAAATATACTGGATAGCAACCAGTACTATGGAGAGTATTAGAATGGGGAGTTCATTTACATGAAGTGGACTGGGAAGACTGCTTTGGGAGGTGACATATAATCTTGATAGAATTCAATAGGGAGAGGGAGTGACTGGAATTCAGGATAAGTCCTAGATTTAGGGTTTAACTTGGTAACTCCAAGTGTGGTCTGAGGATGTGTGGCAATCTGAAGGCTATCATGTCTCCACCTTGGCATAAGCACAGAAACTGAGAGTAACCATTAAGAAATTTTTATAGCAATTTGACAGAAAAACTTTATGCCTATGAATATAATAATTTTTCATGTCTTATAAATTTCATTTTGCTACTCGTTCATTTTTATTTCACTTTATAAAATTACGCATTGGACATTTTTAAAAACCTGGTTTTCAAATGGAATATTACACAGCCATCAAAACCCCAAAATCTTGCCACTTGCAACAATGTGGATGGAATTAGAGGGCATTATGCTAAGAGAAATAAGTCAATCAGAGGAAGACAATTATCATATGATCCCACTGATACAAGGAATTTGAGAAACAAGACAGAAGATCACAGGAAAAGGGAGGGAAAAAATGAAATAAGACAAAACCAGGGAGGGAGACAAACCATAAGAGACATCTCAGGAAACAAGCTGAGAGTTGCTGGAGGGGAGAGGGTGGGAAGGATGGGGTGGCTGGGTGATGGACATTGGGGAGGGTTTGTGCTATGGTGAGTGCTAGGAATTGTGTAAGACTGATAAATCACAGACCTGTACCCCTGAAACAAATAATACATTATATGTTAATCTTTTAAAATCTGGTTTTCACCAAAGATAGTGCAAGAAACACTGGCTTAACTATTTAACCAAGTAGATGAGTCATGGCACCATTTCCTGAGATGGGCAAGAGTAGGGTAGAAGCATCTCTGGGAGACAGAAATCAAGTATGCTAAGTTTGAGATGCCCCTTGGGCGCCCAAGCCATGATATAGAGTCAGTCGCTGGGTATATGACTCTTATGATGTACAACAGATCATCAGGTATATGAATTTTGTGGAAAGATCAGGCTGGAAGATATGAATTTGGACTCATCAGCATACAGAAATGCGATATGATGAGACCACCTACCTAGGTCTAGGAACTAGCAAGGGAGACTGATAAGGAACAACAAAAGAAAAAGAAGGAAAACCAATAAGGTGTCATGAAAGCAAACAGAAGAAAATATTTCAAGAAAGAGAAAGCAGTCATCCTTGAGAGATCAGGTAAGGTAAGAACAGATAAGGGACAACTGGATTTAGTGAATTTGGAGACCCTGACAATAGTAATCTCAGTGGAACAGTGAGAACACAAGCTTAATTGGAGTGCATTAGTGAAAGACTGGGTGACAAGCAAATGATCCTGTAAAAATACAAAATTATTTCAACTGGTTTTGTTGTGGTGAGAGTAGAGAGATGCATATGGAGTCAAAGGAGATTTATTCAAGACAGGTTTCATCAAGTATGCAGATGGGAGTGTCCAGTAGAGACAGGAAGCTGGTGATGCAGGCATGTCTCCGAATGCAATTCAGGATAAACTATCCTGCCATATTACCAGATAGGAAGTTCTACATATTGAAATGGACATTAGTAGTAGTAATGGAAATTATATTCCATCTTCATTTCTCTACAGGATGCTACTGGGGCTCCATACTCAAGGTGAGGAATCAGGACTCACTAAGGCAGTTTGGGATTATAGTACAGACACTGGCATCTCCTTTAGTGCTCTGTGGTGAGGAATTGGAAATGGAACATGCCTGGTTTATTGGGTTTCCATGATATATATTTACCATCTGAATCTAAAAAGTTCCATCCTCAAATTATACTGATAGACACCTTCTTTCTCACCCCTAGAATTGAAACTGAAACATGTTTTCCATCTTGACAGGAGTACAAAATTTCAAGCTTTGAGCAGAGGCTGATGAATGAAATAGAGTTTCGCTTGGAACGTACCCCTGTTGATGAATCAGATGATGAAATCCAACATGATGAGATCCCCACGGGCAAGTGTATTGCTCCCATCTTTGACAAAAGACTCAAGCATTTCCGGGTTACAGAAGGCTCTCCAGTGACATTTACCTGCAAAATTGTTGGAATACCTGTTCCAAAGGTAAGAGAAGTTGACCAGCTGGTGGGCCAACCAGCACAGAACCGCAGACAGTGCCTTCCAGAAAGTCTTACCAGATTCTAGGAAGTATCTACAGAGGGAATAAAAACCACTACCAGAAAAACTAACAAAGCCCAGATAATTTCACTAAAATGAGACAGTCAGGGATAAGATCGTTAAATAATTAGACCCAAAATAAATCAGACTTATGGGTAAGTTAGAATTTAAATAAAAGTTTAAAATAAGCTACTTAGTCATAATCCTCCACTTTGGGCTATTGATTCTCTCAACCACCAAACTCACTAAATTGATATTTTTCTTTTTATTTAACACTTACTGAATACCCACAAAGGACCTGTAGTTGCACAAAGTAGCTATATTTGTATCATTACTGTCAGGTTGGTAAATGCTGAAAATGTCGTATCATTATCACTGACTGCAGAAAAATCTTATGAGTCACCAGAATTTTTTGGCAGTCAGCTGAAAGAAGGATTTACACCGGTATGGCTGTGGTAGGGGATCTCTCTGCTCTACTTGCACAAACATTAGCATGGTGTTATCATGTATGGTTAGGTAACTAGGAAATGTGGAGGAGAACAGCTGCAGCCAGTACTCTAACCCCCTGTCTTTGAGAGATCTCCTTGATACATGCAGAACTCAACATGAAAAATTATTTATTTAAATGTTTGCCAGACGAGAAATTTAGCCGGTGAGTCCTGGCCTCCTTCCACTTGGTATAAAAAAAACCATACTATCCTTTCAGGTAGAGTAAGCTATTGTAGACCTGGAGATCTGTGACTGCAGAAGACTTGAGCTTTTAGATAGGATAAAAGCTATCCTATCTATATAAGGGGGAGGAAGTTCATGCTCCCGGTTTTCATCATTTTGTTTATGAAGACATGTCTATTCCTTGGAGTGACTTTTTAAGTAATTATGAAGTACAATAAAAAGAGTCAAAAGCTTTATCTCAATCTTAAATCATACAGAATTTTTAACTTAAGTATTGTATATGTATAAGTGCAGGAGCCTATTACACAGACATTTTTAAAAATATTTTTTTCATAAGGGATGGGGCTCTTGCAGAGATGCCATTGCCTCACCCTACTCCCTACTTCATTATCCTCAAAAGATGTGCAGAACAGTGTATGTTCTCGATTATCTTTCATTGCAGGTTTACTGGTTCAAAGATGGGAAGCAGATTTCAAAGAGAAATGAGCACTGCAAAATGAGGCGAGAAGGAGATGGGACGTGCTCTCTGCACATCGACTCCACCACCGGTGATGATGATGGCAACTACACTATCATGGCTGCCAACCCCCAGGTGGAGAAGCAGGGTTCTGCGCTGTGCTGCACTGAGGAAGGAGCACTTGATGTCATTGTGAATGAGACCTTGAGAAGTGCCAGTTACTAAGGATTGCTGAGGAAAATGAATGAGGAGCATTGTGATTGTGTGTAACTAGAGCACAGCTTAAAAGACCAGTTAGCCATGGATGGGTCACTCAAGTCTTGGGCCTTTGTCAAAGGACATTAGAAATATCTGTTCACTATGTCCCAGATATACTGGGCTAAATCTTTTATTTATCAACTCATTGACTCTCTTAAAGAGTCTATTAAAGAATGATTTTTTTTTTTTTTTTGGTAAAAGTTAGAAAGCCATAATCTCTCACTTTTCTTTTTTTTTTTTTTTTAATTTTTTTTTTTCACTTTTCTTTTCTTAATGTGATTTAGGATCAAGACTTAAAATTCCTCTAAAAGATATGACAGAATAAATATCTTCAGCTACTACTAGAATACAAAGTGTAGAGCTATAATTTCTATTCACCCACTCTCCTTATTAAACTGTTAGTTTAGGGACACCTGGGTGGCTCAGTGGTTTAAGCCTCTGCCTTTGGCTCAGGTCATGATCTCAGGGTCCTGGAATCGAGCCCTGCATCAGGCTCTCTGCTCAGCGGGGAGCCTGCTTTCCCCTCTCTCTTTGCCTGTCTCTCTGCTTATTTGTGATCTCTCTCTCTCTGTGTCAAATAAAGATATAAAATATTTTTAAAAAAATGAAATAAAATGTTAGTCTTGAGGATAAATCTCTATTAAGAAAAGTATAAAATACTTGGCCATAGTCTCTGCATGTGGCTGCAGATAATGTTCATGGACAAGAATTTGAATTTTTTTACATTTGTGTTCCATTCATTTCTCAGCTCAAAATAAAAGTCATCACAATGTTCTTTGAATTTTTTCCCTGGAGTATTTTTTTAAAATATTTTATTTATTTATTTGACAGAAAGAGAGATCACAAGTAGGCAGAGCAGTAACAGAGAGAGAGGGAGAAGTAGGCTCCCTGCTGAGCAGAGAGACCAATGCAGGACTCGATCCCAGGACCCTGGGACCATGACCAGAGCTGAAGGCAGAGACTTAACCCTCTGAGCCCCTCTCCCCTGGACTATTAACAGTGATTTAAGGAGTCATATTTTATTGTTTTCATCCCTCACCCCCAAGTTTTCTTGTTCATAATAGTTGGCCAAAAGTTTCAAAAGGGTTCCAGTCCAGAAAAATTTATATAAATTGAAAAAAAATGGGGAATTCTCTTATTTTAAATTCATTTTTGTTTCAGGGACGAATCAGCTGTTCTGGCCACTTGATGGTACAAAGTTTGCCCATTCGCAGTCGACTAACATCTGCTGGTCAGTCTCACAGGTAAAGACAGTAAGAATCTCCCTTCTCAAGCCCCTCCCAAGCACCCACCTACCACAATGAGCATCAAAGTGTTGGGTCTACAAATTGTTACTTAAAATGTAGTCCTGTACCTGCAACATCAGCATCCCTTAGGAGATTGTTGCAAATGTGGAATCCCAAGCACCACCCCCCAGACCTACTGAATCAGAAACTACATTTTAATAAGATCCCTATGTGACTTATAAGCACATTAACTTTGGGACCCACAGGTCTGTCACACACCCTTGATGGCTTAAAATTTGTGACCATCTGTAGCACCTGTGCAAATAATTTATAAACCAGAGTCTGAATTAAATGACCATATTTTCTTTAAAAAAAAAAGAAACTGCTAATAGTTATGTCTATAGATTGAATATTTTTGTTGCTATTGTCCCCAGTATGACAATTGACTCTAACACAGCAATTGGCTTTCTCTCTCTCTGATTTTACTAACCACTAAGAATTTAGAGCCTGGCTTCCTCTTGAGTCTGATGGTGCCACAAAGTCTTAGCAAAGCATTCCATAGTTGCTGACATGGGTGAATTATATTTGACTTACCAAAGGAGCAAAAATAGTGACCCATGTTTCAGATACAGTATTTCATCACCGCAGCAACTATACCTTCTTCTTCATTTTTTTTTCCCCCTTCAAGAACAGCTGTTACTGTTGGTCAGTCTTAACCAGTTTAAGTTCCTGATCATCTTTAATAGTCTGCCATAATTTATAGCCAGGTTAAATTTTATTACTCAGAGACACAGGGATTGCAGCTGCCTTGTTCTGGGTAATAAACAGGACTTGTCTGTTGGCTCTCATTTGAGATTCGGCTTGAATACTGATTTATTTGTTTATTTTGAAACTTTTGAACAACTGGTCAAAGCCCAGGCAAGGGGAGCTGAGCCACTTAACCCAGAATGACTTCAGAGAGAAAGAAGCTAAAGCCTGTTTATTTAATTACAGATCTTATAAGATAATCCTACAGGGTATGAGATGCTTACCACCTTGCTTTTTACATAAGCTTCACACCATTATTTATTATTTTATCATTTGTTTACAGTCCAGCAGCCTCCTTCCCTACCCCACCCCCAAAATACCTGTTCTCCAGAGTCTATTGCCATGCGTAAATGCTTGCTGTTGTAGGTTTATAGATTGGTTTCTGTGCTTAATGCCTGACCTTGCTTGTTTTTGTAGAGGAAGGTCCCGAGCACCAGAGAGAGACAAAGAGCCCCTACAGGAACGCTTTTTCCGACCACATTTCCTTCAGGCTCCTGGGGATATGGTAGCTCACGAGGGGCGCCTCTGTCGTCTGGACTGTAAGGTAGACTCTAGTCCTCCTCCTTGGTTCCAGATCTGTTCACATTTTGCATTTGTTTGACTTATTTTTTTGTATTTGTTTTATGTTTTGTTTAGAGAAAGAGGGACTGGGGAAGCGAAAGAGATCACTTCTTCTCTCACAAAGCTTTTTCAGAACATTTAATTCCAGACAAAAAAAAAATTTTAATGAAAATTTTAAGTCTTTATACCTTAATAAAATTACATTGGTGTTGTATCAAGTTGACCCTGCATTTGTAAAAGACAACCAAGGAACTGATGTAATTCAGACATTTTCCATGTAGTGCTGGGAAAGTCTTCATTACTATAAAGCCAAAAGTGTGATTTTTACATCCTTGAAGTGAGTGTCTGTGACATATAGGCTTTGAAAAAAATTATAGTCCAGAAAAGATGGCTCTGAGGTGGTTTATGAAAACAGAAGTTGGTTTCTTATACGAACCAACATCCAGCAGCTTTAGCTATTCTGCATTCTAATTCTTCAGCCAGAAACTGTTCAGCGGAGCAGCGTGGATATCCCTCAGTATGAAGAGAAACTTAGGTCACCTCTTGCCCTCCAGACAAAGATTCAGAATGCTATGGAATTTTTAGATGCTAAGTGGTAAAGGCTTGAGGTTAATCATTCGTAGAGGTGGTTCTTACTCTGCCAATGGCTGCCTAAATAATATTTGGGATTGATTGTTACTTCTTCCACCCTAACCCCTGAAAGATTCCCAGCCCGGTCCCATTTCTAGAGATTCTGACTTAAGAGAGTAAGTGGACATTGGCATTTTCAAATGCTCCCCAAGTGATTGTAACACAGAGAAAGGTCTGAGAACTCTAATGTCTGTCCTTTCCTTGGCTGCCTCTCGCTGATTCTCAGGTATGTGAGCAACATATCGTCTGTGAAACTAACTCTGCAGACCTATTTTATCTATCCATTTAGTTTTTATTTTTTACTTATTCTAATCTAAAATATAATCATCCCCTGAATTTGGGGTCAAACTACTATACGATTTAAATTAATACGGCCACTCACCCAGCCCCTCTTGTCCTGATGCCCCTACAGAGAGGTTTCTCTCCATCCCATGTTTTTTCTCACTACTTGGTGCCAGACAAGGATGAAGAATTCAGCCACCAAATAAATCTGCTTGTCATCAGTCTGTCATTTGCCTCAGCTGTCCTGTTATTTATTAGGTGAGTGGCTTACCGCCCCCAGAGCTGACGTGGCTGCTCAATGGCCAACCGGTGCTACCAGACGCCTCCCACAAGATGTTGGTCAGAGAGACTGGAGTCCACTCTCTGCTCATTGACCCGCTCACTCAACGTGATGCAGGGACCTATACATGCATTGCTACCAACAAAACCGGACAGAATTCCTTTAGTCTGGAGCTCACCGTAGTAGGTAAGGTTGGCTTCCGGGACCCCCAAGCATAACTCCCTTTAAAGTTATTGCCCAAATAAGCACAACCTCTGGCAGAATTCCTTAGTCCTTTGCCCTATCAAGTTTCATCTCCTTTTCTCCTTCACTGTAGTAAGGGCCATACTTCCTACATTGCTTACGAAGACCTATCAGTAAAAACATAATATAGTATCTTATGCATATATGCATGCAGTATATGGGAGCCATTGTAATAGTTAATCAATTAATTAGTATATTGACTACACTAAATTCAAGTCACTTGCCCTACCGTTCATCACTATTGGAACACACCAGATTCTTGTCCCTACTCCAATTTTCCATGCCTTTGCTTCACTGATCCTTCTTTGCCTAGGAACATAGAATATACCCTTCTTTGCCTAGGAACCTCCTCATCCTTTGAATTAAGCCTTAGAGAAGGCTTAATTCAAATGTCACCACCAAGGCATATCCTCCTCCGTTTCCTTAGCACTTAGAAAAGGAGAGACTCCTCAGAGCACTTGCAGCCTTCCATGTATGATCTATGATCTCCTAACTCAGACATTCTGACTTTTTCTGTGTCTCTCTAATGTCTCACTCAGTGCCTGGAATATGCACAGTGCTCAGCAAATGTTGAGTTGATAACTAAACAAATGAACCTTTACTTTTAAGGCGACATGAACAAAACACTGTAATGCCTACAAAAAAGGACAACAAGTCATCATCACTTGCTTGATACCTGCTCTCGGGGCAGGAGTCCAACCAGAACTAGATTTCAGAATATACGAATTCTAGTGCTGAGCTTCCTCCCATGTGTGGCCCTTACTGCAAATCAGGGGACTTCAGCATACTATCTTCTCTATAGGCTTGTAACTGCTCACCCCATATATCTTTTTCTTTTTCTCACTCTTAATTTTCTCTTACCCAACAGAGTAGGAAAAGCTCTTCCTGCAAGGATATATTGATTGCAAGCTTTTACTTTTCCCCCTAATATTTTGCAAATATTGACTCTGGAATCCTGAAATATGAGGTATCTTTGCCTTATCTGGTTCTGGCCCTCCACCCCCCAAAAAGACTTCCTTAGGAAGCATACTTAGTGGGTTTTTTTGTTTTGTTTTTAAGTAGTGTACTTCTGGGGCACCTGGCTGGCTCGGAGGAGAGTGCAACTCTTGATCTCAGATCTCAATCTCTTGAGTTCAAGCCCCATGTCAGGTGTAGAGATTACTTGAATAAATAAAACCTTTAAAAAAAAAAAAGTGTAGGGGCACCTGGGTGGCTCAGTGGGTTAAGCCACTGCCTTCGGCTCAGGTCATGATCCCAGGGTCCTGGGATCGAGCCCTGCATTGGGCTCTCTGCTCAGCGGGGAGCCTGCTTCCTCCTCTCTCTGCCTGCCTCTCTGCCTGCTTGTCATCTCTCTCTCTGACAAATAAATAAATAAATAAAAATCTTTAAAAAATAAAAAAAATTTTAAAAAGTGTATTTTTTTCCTGTAGCTATAAACTTCTTCAAAATAAAAGTTGAGGGAACATGAATACACCTTTTACAAAATCATCTCCTCTAGAAAAGAAAAAGGATAGATTCATAGTACATAAAATCTGTTGTTTCTCAAAATTTACTGTTGGGAATAAAAAAGACTCCTTAAATTCCACAACCAACATTTGCACCCCCCCCCACCCCACCTGCCCAGTGGGCCACCCAGATCCTGGAGTGTTGTCTCTCACACAATATGCAAAAGAGAGTCCCTCATTCCTATTTTTATCCCTTCCAGAGCTTTTATAAAAGCAATAATATTCACTTCAGGGTGTGAGAAGTTTGCTGAAGAGGAGGTGAGGTGGGGGTGGGGGGCACTCTGCTAAGTTCCAGAACTGTAATGAGTTTGAAGCATGAACCTCAAGGCACTTACTATTCAAACAAGAATGGCCCTTCTCTCATTCAGCCAAAGAAGTGAAGAAAGCACCTGTGATCCTGGAGAAACTGCAGAACAGTGGAGTTCCCGAAGGCCACCCCGTGAGGCTGGAGTGCCGGGTGATAGGCATGCCTCCACCTGTGTTCTTCTGGAAGAAGGACAATGAGACCATCCCTTTCACCCGAGAAAGGATCAGGTACAGGCCCGTTCCCGAGTTCAAAGGGACTTCCAAGCTTGGTGGGACATCCTAGGCACCCAAATAAGTCTGTCGTCTTTTGAATCTTGCTTCTTTCACTTAGCATGATGCCTTTGAGTTTTGTCCATGTTATTGTGCATATCAAGAATTTATTCTTTTTTGTTCCTGAAAGGCAGGCCATGGTATAGAGGTCCTACAGTTTTAAACCTTAATTTTTTTAAAACCTTTCATTTTTTTCAGGATTAATTAGCAGGGCTTTTTTTTTTAAACTCAGTTTTGTTAACATACAATGTTACATTAGTTTCAGGTGTACAATATAGTGATTCAACAATTCTGTATGTTACTAAGTGTTCATCCCAATAAGTATACTCTTAATTCCCCTCACCTGTTTTACCCATTCCCCCATGCACCTTCACTCTGGTGACCATCTCTTTGTTCTCTATAATTAAGAGTCTGGTTTTTGGATTGTCTTTTTCTCTTGTTCCTTTGTTTTTTCTTAAATTCCACATATTGGTGAAATCATATGATATGTGTCTTTCTCTGACTTACTGACTTCTTTCAGCATTATACTCTCTAAATCCATCCGTGTTGTTGCAAATGGTAAGGTTTCATTCTTTATGGCTAAGTAATATTCCTCTGTGTATACACACACACACACATGCACACACACATGCATATACATACATTCTTTATCCATTCATCGATGTATACTTGGGTTGCTTCCATATCTTGTTAGTTTCTTTCTTTCTTTCATGCCTTTATCTGGTTTTGGTATCAGGGTAATGTGGCCTCATAGAATGAATTTGGAAGTCTTCCTTCCTCTTCTGTTTTTTGGAATATTTTGAAAAGAATAGGTATTACCTCTTCTTTAAAATTTTGGTAGAATTCATTTGTGAAGCCATTTGATCCTGGAGTTTTATTTGTTGGCATATTTTTTTTAAAGATTTTATTTATTTATTTGACAGAGAGAGATCACAAGTAGGTAGAGAGGCAGGCAGAGAGAGAGGAAGGGAAGCAGGCTCCCTGCTGAGCGGAGAGCCCGATGCGGGGCTCGATCTCAGGACCCTGAGATCATGACCCCAGCCGAAGGCAGAGGCCTTAACCCACTGAGCCACCCAGGAGCCCCTGTTGGCATATTTTTTATTACTGATTCTATTTCATTGCTGGTAATCAGTCTGTTCAAATTTTCCATTTCTTCCTGATTCAGTATTGGGAGGTTATATGTTTCTAGGAATTTAACCATTTCTTCTAAGTTGTCCAATATCGGCATTTAATATTTTATAATATTCCTTTATAATCTTTTGTATTTCTGTGGTATTGGTTGTTATTTCTCCTCTTTCATTTCTGATTTTGTTAACACTTTAATTTTTAAGTTTAAAATGTATAAGGAATTTGTGAGGATCCTGCATATTTTTTGTTACATATCTTCATATTAGTACCCAGGAAATCCCTTTGACAGTAAAAAGCTAAAATAAAATAAAGCAAAACAAAACATTAAGGCAGTAACTCCTTTTTTATCCATCACAACAGGGTTACTTTCAAAATAACTCAGGATCCAGTTTCCAACAATGGGTCCCTTGCTAGATTTCCTCTAATCAACCTTATCTTTGCCATTTTGGTTTTATACCACGAGGGGGCAAGCAAACAAAAGCAGCTTATGTACAAAAGTTTCTACTGAGATTTATTTCTTCACAGTAAACTGAATTTGTTCCAGAGGATGTTGTAGCTGTCAAACTTTACAGGATTTTGGCATCTAAGAAGTCTACATATATATAGGTCAAGAATTTTTTCTGGTAAAACTCACGCAAGCACAGAAAATATTCTTGAGTTAATGCTTCCTTCTAAATTAATGTAACGTGTTGGGGTGACTGGCTGGCTCAGTCAGTACAACATGCCACTCGATCTTGGGGTCATGATTTCAAACCCTATGTTGGGCGTTAATAATAATAATAATTAACATAGCAAGTTAAACCCAGCCTGAAGTTCTAGTGTAATTATCCAAGACTGCAATATGCAGCCAAGGGTAAGAACTACTGTTGTGGATGAAACAGAAGGAATTTGCTCCTGAACTGTACTAAATTAAATCCTACATGTGCCCAATTGGTTACATTAAGAAATAACCCCTCCAGGCTAACAATACATCTATGCCTGAGTGTCCAATCTGGTTTGGAAAAGAGATTTTTCTGGACGTTGGTTGTGACAAATGAGGGCCCTTCTGGTGAGGAGAACAACCCCAAGAGTGGGAGAGCAGTGGGCAGGGCAAGAATGAGTCTCTGCCTGGGCTGTCAACCCTCCTCTGGGCCTCACTGGGTTAACTTCTGCTCTTTTGTAACTCCATTCCATTGTTCAGTTTGCCTTTGATAACTGTTTTATTTTTTATTTATTTTTATTTTTTATAAACATGTAACATATTTTTTGATAATTGCTTTAAACTGACTTGCCCATCCCTCCCCTTAGGGTCAGGGAGGAGAGGAGATGCACTGTACTGCTGGATTTTCCCCAAGAGTTTCCCTGAACCCTGAACTGCTCAAGGCCTTCTCTGCCCCCCAGGTACAATGCAGATATGTTCTCTTTTTTCTCCAGTATGCACCAGGACACAACAGGGTATGTCTGCCTCCTCATTCAGCCAGCCAAGAAATCCGACGCTGGATGGTACACGTTGTCAGCCAAGAATGAAGCTGGCATTGTGTCGTGCACTGCGAGGCTGGATATATATGGTAGGTGTAATGTCCTCAGTTAAACATCTGTGTGTGATAGACAGCTTAAAGCAATTTTTTAAGGATAGGTATGGTATTTTTCCATAACTGAACTCATTAGACTATATTTTAGTGCTTAAGTGATGGATTTTTAAAATCATTTCATCCTAGTCGCCTCAGGGCTTTTGTACACTTTTGCATTTTACTTTGAGCTTAAGCTTCTTCAAAAAAAAAAAATGTCCTATAATGTTAGGAATTACAATTATTTCAGAGTTTAACTGTGTTTATGTTTTTGATCATCCAACATCTCCTGTTGTCTTCTTAATACCATGGGCCACCCACTGGAACTCCATCCCCACTGCCTGTCATTCCTCCCAAGCATACCTCCACGCAGCAGAATTTTCCTGTCCCCATTCATCTGTTAATTCATTCCGCAAATACTTATGGTGCCAATCCCACAACCGGACTAATAATAGAGAGCTGTCCCAATAATAACATCAAATGATGTTTGTATAATGACTTATAATTTACAAAATGGTGTCCTTAGACCCTCCCAATTATTGCAACTGTTGTCACCCTCCTCTAAATGCTAAAGAAACTGAGACTCAGAGAGGTTATGTGTCTATAGCCAGGAGGCAAATGCCGGCTTTTGTATCATTCCTTTGAGCTATGTTTCTAATTTTCAAAAGAATTTAACAAGCTAATCTTTATTAATGTAATGTAATGTACTCTGCTCTTCTTCTCTATACTTTTGATATTAACTGGTATTTTTTTAAGGCACATTCCTTAATCCAAAAGGGTGATTCTTTTTCTTCCTCTCCTTTAAAAAATTTTTAAAAGTAATTTAATAATTAATAAATTTCTTAATCACTACTGGCTCAACATGAGCAACCAGAATAACAAATAAGTCACTGTGTGTAGAACCTGAGGTCCCAACTCTTCATAGGTACATACTAGGAATTCCCTTTTCTTAGTACCATACAGGAAGAGCCTTGGCCTGCTATTTTTTCCCTAGGTCTAATATTTGGAGGCAATATATAGTCCTTCAATTATTTTCCCTTATCTTTGGACTTGAAAAGAAATTCAACTGTGAGGGACGCTGACTCTAACGTACTTTCCCCTGGTAAGGGGGTGGGGAGAGAGAGGCCATCGATATATTTAACCTAGGCGAAGTCCCCTATCCATTTCATCCATTTCCCCACGTCAGAGGGAGATAGCTCTCCAACTAAGAGACTCAGTACCAATAAGTCCTGAAACTGATAAATCTCGTCCCAATCCTGCATTCCACTTCCCAGTTCAGTTTTCCAGGCTCACCTCTCCCAGGCTCTGTCTTGATTGAGCAGCACCAACAGGGGGTGCTGTCTCCTTGAATAGAACTTGGGAATGAAGGAGGGGATGGAGGACTTGGGCTGAAATCAATCTCCTACCCTCTCGCCACCACCACCACCACCACCACCACCACTTCCTGCCTCTCTAAGGAATGGGGAAAGCAGGTGGGCTTCCCTCTCTCACCTAAAGTAGAGCTTCTGATAGAAGCAACTGTCATAGTCTGGTTAAGAGGTTTGGAGCAGAGACTTGACTATTCACCGTGGCCTCATTGAGGGCCTGCTCTTCAGTGGAATCGCTGTAAGTTTTGTCCTCACTTCGGTAGCTTTCAAAACTTGATTTATCCACCCACTGATAATCTGATTATTATATAAAAACTGATTATTATCTAAAAAAAACTGATTCAAAATAATGAACTCAACAAAGGTCCAGTTTGTAAAAGTATGCTCAATAGGTCCATAGCTTTCTAGGATCCAGAGTACTCAGTTTCCCCACCTGGTGCTCCCCCTTCTCCACACCAAGGTCCCTGGAAACCTAATCAGAAGACTGCTTCGAAATTTCCGAATCAGACACAATAGGAGGGACAAAGCAATTTGGATGGATATTTCATTCAGGCATGTTCAAGCCTAAGGATCATCTCCTTTAGACAATGTTTGCTGAACATGGAAATTCTAATATGTTCTCTTTTGTCCCTGAATCATGGTTGATTGCACATAAGTTACTTTTCAGTCTTCTTGCCATTAACTCATTTGAACCTGAATAAGGGGGTGGATGGGTAGTGGCTGATTAGTGATTAGGGTGTGGAACAGGTACTTTTGGAGGTCTGGACCTATCTTTTGGCTTCCATTACCTCAGTTTCTTGTCTCTGCCTTCTGAAGTACCTGCCCTTGAGAGCCTACAGCTCTTTCTACGCTGCCGCTGCCCCTGGGAGACTCCATGCTAGATCAGTGAGAGGGGACGTAAGAGGAGATATTTTGATAAATCACCCTACACATTGACTCTTTTTATTTTTTAAGATTATTGATTTATTTATTTGAGAGAAAGAGTGAGGCAGAGAGAGAACACAGGCAGGGGGAGCAGCAGAGGGAGAAGCAGGTTCCCCACTGAGCTGGAAGCCTGATACGGGGCTCAATCCTAGGACCCTGAGATCGTGACCTGAGCCAAAGGCAGATGTTTAACTGACTGAGCCACCCATGTGCCCCTCTTTTTTTTTTTTTTTAAGATTTTATTTATTTATTTGTCAGAGAGAGAGCGAAAGGGCACAAGCAGGGGGAGGGGCAGGCAGAGGAAGAAGCAGGCTTTCTGCTGAGCAGGGAGCCTGACACGGGAGTTGATCCCAGGACCAGATCCCAGGACCCTGGCATCATGACCCAAGCTGAAGGCAGATGCTTAACCAACTGAGCCACCCAGGCATTCCCCATACAGCTACTCTTATAGTCCCAGATCGTGGGATTTGGAATTAGGAGCATAAGAGGTTCACCAGCCCAGTTTGCCTATTCCTGGCAGGGAAGGAGAGATTTTTTTTGTGTGCTTTGCAAATGATGCTTTTCAGACCCAGATGTATTTCACAGAAAGTGTTTGAATGAGGACAGAATAAACCCCTGCCCTGTACCCACTCGACTGCATTCCCTTGATTGTAACATGTTATTTGGTCCATTTTCCAGCTCAGTGGCACCAGCAGATCCCACCGCCCATGTCGGTCCGGCCCACTGGCAGTCGCTATGGATCTCTCACCAGTAAAGGACTTGACATTTTCTCTGCCTTCTCCTCCATGGAAAGCACAATGGTGTATTCATGTTCTTCTCGGAGTGTAGTGGAGAGTGATGAACTTTAGGAATGTCTGGGTGCCGGCTGTGTAAGGGGGCAGACTGTGGAGGGGGAAGGAGGACAAGCCAGACACAGCGGTTTCCAAGCAACTGGATTTGAGTGAGTTCCCATGCTGCTGGACCTGTGGCAAGAAGTGCTTCGAATAAGTCAGCTGGGGACTCTTGCTATCTCAGCTAGGGGAAAGATGTAGGGCTGTGCCTTTTAAAGATTCCAACAAAAATGTGAGAAGATGATAACAGATGAACCAAAGATGTCATGAAGTCATCCACTGCTTTGGGAAAAAGCTAGCATGCTCCCCTGTCCCCTGCTATGTTAGGGATATTTATGCCCTATTAGGAGTAATGAGGGGCCATATGTTTGGACTGAAAGGAGTTAGACAGTAGTGACCTTAGGAATCACTAACTCACCAAACAATTAAAGGGAAAAGGTGGGGAGGTCTCCATTACCTTTCATCAGTTAAATCCGTAGCAGTAGTTTTGATGGATTCATTTAATCAGCTTCTACTTAGCCTTAAGAGATCGTGCCATACGACTCACAGATGTGGAGAAGCACTTTTGATTTACTTATCCTGAGTGTACTGAGCCACGTATTAAGGTGCCAAAATGTGCTTGAGATACCAAAAAATTCACTGAAACCCTCAATATTGCACAACACACTTGTTCGATAGCCAAAACAAGGCCCCATTAGCCTGTCTGCTTCATTTTCTTTTGGATATAATGGTGAGTGGTTTTGCTTTCTGACTTTATACATCCCCAAATTCTAGAACTAAAAGGTTGCTAGTAAACCAACCGAAAAGAAAGCTTCTATGGGGTCACTTTTAAAGCTACTAGCTTCATTGCCACTTGCAAAATATGCAAGAGTTGTCATCATCTGCCCCTCTTCTCTCCCCAAAAGGCTGGAAGTGTATGAGGCAGTGAGGGAGGAAGAGATGCCAACAAGGAAAGGAAGTGATGGGAGAGTGTTGTTTTTCACTTGTCCTAGAAGAGCAGTAGGTGTGGAAGGAGACATCTCTAATAGGTATGAACTGTGTTTCAGATAATTTGCATTTTCTATATGGAAAACATCATGCTAAAAAACAAATCATGCTAACCAGGAAAGTGGGAGGAAAGGGGGGTATGCATCTTTGTTCTAACCCACCTATTCAAAACCTGCCTCTTAAGCAATTTTTAGAACTAAATTCACTATGATTATCCCCAGTGCCTAGAAGAGTGCTTAGCACTGCGTAGATATTCAATAGATATTTGTTGGATAAATGAATCTTATATTAGATAGAGAAATCTGCAATTCACACAGCAGTCCAAAAACTGCCCTGGGAATGGTCCTCACAGCACAGCTTGCTCCAGACTCCCCTGTGAAATGAATTGGAGGTGTCTGTTACCAATTCCTGGTGCGCAGGTGTCTGGTGTTCTCTGAGCCAGGCACCCTCAGCTAGTATCTAACTCCAATGAACAAATAGTAGTTGTTTAGAAAGGTTTGAAATTTTCTTCACTTCAAGGCAAGGACTTCCAGTATAAAAATAAATTCATTCACTCGAAAAAAGCATTTGTGTGTCTACTCTCTATAAGATGCTATGCTAGAGACTTATGAATAAGACACAGTCCCTGACCTCAGGGAGCTTACAATCTAGTAGGGGAGGTAAGATGTAAGGCATAATGAGTGCTGCTTTGGGGGGGGGGGGAATCTATTCTTTATCAAATATAAGTTTCCAGTTCTCTTCACCCTATTTTTTTTATGACTCTGAAATCATCTTAATATTTTCAATCTTTATTTCTTAATGAAACAAATGCCACAGCTTACATCATTAAGAAATAAAGGTTTCAGTCAATTATTCAGTGATATTATTAGATTTTTGTTTTCTTTTTTCATGTATTCAGGAGCAATACTAAAAATACAGGCAACTGTAATGACAGCATACGTTTCATTCAGAATGCATCCTATAAAATATTCTGTTTCCGGGTTGGCTTCTATTATGGAATCTCTTCTACCCAAAGAGGACTTTCTAACTCCAGGATTGTTCCTTCTCGGTCATTCACCTGACCTTCCTATCACATCTATTTCTGTAGACCCTAAGTAGTTCTCCTATAAAAGGATATTTTTCACCTCTGTATGTCTTAGCTTTCTAAATACTTTTTATCTGTTGCCTTTTAGTGTTCACCAGAGAATTAGGATGAGTATTATACTTGGCCACTGGATGGCGCTGTCTAACCTAAAATATAAGAAACCTAAAAATTCCTGAAATTGGAGACACTGGATTATGTCAATGCAGGATTTCTGAACCTCAGAATTATTGACCTTGTGGGGTGGATCGTTCTTCATTGCAGGGGCTTTCCTGCAAAGTGCAGGATGTTTGGTAACATCACTGGCCTCTAACTGGATGTCAGTAGTATTAGCAGCTGATCCCCACGTTGTGGCTACCCAAAATGTCTCCAGACAATGCCATATGCTTCCTACGAGGCAGAGTCCTTCACTGTGTTGAATAAATCAGTTCCCTGCTTTGGGAATTCCATTAGAAGTCAATTATAATGAGGGATACGTATATAAGAAATTTTGGTTCGGCTGGATATGTTTGGACTCAACATGTCCCAAATCAGATTCATCATCTTCCCTTTCATAAATCATTCTTCAGCCTCGTTTAATGATTTCTACTAATGGCTCCATCACATTCTTAGCGATCCAGATAAAAAGCATCCAAGTCACTTTTGCTTCCTCTCGCCAATCGATCAACAGATCCCATTAATTCTATTATTTCTTCTACATTCAGCCCTTCCTTTCCATCCCCCTGCAGTTCTCCAGTTCAGACTTGCATTACTTTATTAATTTCCCTCAATATTTCTGATTTCAACCATAACAAAGGACTTCTAAGTGGCCTTTCTGCCTCTGTTCCTGCCATTTCTCCCATTCAAATCCAGTCCAGATCTCGGTGTCAGCTCTTTCTTCCTGAAGTACTGCTCTATTCATACTCTTCCCCAATTTCAAACCCCCAGTGGCTCCCTGGAGCCAATCAGGTACCCCCCTCTTCTGCCCTGTTGTATTCAAGGCTTGTTCCAATATGATGCCAAAACTTTTCAACCCCTTCCTCAGAAAACACACCCAATATGGCAGCAAACCTAACATAGGCCCCTGCTTTCCAGCTCCTTGCCTCTCTGTCACTTCTGCCTTGGAAGACTCTCTCTCCCCAGCCTCTACCCATGGCAATCTTAGCTGTTCCTTAAAGCCCATCTAAAAATGCCACTGCCTCTGGGAACTATTTTCTGATCCCCCAGGCCCCACCCAAATACATTCTACTTTCTTTGAAAACTTATAGCAAGTTTCTTGAATCTAGAAGAAGAAAAGATGGCCTTGTATAGTATTTTATATAAAATATAGCCTCTCTATACCTGCCTATTCCCTCTGCTTGCACTAGCCAGTCTTGCCCACACTAGGTTTTAGCTACTGTTGGGATGGACTGTGTCGAAGTTTGTCATGTACCTTATACAGAGTAGGCACTCGATAAATATTCATTGACCTAAACTGAACTTCAAATTTCTAGGTACGTCAGTATGTTCCCATACAAAGTGAACTGAGACTAGAGCAGTGGTTCTTAACCTGGGCTGCATATTGGAATCTCCTGAAGAGCTTTTAAAAATCTTGATACCCAGGCCACAACCCCAAATCAGTTAAGTCATAAGCTCCGGAATTGTGGCATAAGCATCAGGATTTATGAAAGCTTCCCAGGTGATTCCAAAGAGCAGCCGCATCTACGGAGAGTAATTTCAGAACTTACCCAGAAAGGTCCAAGGGGATGCAGAGAGCATAAAGCTGTAGTTTGGGCACCTGGTGAAGAATATACTCCCCTCTGTGGTACATGCAGTGCATGCCTAGAAAGTAGAAATAAACACACACTTAGGCCTTATTGGACCCTCCTATTTTGTGCAACACTCATTAGACATGTAGCATTCATGAAGCCCCCAGAGGAAGCTCAAAAACCTGCAAAAATGGACCAGGGAAGGAGAGAAAGTTGATGCAATTTGTCTGGCCCTTTGTTTCTAAAAGTCACACAGGTCCCATAAGCACTCTCCTCTCCAAACAATTTGAAGGGCTTTCCATAATTTGATTAGTTGTGGAAATGGAGATCAATGTTCCCTTCTCTTTTTATTCCTCACTTAATTTTTGTAAGCATTCAATGAGAAATTGAATAGTTGAGAGACCAGAAGTAGATAGAGCTAGAGCTCTGGATGAAACGAACCACGGAGAGTAGTAATGCCTAGAGGAGTCAAAAGCTGACTTTTATAGGGACAGGTTAGTTTGAATAATCTTCAAACGACAAATGGGTTGCTTTCCAGATGTTCACTTGTAAATTGGTTGTTTAAAACTCAGAATATATTTCCTTTCACCCAAAGCACAATGCTAGATTCCCAAGTGAACTCAGTAAACCCAATTTAATTCGTGACTGAGTTACAATATCTATTACATCTGATTGGGTGATGGTCCCAAGAACAGGATCCAGCCCATAACATAAGAGGAGAAGAAAAACTACTTCCTCCTTTTTTGTGTCTATCATGTGGTCTAAGGTTCTTTGCATCTATCCCCCATTCTGTGTTTTTCTCCCCAGATGCCCCGGGCTCCATGTCCTATAACCCCCCTCTGTGGTAACCCATCCCATCTCAGCCTGCCAGCATGCTGCTTGCTCCAAAATGACCTAACTCCAGTTCCAGGCATCTCAGGCCGATGGTCAGAAGAAAGCAGTCCAACTGAATGAATTCTGATTACCTGAGAGTCTTTTAACTTCATAGAGGGGCTGCATTCTTTTTAAGCAGTTGCCTTCTTACTCCCATCAACTTCTAATTGACAGAATTGCTAACAAAGTTAAAAAAAAAAAAATCAGGTTGGGAGGGGGAGGTCTAGAATACTAACTGGGTCAGACATCCAAATTCTTGTTGATCAAAACCTCCGCCTGTTTTCTTCCTCCCCACATATTCCCAAAGTACCTTCCAAGCTGAGATCCTGGCCTGAGTCTGTTTGTATTTGGGCTATTTATGAATTGGTTGTAAACTCAAAGGCAAAGTTCCTAATAATGACTTTTACTCAACGTCCCTTCTGGGGTCCTTGGGTAACCTGGCCTCAAAGTATTTCTGCTTATGGTTGAGTAGAAAATCAATGTGCCTTACCAGTCAGACGAACAGTTACTTCAATTACAAGAAGCTTTTTGAAGTCCTTTTCACCACTAATCGCCTTTTCTTGTTTTACGTGGATCAAGATTTTAGAAAGTTAATTACTGAAACACTGCTTGAAGAATGCCAAACATCTTCTAAACTTTGACAATGCAGTGGTCATCAGTATGCTAAAAAAAAAGTTGCTAATACCATGTTTTTAAAAATCTGTACTGTGCAAAAAAAATGCGTATTTGTTGAAATTATGTTTGCCTCCTATTTCTAATTATATTAGCTAGCACACTTGGTATTATAAATGATAAACAGGCTGCCTTTTGTTAATAGGTAAACAATGGCCACCTCAAACTCCAAAAAGCAGTAGCCTTGAAATTGCAAGAAATAGAGAAAGAACACACTTTCAGTCCTCTGAGAATTGAGCCAAAAATGCTAAGAGTAAGCATAAAGAGAATGGCGGTAGTGTAGAGGCATAAAAATACTAATTTACTAGAAGATTTTAACATATGAGTAAATAGAAAATGTTTCCCTAACAATAAAAACTAAAAGAGTTCAACACTATTTGACAACAAATATTCTAAGGCCGAAGTAAATGTATATTTTTCTTTAAAATGAAGAAAACAGTTCTCGTTTCCAGGTTTAAACTTTTTGATGGTGATTCAACCAATTTTTTAATGTATAAGTATATTTGACACTTGGAAGTGATTTTGCAAAAATATTCTTATTCAAATTGTATGTTACAACATGAATTACAAGCTGATTAAATATTAACAGAACAACAGAAAGATAACTAGGTTTTAATCTTCCTAAAATATCCAGCAAATCCAGTAGACTTCTTATAGAATGTTAAATCTCTTAGATAAAAATTCATTCTGCTTCCTAACTAAAAACAGACACATTAAAAAATGAGACTTAAAGATGGGAAAGATGGGGGTGGAGAAGCTTGACCAGTATGGACTGAAAATTAATGAAGATACAGTAAAAAGAGGTTTGGGGGTACATGGCTGGCTCAGTTGGTAGCACATGAAACTCTTGATCTCGGAGTTGTGACTGTGAGCCCAACATTGGTTGTGGAGATTACTTAAAAGTAAAGTCTTTTTTTTAAAAAAGTGTTTTTATACCCATAAGAAACATGAGTTATTTTCATATAGTAAGAGTGAACTATTCGACGTTCCGAAATTCCAAAGAATGTGATGCTTTTCACAGATTCAGTGAGTTATCTGCAAACTAGCAGATTCTTGTAATTTTCCCACAATTAAAAGTGCAAGAATTCAGTGAATCATATGCTAATATTGACTACAGCAGTTACTACCAAAAGATTACTAAATGTGTATGTGTACAGAGTATAAAAAGTTTTACTGTGTTAAGGGAGAGTTAAACCTCTCAAATAATACAAATGAAATCATTTGCATGCAACTGCATTTTTTTAATGCACATGGGTAAATTAAATTTTACTTTTTCAGTATCATTATTTCAGAGACACTTTATCTTCTTTTCTGATTCTCACTTACTTTTCCAATCTTCGGCATTAAGTTTCTTAACCTACTCTTCTCCATTTGTTACCTTTCTGTTGAGACTGAAAAGTCTGTAAAACACTTAGCAGTATTAGGGAAGGTCTTTATTTCTAGGCATTCTTAGGTGAATTCTTAGGAATTCAAGAGGGATTTTAATAATTCAGATGAATATCAGACACATTCTCTGATTTTTCTGTAACTCTGAGGTCTCTTGTTTCTTTATCTGTAAATAAAATATTTGATTTCACCTTTTCCAGGATGGAGGCTAGGATAAACAAACATTTATGAAGAATTTACTTGGAGACCCTAAAAAAAGTAATAGTGGGTTTTTTATTCCAAAGGAAACATTTAAAGTAATTTTCTCCAAAGTAAGTAGTTAAATTTGCTTTAAAGGTTCGCATTTCTTTCCTGCCCCATTACTTTGTTTCTCTTTAGAAGGGTGGTACATAATGGTGGAATCTTCTTCTAGATGATATGCAGTTAAAAGAAGAATCTAGAGAAAAACCAAATGAATTAATAAAATATTCTATCAGCTTTCTACAGGCAGATTCCAGGAAAATTTATTTTGGCATAGGTAGAATAGCCAACAGGAACTCTGACTCCTGTGTCCCCGAATGAAGTTAGTGGAAATGACTCTGCAGACCACAGAGAAAGAGCAAAAGAGTTTCTGTATTCCTTTCTGGCTTAAGCAGTTCAGGACAACTTCATTGTACTATTCCAGACCCCAGTGAAAAAACGTTCCATGCTAGCATGTCAATGACCTTATGTTGAAATGAATCAACTTAGGGTAACAGATAGATAAAGACCCACAAAAATGAGCGTAGCCTTCGGCCACTGTTTTTGCATTCTCAGCTACATCAAGTCTGAATTTAACCGCAGTGATTCATTTCAGCCATGAGGACTGACAAAGGATGTACATATACCCACAGGCATGTACACACATGTACATGAACACACACACACACAGACTTCAGTTGAGGCGTGGAGCACCCAAAGCTAACATAATTCAATCAGAATCAAGAGTTGCCTCTAACAAACATGGTACGCTTCCATCTTAGGAAGCTCGAGTCAACTTATTTTCTAAAGTACTTTTTTGTTTATTGAAATCCTAATGGAAAAACCATTATAGCAGCCATTTTGAAATGTGCGCATTACATAAACTGTATGTTTTGCTTCCGTTACTAAAAAGCAATTAATGGATCTTGGCTTTTATTCCTGTTCTTCTGGATCATGCATGTTAGATAACCTCTGGAACTGAAAACAAGTGATCCCTTAAGCCCAAATGTCTGTGAGCATAAACTGTGTCTTTCTTCAAAAGGTATGTGGTACTGTATTCCAGTAGACCAGTCATCTCCATGATATTGTTACTGTTTCTTAGTAGTGCTTTCTTAAAGATTTATTAGGGGTTGTGCTTTGTTTGGAAACTTTGCAATTAGAAGAAAAAATAAAAATTAAAAACCAGTATTTAATTCAACCTGGATATTTTAAAAAAGAAATTTAGAGGATGTGATGGACTGTTTATGCATTAAATAAAATTTTATTTATTCTCAATTAATTGTTGGGTTTGTTTTGCTTTGTAGCTTGGTTCCAGACTATGTATGTGAGATAGGTAAATTCTTGCTTTTAGTGGCTTTCTTTCAGCTCAGGTATTTTTTGGATACACTGCCAGTTTAAAATAGCAACCTTAAAGACCAGTGTTACTTCTATACAACAATTATCAAAGCTTGTACCCACTTGTATTCATGACCTAAGAAGGGAATGGGTGTATACCCATGTGAAAGGACAAGTCATATATTTATGGTTTTATATGCACTTTGAAGTTGTTTTCACTGTAGTTAGCAAAAAGAGGTATCTCTAAGCAGAGCAGAGGGTAAGTCAAATGCAGTCCAAAACAGCATTTTGCTTTTCCTGGAAGATGGCAAAATTTAAGTTTAACTGAGCCTTAATTGTTGAATCCTACAGTTCTACCAACCACAACCGAAATACATTCTATCTGGCTCATATCTAACAAAAATTATAGATCTTCATTAATATAAAGGCCACCTCATTAACTAAGAAACTGGCTGTATTGGATGTTAAAAAAGATAGTCAGATTCTCTTAACATCTGCAAATACCCAAAGTTGGAAGTCAATATAATCAGTTTTGGGTAATGAGCTTAATGGTGTCATAGTACATACTGTTCAGTTAAGTGGTTCTTAATACTGACAGCCCATTAGAATCACCTGGGGAGAATTTCAAACTATGCCCAAGCCTCACCTTGGAGAAGTTAAATCAATTCTTGAGCTGGGGGTCCCAGACTTGGTATTTTTTCAAGACTCCTAGGTGTGATTCTAATGAGCAGTGAGGGTTGAAAACCACTGGCTTGGATGGTCTTTCCCCTCATCATAGGCCTGCTCATTTGTATATGGTTCTTCAAGACTTCTGACCCTGGTGTTTGCGGATACAGCCTCCAGTTAGCACCTAGGAAGAGCCCAGATATAATAACTAATCAAACTGACAACCTGCCCAGGGGAGTCTTCTTTTATTTTAATGCCCCCTCTTAAAGGGTTCTTTTGGTATATGTTACTGGAGCTACACCACTGAAGTATTCAGCAATACTCTGTTTAGGACTGCTTATTCATTAGTACGTGTGTTCATCTTGGCTGAATATCCAAGGACAAGGGTGGTGTTGAGTAAGCCTGGGTGTGGGTAGGTGCTTGATAATATTTGATTTTTTTTTAAAGGGAGCCCAGGTAAAAGAATACTTTTGAATTTCAATATGCCTTGTTGTCAAACTAGAAAGAACACAGATTTTTCAAATGTGTACAGTATAGAATACTGTAGCAATGCTTAAGTGTTTTGATAATCTAAAATCTATTATGTATAATAATATATGAATCTTAACTTCAAAAAGATTTTATACTTGTGCTACCCAAGCTCCTAATCCATAAATCAAAACGGATTTCCCAATGTACAGTTTTTGGAGTTTTATCCAAGACTGGATTTGATCACTAAGACTCATTTACTTTTCCTTCAAATGTCTCCCAGGAAAAAATAGTACATCAAGTGGGGTGGATAGCTTAGGGATTTGGTAAGAGCTAAATTGCTTCCAGAGATTTCAAAAACACAGAAAAGGAAACTATAGGCAAAATATTTAACCGACAGATTACCATTCTTTCAGAGAATGGGATGGGGAAGAAGAGACATGGGATTAGGATCCTATCTATTTATCTATTAATTATTATTACTAATGAATTATTTATCTATTTATCTATTAGATAGATATTTATCTATTAATATCTATTAATTAATTTATTCAATCTCATTAAGAAACTATTGTTTATAATTTTAAAAAGAAATATTTATTGAGAGTTTATTCTGTCTATCCCTCTATACTAAAAGCCATTAGAGATAAAATGAAAAGCACAGCTCTCTCTTACAAGGTAATTTACAGTCTAGAGAATGGGATATGAAGCCTACTGGGAAAAGGACTCCATCTTAACACATCTTTATTAACATATCTTTTAGTACTGATTTTATTCATTCTTAAACTCTACAAACTTACTGGGGTTATTAATGAAGCTTTCCGAGTCTAAATAATAAACTATCGTGCCCAAATAGTAAGAAAGACAGAGGCCCAGAGCCTTGTCATTAGTTCAAGTACACACTGTGGTGTGGAGTGTGGCCAGAAAGAGGACATGGTATCATCTCTTCTAGAGTTGTATAGTGTAAACTATAGTATCTTCTAAGCCTAAACATTTTACCCTCTAATTTGCAGTGAGGAAGCAAAGTCCCGAGCCCTCCTCAGTTTCTTATTAACGGATATCAGAAGGAAAGAGAAATTCAGCAATTGTTTCTCCAAGCTTTCTAGGGATTCACTTGCAATTTTGTAAGTTTAAGTTTATGCCCCGGGGAAGATACTTTCATTCCTTATATACCAAATGGATTTTGCTAATTAGGGTTAACTAAGAAAGTAAAAATTCTACGGAGACTTTCTATAGAAATAATATAAATTGCAAGTAGGTGGCTGCATCTGATGTTAGGTGTTGGAATCCATAGTATGTTTGGGGGATATCATTGCTGTTTCTGTTAACTTGTGAAAAATGCCAAATGCACACATAACTTAGAGTCCTGCTTTTTCTAATTATTATTTCTAATTGCTATTTCTAATAATGCATGCAGTGCTATTGATCACCAAGTCACTGTTTACATTAAGGGTTTGGTTTACGCATCCAGTGGTTAAGCAAAATTATGGAAGTAATTCAAACAAATACCATGCATATTATTTTGCTCTAATCTTGATTAGCCCTTTTGCTTGCTTGTACTGATTAAAAGGAAATAACTTACAAAAGCAACATTTTAAAATTTCTCAGTGTTAGTTATATTTATATATGTAATATTAACATATATGTATTCCTATATAGGAACAAACATATATTTGGGTACTTGTAAGGAATTAGTAGTAATTAGCCTCAATAAAATATTGAGGAATTGTATATCTACTTAATAGCTAAATGTTTAGATTAATTTAACCTTTAAAAAAAAACATGAAAAATAATACATCTATAGTTCCAAGTTACAGAGAAAGCCTTCAGTTTAATTATTGTATTCTCATCAGCTTGCCTTTTTTAGTATTAGAAAAGAGCACATCTGCCAATTGGTGCAATTAGATTTAAACATTTCACATCTTCACTCAGGGAAGCACTCAATATCTTCGCCCCCAATAGGCCTTTATTGCCATCAGGAAACTAGCAGGGCACTTAGCATAAAAAACAAGCTCACATTTTTATTTCTATATTACAAAATCTATATTTTAATAATTACATTTAAAAATACAGAGCACTCACGCCAGGTACTCTAGCAAAAAAAAAAAAAAAAAAAAAAAAAAGTATGACTACTTCATGCATACACACACAATGCAGTAAGCATAAATGTATTTACACGACGGGTAGGTAGCTGTCTTAAGCATACATACGTAATGAATACTGTAACTTCACCCGAACACGTCAAACTTACAAAGTTTAAGAAAGTGATTGTTTCTCTGAGGACTAACACTGCAGTATAGCCTAATCCTATTTTTTCTTAAGATTGTTTTCCCTTAAAGTCGTCCCCCAAAAGGGAGAGGGGGCATTATTTTCACAGGAATCAAAACCATTCACAAGTTCCATCAATGTAGTCTACAAAATACTGATAAGGAGGAAGAGAAAGGCAATAAAATCGTGTCCATAAAACCAGTGACGCGAATAAAAGTGACCTGAAAGTTTGCTATTTTAATCTAAGAACGCATCCTTGGCCACCTCCTGGGGAAAGGGCTACGGTTCTGGAGCTCGATCTCTGGGCATCTCCCCCTGGCAGGGGGCGCGCCCTAACTGGCCATCTGGAAGGGCTCCGGCTGGAAGCCGAAGAGCCTCTGGCCGTAGGGCTCGCCCTCACCCGGCAGCTTCGCGCTCGCAAACGGAAGGTAGTGGTCGCGGCCAAAGTGCTCACAGTGGAGACTGACCCAGTCCCGCTCCGAGCCGAATCGCTCGGCCTCGGCCAGGATACGGGTCAGCGCCATGATGTAGCTCAGTGCCATCTGCAGGGTCTCATACTTAGACAGCTTTTTATCCTGGCCCCACTGGGGCACCACCCTACGCAGGCGGTCGAACGCGGTGTTGAGCCCCTGCATGCGCCGGCGCTCGCGCGCGTTGGCCGCCAGGCGCCTGCGCGCCGCGCTCTCCAGCCGCCCAGCCCCGGCGCACGCACCCGCGCACTCGGCGCCGCCTGCGCACGCGGGCGCGGCGCGCGTTCCCGCCGCGGGGTTGCTGGGCTTGCAGGACTTCATCCCAGGCCGGAAGGAGGGCGGCTCTGAGCTCCCTCGCCCGCTCAGGACCTGCGCGCGAGCCGGTCTGTGGAGCCGCTCCGCAACGTGGCTCTTCTGAGCGAGTAAGTCATACACGAAGCGACTCGCGTGGAATCAGAGTTTACAGTGGGGAGTACGGGACCCCGCCTTCCGTCCTACTGGATAACCAGACTGCTGTCTCTTCACTTGCTCACATTTAGGGGAAACTGAGGTGCTGAAGAGAAAGTCATTTTCCCAACGTGAGGTTGGAAAAGAGAAGGGAACCTTCTTGCTGCAGAGTGTGGTGTGGCTGGTTTGGGGAAGATCTTTCAAGTCCTCTGGGAAAGCCCGAGACTTCTTTTTCAGGAAGACGAAATCTTTTGCAGATGCTCAGGGAGAGAAGGAGCGCTTTTTCCGCAGTAGCTGTCGGAGAGTGCTGGATGAATCTTTGAAGGAGGAGAATTTATAGCAGAGGGCTGAGGGAGGGAACAGGTGGTGGCAGGTGGGCGGGCGTCCCTCAGCTTCCATCTCAGCACCTTCCTACCCTGGGAACTGCAGGGGGGGAAGGGGGACGACGCACAGCAAAATCCTGACATTACAGCCTTCGTCTGTTGAAGTTTCTCCAAAGCTATGTCGAACAGTAACACACCATCTGGAGTGGCCTGGCTGTCCCCAAAAGAATAACAGGGGGGGGTGGGGTGGGGAAAGAGCTTGGTCCATCTTTTCTCATATCAAGTAGCCGCTTATGTATCAAAAACGTAACCGAGGTTTTACATTTATTAGACATTGTTTGTGTGAACATGCTGGTCTTGGAATTAAGAGATATGTTAGAAGTTTAAGGAGAGTTAGCTTTGTCAAGATGTATGACATTTTTGGTTAATGCCGATCTGATATACTGACATTTTTATCTTAGCTATTAAGGAAGTTGGGACAAATTAGTAGGTCCTAATATTACAGACCTGAAATTCTACTGTCCAAATAATTTGGCTGTTTTCTGCAGAATAATTTATTGTAACATATTAAAAGATATTAATGGTATATCAAAAATATTCTAGCTACATAGTTGGATTGCATGAGTTTGGATACTTTGGATACTCAAAATTTATACTCTGTTTCCCCTGAAAAAGGTTCACAAATGTTTTGGGAACATATATTGAGATGATAATTATTTAATTTGACATTTAAATCTAATAAAACTAACCATAATGTGCATATATGTGCAAAATGGAAACAGCTAAGTAATTTGTGAGATTTTTAAAAATAATTCCTAAGGGAAGTCTTTTTCCCCCATCTCATAAAGCCATAAATATTTCATACTACATGGATGTTTCAGTTGTATCAGCTGTCCTCAGGAACAATAACGAAGCACCATTTCCACTATTGATAATGAGATGATTTATACAGAGAACCCGTTAATTTGATTCTCTCATCACAGCTTTTTTCTAGCTCTTAAGGAAAAGTAAAGTGGCAAAGAAACCAGCTCCAAATAGATTCAAGCCAGGATCATTTCTGGATTCTTCAGGAATACCAAGTACATTCTTTCTTCTTTTGAAATATGAATGATGTCAGTATTATTCTCAGATATTTTTGTTTAATTCAGTTTTCAACAAACTCTAACAAAGCAGGAGTCTTTTACCTATAACTTTCTTCCCCCACTGTAGCCTCAGACTGAAACCCCATTGTGAATGTCCTGACTCCCCAAGTCCAGTCTTCCCATAAATAGTTGATTAATCCCAGCTGAAGCAATGACAGTGAAATGAAGTTGAGTAGCAGGAAGACAATAGGATGCAATTGAACTTTAATGATCTCCAGCGTGACAGATGTTGAACACAGACTTTTGCACAGAGCCACTCAGCTCTGTTACTCTGAGTCCTAATAGTCTTGGTCAGGAATGGTAATTCTATGACAGAAAAGACCACAGTATTTCATCATCAAAATGTCAAATATATTTTTTGAATTCTTATGGAAATCTGCTTTATTAATCCTATTATTTGTCATGTTCACATATCTCATCCCTTTCCCCAAGAAGTCTCCTCTGTGACACTCTTGGGAATGTTGCCCCACAAAACATACTGTGTGCTTCTTCTGGACTCTACTGATCAAAGTGCTAATAAGGTGTGATTTTGCAAGCCATGTATTCATGTTTGGAGAGATTATAGCCTGTGTACTAAGAGAAGCAAAAGCACAACTTTTCCAAAAAGGAAAAATAGCAGTATGCATACAGCACATAAGAACATAAACTACCAGATATCTATGACATGAATTGATCTAAGATAGAGATACATAGAGAACATTGCTATAATAAAGGGCCTTAGGAGTATACAGTATGTAAAGTAAGACATTTCCTAAATGTATTCTGAAGGACAACTTATTAGTACTACAGAGAGGCCTTAGGGGAAAAGGATTTCATTGTCAAGCAAGTTTGGAAAACATATTTGCTATCTCCTGCTTGGAGAGACATGAAGCAAAATTAGTAAAGTTTCTGAGAAGTCCTAAGATAAAGAAATCTCCTGACTCCAGCATTTCTTAGACCTTTTTGAACACAGACCTTTTTTTCCTAGAAAAGCCTGTTCACAAAGATCCTCGGAATACACTTTTCAAACCTGCTCTAGTACCTCCCATTTATTTTATAGAGGAGAAGGTGTGTCATAGAAGCTAAACAGTATGCTCAGAGGTATTGAGCAACTTTATGACTGTATTAAAATATCCTGTGTCCTTTGATTTTAGAGGGTTTCAAATTATACGATCACTTAATATGAGCCACTCAGTTTATGGTAGGCAACTGAGATCCACCAGTGACTTCCCAACGTCAGACAAGTCACTAGTGAAGGTTTCAGAAATAAAGTTAAAAATTGTGTACTTAAAGGACAGTGTTACTTATTTTATAACTCTAATGTCTAGCAGAGCACTTAGACATTGAAGGTTAATACACAAACTGAATGGCTAGAAAAATAAATTAGGTAAATGAGAGATAGATGCTACAGAATGAGTGCATTCCTAGTGAATAACCCATATGAATGATTTGCATTCCTTCACCTCATAAAGAACATACACATTAGCTCCACATTTTGAATGCAAAATTAATTCTTACCAGAAAATAGCACCATTTGAGCCAGAAGAACATGCATCTCAGAAATTCCCACTTTGTTTCTGTACTGAAGGTATGATCTTACCAAGGGAACTGGCAGTTACTTTATATCTCAGGGTTGGCCAGAAATCAAAACTAACAGATGGAGATGGGAGGAGAGGGAGACATAGAAGGAGTTTACACCTGTAGGAGTAGAAAAATGGGAGCAATATTATTTTAAAGATAGTTGACAAGGATGCAGAGGTTCCCATCCCAGGCCCCAGAAGTGATCACTCATCTCCAGAAAGTATGGGCTTACCACAGTGCTCCAGGTGATTCTCCAACCCCCATCGCTTCACACACTGCTTGAAAATTCTGACTTGACAGTCTGATTTAGTTTCTCCTCACCATGAGCGAGACTGACTTGCATGGTTTAGATTCTGCATTCACTCTTCTCCATAGTGGATCTTAGCCTCCTCTGAGAGGAGGAGGAGGATCTTAGCCTTCTCCTCTGGGTTAAGCACCGTCTTTGGAGTCAGTTTTGAGTCCTGTATCTCCTGTCAGCTAGCCGTGTGCCCTTACACAGATCACTTCTATTTTTCCATCTGCAAAGTGGAATCATAATACCTACCTCAAAGGGCAGTAGAGAGCATTAGATGAGACTGTAGCTGTAAAGAACCTGCCTGGTCCCTAAGGAAGTCACTCTTTAAATGACAACTAATACTTCATGTTGTGAGTAGATTTTACAAATGATAATGAAAATGAACTTAATGAATCATTGTTTGAATCTTTTATACATAAAGCTACAGTTAGTCATGATGTGAATCCCAGCTGTGCAATCTTAGGCAACTTACTTAACTTCTCTATGCCTCTTAACTTTAATCTGTTAAAGAGAGGGATAATAATAGAACCAATTTACAGATTTGGTATGAGGATTAGATAGTTAATCTTTGTAAACACTTGTATGTGTTTGGCATACAGTTAAATGTGGTACAGGTGCTTATTTGGGTACATAAAATGACCTGTGGCGATTGTTCAAGATGTAGATTAGCCTCCCTTCCTTTCTTCTCATTTTTGCTTTATTTTCCTTCTCTTCCATAGGAGCAGGAACAGAGAGAGAGGAGTAAATTGAAAGGAGTTCCTTTTCCCTTTTGCTGCTCAGGGACTTACTGGCTAGTAAATTTGGGGATTGTATTATAGTTTAAGGTTCAATTTTGTAGTTACAGACACATATTTTAAAGTGTTAATTTTTAGGGGATGCTCTATTTTTCCAGTGCCTGGAATATTTGCATTCACCATCCAGGGCCTTCCCTTCCTGGTACTGAGGTCTTTTTGAGAAGACAAATCAGTTATGATTTCTTTTCATGAGTCTAGAAGCAGAACAAAGGGAATCAATCCAAGGGATGGGTTGCACTGTTCTATGGTAAATTTGGACCAGAAGCTATGTTTTTCAGAATGCCCTTCCCTGTGTCATTCTGGATTTGAGGTGGGCCAAAGGAAATTACATGACCTTTGGGAAGCAGAAGTGAAGTCAACATGTTCTGAACATTATTGCAGGTTAGAGGCCATGGAGAACAGACATAAGGGTGCACCTAAATTCCCGTTTGTTCTTGAACTTTTTCACTGTGTTTCTACTCCTCCCTCCCGACTGCCAGCTCTACCGCACAACAACTCCCCACCTAGTCTTATTTCAGCCCCTGGAAATACATGCCTCCCAGACCCAACTGCAAGCTCTTCCTCATTCACCCAAGCCAGGGTTGCTTAGTGACTATTCCTTGATGCTTCAACAACCCTTTCTAGACCCTTGCACTCTCAGCCCCTTGCCCTATTGTGTAAGTCATCATCCTTATAATAAATTCCTTCTTCCATAGTCCACACAGTGGCCCCATTTCAGTGGTTGAACCCTGGACTGGCACAAGGAATCTTTTCTCCAGGCAACAGCAAAATCACAGGACCCATCCCTGCCTCCCAGCGAAGACCCTATACAAAGGTGTCTCCTCGTCTATGTATCCACCAGTAATTATTGTTTCTATCTGTTCAGCCCTGTGCCAGACAACATCAGGGATGACAGCCTTTAGCCTAATGGAATTCACAATCCAGTTGTGGAGATAAGACCCGCCACCCATCAAAAAACTAACCCTGAGTCATAAACCAGTGTTATAGTCCCCAAACAGCACACAAGACAATCCATTAGAGTATGTGAGAAGATTAGAAATTCTGCTGATAATTATTTGATCTCATTTTTTAAATTTCTATCTTGGGGCATATTTATGGCACACAAAATATAAAAACGTGTATTTATATATGAGTATATGCCAGTGTTGTTGGGTTTTTTCTCTGATAGGAGCGTATGATCAGAAAAGCTGGGACCACTGTCCTAGGCATGAAAACAGTATGTGATTAGTACCATTAGGGGCTCAGAGCAGAGAGATTTTACTGTGCTCTGGAGGAAGAAGGATTTTGGCTGGTGACCCCAGCCCTCTGACATCATCTCTTACTGCTGCCCTCTCAAAAGGCTGCTCCTCCTCCACATCCCATGCTTTCCCCCACCTGGGAGCTTCTTCTCTGGTTGCTCCCTTGGCCTCAAATACAGTTTCCCCAGATCTCCCCCAGATATCTTCCCACTCCCAGGTGGCTTCTTGTGTCATTCAACTCCTGTTCTATCTGATGCTTTATGTCCTTCGCTCTTTGGCAAATCCAGGAATTCAGGGGTTTCGTCTGTACTATTCCTAGCTGTATCTTTAGTACGTAGAATTGTGTCTAGCTTATAACAGATGCTCAAAAATTTTGGTTGAGGGACGCCTGGGTGGTTCAGTTGGTTAAGCCGCTGCCTTCGGCTCAGGTCATGATCCCAGGATCCTGGGATCGAGTCCCACATCGGGCTCCTTGCTCAGTGGGGAGCCTGCTTCTCTCTCTGCCTCTGCCTGCCACACTGCCTGCTTGTGTTCTCCCTCCCTCTCTCTCTCTCTCTGACAAATAAATAAATAAATAAAATCTTTAAAAAAAGAAATTTGGTTGGAAAAAAAAAAAAGAAAGGAGGAGAAAAAGGTAGATGAAGGGACCCCACACACAAAGGGAGAGTAGACACTGTTCCACTAGGAACACAGCTCTTTTTCTTCCTGCTCAAATGGACTCTTTTGGGGGAAATTGTGCCCTCCAAAGCAGTGGCAACAGACCTACTGCTTTTGTTTCTGCTCTGAAATTGTGGTATTCGCTGTTTCACAGTGAGCAGGTGGCTGACTTCCCCAAAGGGTGGCTCTCATTACAATCCAGGTTTCAGGCAGTACCTGAGTCAGCTCACAGTTAAAGCCCAGAGGCCTTGCTGGCCCAGGCCAGCCGCTGATACCCACTCCCTGCCCCAGGGGGAAGTGGTTTTCTCTCTATTTTAGTTGATGTTGCTTTTTAGTTTCTTTGTGCAATTTCAGCAGCTTGGCTGAACAAGTTTTTCTAAATGTCCGAAGACTTGGGTCTTTTAATTCCTGTTTTCCTGTTCCGCCTCACGATCATGTTTGAGTCTTACTTTCCTGTCTGTGCCCCAGCCTCCTACTGACCTTCACTGAGCAGGGAGCAAAAAGAGGTCATGCCTAGCTCACTAGATATCTATACCAGTCAGATTCCTGGCTGTCTCCAAGTGGTATCCAGCATTGGTAGCCGTAGGAGTATATGTGCTTTCCTATTCCTTTGGCAACCATATACCAATTTGTTTCATTGTTTCAAACTTTCATTTATTCAAATATTTAGTGAAATTACTATGTGCCAGAAGTGCCAGAAATAGAGTTGACCACAGTGCAAAAATCTCTACCCTCAAACTGGTATTGTTGGTATCTTCTTATGAATTCATTTCCTATTTCTCCAAATAAGTTATAAGTTCTTTGAGGGAAGGGGCAAATTTCAGAATACCTGGGTCTTGCTAGAGTGTTTGATAAATATGGGTTAGCTGCTTGGTTGACTGAAGTTTTTATTCAGGCTGACCTTAAGCTAAAGAAACCAATGTCATCACCATAAATAAAGTAATGCCTTCAGGAAACACTAAATGGTTACCAGGCATTAATTCCTATCTTCACAATACCATTTGTGTAGGGGTTGTTAGAATCTTCATTTTGTGACCAAGACAATTCAAAGCCCTGATTAAACCAAACTGCATAGCCAGTGAGTAGATTTGAAACCCAGTTCTCTTTCTCCCTAGAGCACACACTCTGTGCTGCACTAGGTCTTGTGATGTTAGGGACAGGGCCTTAGTGTACCCCCAGTGCCTAGTATTATGGCCGGCCCATAGCGGAAGTTCATTAAAGGTGCTGAGACTTATGTGCACCACTGTGTCAGTTCCAACCTGTCTTAGCCCTCCTTAAGAGTAGGCAGTGAGACTGATATCTTGCAGGCACAGATTAGCCTATTTCCGTGAACCAAATCTTAGGTTTCCTTGGAGCTCCATCTCCTACTAAAATTTAGAATTAGTACCTAGCCCTGAGCTTGGTATCTGATGTACCTGGGAGAGAATCAAAGGTTCCTGAGGACTTACTGAGTTTATCCTTCTTCTTCAGACCCTCCTGCAATTACATCTTTTCACACACACACACACACACACACACACACACACACACACAAACACACACACACACACACGCAGTATGCCCTCCTCCTTAGATTCTTAAAGGCCTGTCCTGACCATCAGTGTGGTTAATGAGATCCCTCATTTACCACGAGCTCTCTCTCCCCAGGACGTGGACACTTGCTGTTCTCACAGCAAAGGACTCATGGCCTGTTTCAACCCACATACACCTCCCTAGCCCCAGGACTTGTCATCTCCACATCTCACCATACCTATAGCTTCTTGCTTCTGCATCTCCTCACATATCAGATTCTTGGATGTCAATACCAAAAGAGAGAGAGCCTAAGTTTTCAATACCTCTCTGACCCTGGGCTTCTGACCATCCGCCTCATAAGCCAAGTTCAACAGAGTCAGCTCTTCCAACCCTGGTCTTCCATCACTTACTGTTTACCTCTCACCACTGCCTCTTCTTGAGGCTTCAGGGACCCAGACAGCTGAGCACCTTGTGCTTTACCAGTTATGCAACCACTGCCGGCTGCATTACTCTGATGCCAAGTGATGCCCATAGCCCCCTTCCTCCAGCACATCCATCCTATTCCCCAGGAGCTAAAGCCCGCTTTCCATATAATCTGTCACTCTAAGTCACATGAATCACTAAGCAGATTTGCTCTGCTACTAACTGATGAATGTTGATTTGGGGCCCATGAAACATAGGTTTGTGCCTCCATGCCCCATGATGGTATGCAGGATACAGGTAAGTCATTTCAGATGGAAGCCAAAAGTTTACTTTAATACTTGATGACTTTAGGCCAAGAAATACACCTAGAACACAACTTTTCAGCAGAAGCCCATTATGAGAACCTCTTATCAATTCAATCTCCTCAGTAGCCCCAGACTCGAGTGGGTCAAAGAAATTCCAAAGTGCTGATTCTAGCCCCCAGTGCCCTCTTTCTCTCATGCCTCACTTTACCCAGAAGATCAGCTTTATTGGTTTCTCAAAGAGTATTCTGAAACTGTTACTCTTCAACAAAGAAAAGAAAATTCTGGTTTTAACAAAGCTATACAGGCTTTTTACTGTAGAACTTTTCAGACCTTTTACTATGATCATGGTCCTTCTCAGGATGAGATATATGGAGTTTCCCAAATTATGTAGCCATAGAAACTCTTCATCTTGGAGGATATCCAGAGAGCAGTATCCAAGCACAATCCATAATCTTACGTTTCAGGAAGAGACTATCTTAAAACATTTTAGCATTTGATTTTTTTAAAAAATATCTGTATATTTTGGGGTACCTGGGTGGCTCAGTCAGTTAAGGATCTGCCTTCAGCTCAGGTCATGATATCAGAGTCCCTGCTCAGTGGGAAGTCTGCTTCTCCCTCTCCCTCTGGTCCTCCCCCAGCTTGTACACTCATATGCTTTCTCCATCTCTCTCAAATAAACAAAAGTCTTTTAAAAATATGTGTATCTTTACACTCAAAAGTCTAACTTGCAGTTCTGAAATTAATGAACTAATTCCTTCTCCACTGCCTTCTAGTCATTCTTTTGAGTCCTGAAGATATCTCTTACAAAGTTACTTGAAGCATGCAAATTCTCTGGTAATTCCAATGGTTAGATGGCTGTGCTGGGAGATGCTGAGGCTGGGAAAATTTTCAGGGCAAAAAACTAGCTGTCAAGGAGGATGATCAGAGGTTCGCTGCTCAGTCAGGACAGATTTTGAATGAATATAAAGGGACCCAGAAAGGAAGGAAGTGCCAGTAGAGAGAAGGGCATTGGTGGCAGGGTCAGATTCAAACTGTCCCAGCCCACAGTTTATTGCCCAAGTCCTCCTGGTGGACCAGTGCCTGCAAATAACCCATCTCTGTTATTTGAGTGCTTCTAATTACTGTTCAGTTAACCCACTAGAAAGAGTTAAGAGACAGAAGCAGATACTGTACCTCCTGATGGAAAAACACAACATTACTAGTATACCTACTAAAAATTTGTACCTGAATGTTATTAGTCCTCTATATCTAACAATTTGCCTAACATTTAGAAGACAAACATGTGGGGGTGCCTTGGTGGCTCAGTGGATTAAGCCGCTGCCTTCGGCTCAGGTCATGATCTCAGTGTCCTGGGATCGAGCCCCACATTGGGCTCTTTGCTCAGCGGGGAGCCTGCTTCTCTCTCTCTCTCTCTCTCTCTCTCTGCCTGCCTCTCTGCCTACTTGTGATCTCTCTGTCAAATAAATAAATAAAATCTTAAAAAAAAATAAAAAAAATAAAAAAATAAAAAAGAAGACAAACATGTTAAGAGATACTGTAGGGAGGCAATCAGCAGAATCCAGAATTGAAAATCTCAATAGGACAAAAAGTCATTTGTCAACAAATATACTGCCTGAGAAAAAAGAAAAATTGAACTGGGAACCTATGGAATTATAATAAGAAACTAGAACCATATCAGCCATATGCAATGTATGGATCTTATCTGTATCCTGAATCTAATAAACCAATATTACAAATATGTATGAGGCAGTCAGGGAAATTTGGATACTGATTGCATACTTAATAGTAAGGAATTAATAATAATAATTTATTAATTGTTGGCAAGTTATTTTAGATAAATAGATATCATGGTTACATTAAGCCCTTATATTTTAGAGATACATACTGAAATATTCACAAATGAAATTATAAAATATGTGGAATTTGTTTCAAAATAATCTGGGACAGAGAGAAATAAGTAGAAGTATAGGTAAAACCAGATTGCCTATGACTTAATAATTGTTGAAGCTGGGTGATGGGCATATTGTGGTTCATTATACTATGCTTCCTGTCTGAAATTCTGTAAAATACAAAGTAAAAAGGGAGGGCTGCCACAAGTTTATCACACAATATGAGCTTCTGAAATTAGAAAGAAATTAGTCAGTAGAAAATTTCCATTTCAGGGTCATAGTGGGTAATGCTTCAGAAATGGAGACAGAACAGGAGCAGTGTGTGCCTTTAGGTGCTAGTGGTCAGCATCAGTGCTTTGGGGTCAAGGAGGTGACCCTCTTTGTACTTCAAACCACAGAGTCTGCTTCTGAATTCCCAGAAGTTAATCCAACTCTTTTCTGATTTTACCCAAGATCTGCCTGATGATGCACCTAGTTGCTTCCCCCTGGTCTGTTCCTAGTCCTTTTATCTACCACGTGCGTAGGAAAGGGAGGGTGGGAGACAGAGAAACAAATGGAAGGCTCAAGAGTCATCAGGTGGGGAGTTCCATTAAGAGGGCTCTAACTGCTAACTCATGACATGGAAACATGAAAACTCCAGAAGCGTGGAGAAAGTTTTGGTGAATCATGTGGTCTATGGGAAGCTAAAACAGTACCACTCATATTCTGAGTGGCTCCTACAGAAGTGAAGTTGGATTGTGCCAAAGGCAGCCATCTGGAAGTAATCTGATCATGGCCATGGGGAGAGGATGAACTCCATTGCCAGAAAAGAGAAGAAATTGAAGGGGACTTGTGTCTTTAGCTGTGCTGTGGAGTTAACCAACCCTTGGTGATATCCTATAGAAAGTCTCCCTATTTGAGGGAGCTGGGAGACTTTGATCTCTTGCTCTGGAATATTACCTATCTTCAGAGTTGTCATTGATAAAAGGACCCAACCTCACATTTGGATCCTCAGAGGAAGCTCTTTGGAGAAGATGGGGCTAGAGCTTTCCCAGTCTGAATCAGCATCCGAACATGGACTAGAAGGATGGATCCTTTGGAAGAAGCCATTTCTAGAAGTAATGGAAGGAAACCCTTGGCCTGCTCACTGTATTATTGGCATAGCTGAGGCTGTTCCAATTAATCACTGAAGGTAATATTGTAGTTCATAAAGAATAAAATAGGGGCACCTAGCTGGCTCAGTCAGAAGAGCATGCAACCTTGAGCTCAGGGACGTGAATTTGGGTCCCATGTGGGGTATAGAGATTACTTAAATAAAACTTAAAAAAAAAAAATTTAGGGATGCCTGGGTGGCTTAGTTGTTAAGCATCTGCCTTCAGCTTAGGTGATGATACCAGGGTCCTGGGATCGAGCCCCACATTGGGCCCTTGCTCGGCGAGCAGTCTGCTTCTCCTTCTCCCATTCCCCTGGCTTGTGTTCCCTCTTGCTCTCTCTCTCTCTCTCTCTGTCAAGTAAATAAAATAAAAAAAATTTTTTTAGTGTACTTGGCTTCATGCATTTGTGTGGCTTAGATGAGCCCAAGACCCTTTTTCAGAGACCTTTGACATTTGAAGGAATAGCACTCTAATGCCACCTATTCTTGAGGAAGCCAACTTGGTCATTTTGTGGAGGCCTAGCCTTCCAGACACAGATGTAAATCACTTAGCCAACGAACAAGTCCAGCTGGCTAGCCACCTGGTACATGCATCTCCAGGTGGTCTTATAGGTCTCATGGTTGAAGATGCCTTCTATGAGGGAAATTTTAAGTTAAGAATGATATTCTCAAGGTTGGAAAACCCAAAAGTTTTACATTAAACCACTTGCAAACATCATAAACCTACTGTACAAAATTCACCTCTCTCTACCTCTTTTTAAAAAGTTTTCAGTAGGAAACAGTATCACTTAAGGTTATTGCAGAAGGAAAAAGGAAAGCAGAACCAGTCTTTAAGCAAAATGGAGACAAGAAATGATATGAGGGTAGCTGACCAAATCAAAGGAAACTTAACGTATTCTCTGGCAGGTGAATGAATGAAGGTGACCTGGGACCTGAGGAGCTCTTGCTCTTGGTCCTAGAGCACTATCATGAGATGACTGCCCAGCCCACTTGTTATTCCAGTCAAGTTTTCAAATACCCGGGAGAGAGAAATGGACTGACCAGCCTGTCAAGTGTCTCTAGCTGTGGCTAGGGAACAACAGTGGAGTCATCAGGGGCTTGGTTGTGACCAGAAGCCACAGCAGTTTGTGTCTGTTAGAGAAAGGGGTACCCTTTCATCCTGCCCCAGTGATGGGGATTCAGCTGAAGCTGCAGATAAGGGAGAAAGTAACCAGGCATCTCAGGGAAGCTGCAGTTTGGGCTGTAGCACAGTTTCTATGACCGCTGCTGCTCTCTGTTCATCTGAGAGAACTGGCCCTTCTTCCCCTGTCCACTTCCCCCAGCCGCACCCAGAAGCGGGGCTCCTTGCCCCTGTTCCCTTGGTGTCCGTTGCAATGAAACTGTCTTTGATGGGGGAAAGGAAGCCTTGTGGTACATATGGCCAGGCATGCCCACCTCCAGCAGAGTTTTGGCCCTGAAGAAAGCAACCCCATCCCCAGCTACACAAAAGTTTTTCTCCCTTAAGTCATCACTAGATCCTGATTACGCAGCTCTCTCGGGGGAGTGACCTACCTAAGGAATGTGACAGAAGCTGTTACATGACTACTGCTGGGTTCCCTGGAGTTCTGGTTCTGATTGGACCAGAGACTGGCATGAAGTCCTCCGAACACAAGAACCCATTCATTACAGGGTAAATCAAAATATGTGCCTGGATCTTCATCTCTGTTGAAAAACAAGAAAGACTAGTGAGTCCAAACAGGGGAGAAATGAGCAACTTGAAGACTTCCCATACAGCTTTAAGACTATGGACTTCCATTGTAAAAATGTTAACATTCAAGATTTTAAAACCAGCACTACTCACTTGGTTCCTGCGTATTTATTTAACATGTCTATCTTACTCATATTTGGCTAGACTTTTCATTATTGTCTTTTTTGCCATTTTTAGTACCTGAGATTTATGAGGAAAATGAAGCTTAGAGGGGTTAGAAACTTGTCCCAATTTCCTTCTGCTGGTGAGTGATGGAAACTGTATTTGTCTGACTGCAGAACATAGTGTCTTAACCACTCTAAAATCTATGTCAGCCCAGGGCACCTGGGTGGCTCAGTGGGTTAAAGCCTCTGCCTTTGGCTTGGGTCATGATCCCAGGGTCCTGGGATTGAGCCCTGCATTGGGCTCTCTCCTCTGCAGGGAGCCTGCTTCCTCCTCTCTCTCTCTCTCTCTCTCTCTCTCTCTCTCTCTGCCTGCCTCTCTGCCAACTTGTGATCTCTGTCTGTCAAATAAATAAATAAAAATAAAATCTTAAAAAAAAAAATTAAACAAAATCTATGTCAGTCCAGAGAATACTGGCCTGCTTAACATGGCATCAGAACATTGGACATAATGATCCAATATTGCCACATGCAGAGGAACCCACATGTTTCCCTCTGGCTGGAGATGATGTGGTAGGCTTTGGGAGCTTACATGTATTGCATTTGTGGTCAGACCTCCAGGCCTTGGATAAATAGTGGCTAACCCCACCATTACTATAGTCTGGCTTAGCCTGAAACCAGGCTCCAACCCTAGCCTCTACTAAACAAAACTCTTTAATTCAATTTATCGATGGGCTGTGAAGACATCAGACTCCATTGGAACAATCCTGGGAGGCTGCTCTGAGCTCTGCCCTTCCCATTAGGGGCTGTAAGTTTGTGCAAACAACCATAAAATTAAACCCACCCAGGGAGGGACATTGATTTCCAATTGGCATAGTTTGCCAGATGCTGTTTGGTCTAAGAACTGCTTGACCTCTACTAGTGACGCCACCTGCCCTTGGCTTTACAGGGTGTGTTCCCAGCAGGGAAGGCCTCTTCACTAATGCTTGCCACTGGAACTTGGGCTGAAGGCATGGTGGGTTCCCCATATGTTGCAGGGGAGAGGCCAGCCACACCCGGGTTTGGATTCACCCTCTTATCCAATCCTGGGACTAAAGCTGCCCCCAGGAGATTACAGACGCTCCCACCCCCAACTAATTAAATAGGTGGCCTCCTGCTGCTAAAAGGGAATGAGGGCGGAAAGACAGAGGATGCCTGATTTAACTACGACCTGGGTAAGTAGCTCAGCCTCTGGACCCAGAAATCACCCATGCGTGCCTAAACAGTCTCTAATGGGTTAGGGTGGTTCCTATGCCTGAGACCTAGAGTTCTGTTTATTCTCAGACTGCTTTGTAGTTTTCAAATCTCATAGTCCAAAATGTTTATTACAGAAGCTTTCCACGTTATTAAAAACAAAATTATCTACTAATGAGTGTATCTTACAAGTGATATTACACACTAATCCTTGTGTTAAAGCACTGGAATAAAAGTGACTATACAAAGACACTATTTTTTTCTCCTGGGACAACCTGAAGATGATTCTTCCACTTCATACCCACACACACGCGTGCGTGCACATACACATACACAAAGAGCAGGCTTCTGGGTTCAAAGCTAACTGTCTACCTAAATTACTAGTGCTACATCTAAATGTCCATGCAATTATGTTTATTTAGAAGCTAAAATCATGGCTTGGATTAAGGAAAGAAACCTTTTAGAGCTTCTCGGGAGTTCAGCCTACAAGTGAGTTGTTAGTTGCTCTGTTTTCCATTCTGTTTTTGCTACAAATCAGTTAAAAGGAAAGAGGACCTGAGAGGCAAAGAGGAAGACAGTTGTGATAATAGGAAATTGGTCTAAATTAAAATGATACTAAGTCACAGCACAACTTGGCCTCTTAGCCACCAACTTTTGACATTCTAATTAGGGTAAATGGTTATGCAAATCTAGTCTGTCACTCCTGTCCCCCCTAGCCAGAGTGCCTGTGATTGTTTAAGTGAGGACTGTTGATGGCATAATTAAAGCTCTCCTAAAAATTAATTGGGAATTGAAGGACAACCTCCAAAGATGCCCTAATTTGTGATCAGCCCGGCACAGCTGTCCTTTTGTCCTGCCCGCCACCAGGACGCCTCGAGTTTCCCCATCAAGTATAATAGAATGTGACACTCGAGGTGTTCTCAAGCCTTGGTCCACAAGATGGAGTGGAAGACAGACCAACAGGAATCTGCAGCACCCAGGGTCACCTCCTGGATAGGTTCAACTGGGGAAACAGGGTTTCAGGTGAATCCAAGCCCAGAACATAAAACACTTGGGGTTGGGGGTGTATATGAAACAAAATTGGTCATGAGTTGATAAACATCAAAGCTGCATAATGAATATAGAGTGGAAGGGACTGGGAGGAGTAATTATGGTATTTCTTTGCTTTTGTGCACTTTTTAAATTTTCCATAATACAAAAAATTTAATGCATACACTACTTTTAAATTACTTAAACAAGGAGGCTACAAGACTGAGGTGGTTCTAATGCCTTAGCCCCTGTATAAGCAAATCAATACCTAAGCCTGTAAATGCCTCAAGGTTAAGAAACCAAAACCTAAGGACAACCAGTCATAAACAGCCAACTAGGCTTTCACAAATAAGGCAGCTCCTTAAGCTATAGCCAATCAAATAATTTACTTGCTCTGCTTCCAAGTCTTTTCTATAAACGTTTGGCCCATAGCTCCTGATGGTGGAGCATTTCTAACCACTTTCTGGTTTAGCACTGCCAGACTGGAATTGATTTTTGCTCAAACTCATGAAATTTTTAGTATGCCTCAGTTTATCTTTTAAATATCATGTGTAAATGCCATCATGAGGAGGAAGTTCTTGGTAGCCAAAATCAACTTCTGGTTTTACTTTTTTTTTTTTTTTAAAGATTTTATTTATTTATTTGACAGAGATCACAAGTAGGCAGACAAGCAGGCAGAGAGAAAGGAGGAAGCAGGCTCTCCGCAATCCCAGGACCCCAGGATCATGACCTGAGCCGAAGGCAGAGGCTTTAACCCTCTGAGCCACCCAGGCACTCCATGGTTTTACTCTTAAAGGAGAAGAGTCAAAGTAACGAATCCTAAAAATGGGTATGCTATTCTAGTACTTTTTTTTTTTCAAGATTTTACTTATTTATTAAGAGACAGAGAGGGAGAATGTGGGGAGGAGCAGAGAAGGAGAGAAAGAGAATCTCAGGCAGACTCAGGGCTCAATCTCATGACCCTGAGGTCATGACATGAGCTGCCACCCAGGTGCCCCTGTTCTGGTATTTTTTATCAAATCCAACACATCCCCACATCCAGCCCTGACTCTTCCTAGCTTTGCCCTAGCTGGGAATGAAGAGCAAAGACTGAGGAAAGACTAGGAGAGAAATGGGGCCAGATGAGAGATGGACAAGGGGAAGCTGGCTGAGTGGGTGTCAAGAGTGAGATCCCCAGGGGAGCCTGGGTGGCACAGTAGGTTAGGTGTCTGACTCTTGATTTTGGCTCAGGTCATAGTCTCAGGGTCATGAGATTGAGCTCCACTTCAGTCTCCATGCCCTGCGTAAGATCCTCTCCCTTTAAAAAAGAAAGAAAAGGGGCACCTGGGTGGTTCAGTGGGTTAAGCCTCTGCCTTCAGCTCAGGTCATAGTCCCACCGTCCTGGGATGGAGCCCAGCATCAGGCTTTCTGCTCAGCAGGGAGCCTGCTTCCTCCCTCTCTCTCTGCCTGCCTCTCTGCCTACTTGTGATCTCTGTCTGTCAAATAAATGAATAAAATCTTTAAAAAAAATAATAAATCCTCCCCCCCTCCAAAAAAAGAAAGAAAAAAGGGAGGGGCGCCTGGGTGGCTCAGTCATTAAGCGTCTGCCTTCAGCTAAGGTCATGATCCCAGCGTCCTGGGATCCAGCCCCATATCGGGCTCCCTGCTTGGCGGGAAGCCCGCTGCTTTTTCTCCCGCTCCTCCTGCTTGTGTTCCCTCTCTTGCTGTCTCTCTCTCTCTCTCAAATCTTTTTAAAAAGGGGTGGGGGGAAGTGAGATCCCCAGATAATCTACCCAAAGGAGAATTGAGAGTTGATTATGAATTAATTCTGTGTCATTAAAAACAACAACAACAACAACAACAACAAAAACACAACACACACAATCCCATTTGACTTAAAAAAAAAAACTTGGAGTGCCTGGCTGGCTCAGTAGTTGAGCATCTGACTCTTGGTTTTGGCTCAGGTCATGATCTCAGGGTTGTGAGATTGAGCCACAAAGGGCTCTGCACTTACCAAGAGTCTTCTTGGGATTCTCTCTGTCCCTTTTCCTCTGTTTCTCCTCCCCCCAAATACATGAATATATCTTTAAAAAAAGAAAAGAAAGAAAAGGAAAATAAGGAAATTTTAAAAATAAAAAGTGCCTCATAGTCAAGGGCAAATTCTCTCATGATTAACAAGCCTGCCTTGGCTTCCATGACTTAAGATGCAACGGGAAAAGCAGTTGGTAGCTTCAGTCCTAACAGTGGAGGTTTCTGAAAGACAAGAGCCCCTTGGCTACAGGAATTGTAGTGCAGGATAGCTGCAGGCTTTGGAGATTCTCCATTTACCCCCCATACAAAATGATGCTCTTTTCTTTATCTTTTAAAAATATCCACGTCTGGGGTGACAGTAATTAATGAGCTAGTAAAAAATTGTCCCAGCCAGTGTTTCCTAGCTTTGTTAGGAAAACTGGAGAGAACCAGCTTTGTTAGGAAAACTGGAGAGAACCAGTGTGGGCTAATTAATTGGTCTTCAGGTAGTAACTAAATCAAAGGTGTCTTGGGTACTCCGGGAAGCCAGAGTCTCCTCTTGCCTGAAAATCAATCAGGGAAAGATTGATGAAGGGCTGCTAAGGTCAGGCTTAGAAACACAAAACCATCTGCCAACTCTCTAGGGCTGGTACCTGCAGTCGAGCAATTTTAGAAGAACAGGTGTTCACATTTAACTTACCTCTTCTTTTCTTTTATGCTGAAATCATGATTTTAGCTAGAAAGAGCCTCCAGTTGGTTAGTGAAATTCACAAACTGTCTATTGTAACTTAAAATAACCTGGCCCAGAGGTATTGTGATAACCTCAACTGCCTCTTGCACAAAGTCATAAACCACTCAACTCTGACAGTAGCTGCTCTGGCCTCTCTAAAAGCATTTGAGAGTATCAAGAAACAGTGATTCAAGGTATTACCTTAAAAGGGCTGCTATAGCCACTCTGGAAAACAGTATAGAGGTTCCTCAGAAAGTTGAAAATAGAGCTACCCTATGACCCAGCAATTGCACTACTGGATATTTATTCCAGATACAACTGTAGTGATCCAAAGGGGCACGTGCACCCCAATATTTATAGCAGTAATGTCCACAATAGCCAAATGATGGAAAGAGCCCAGATGTCTATCAGCAGATGAATGGATTAAGAAGATGTGGCATATATATACAATGAAATATTATGCAGCCATCAAAAAACCAAAATCTTGCCATTTGCAATGACATGGATAGAACTAGAGGGTATTATACTAAGCGAAATAAGTCAATCAGAGAAAGACAATTATCATATGATCTCACTGATACAAGGAATTTGAGAAACAAGACAGAGGATCATAAAGGAAGGGAAGGAAAATTCAAACAAGATGAAACCAGAGAGGAAGATGAACCATAAGAGACTCTTAATCTCAGGAAACAAGCTGAGGGTTGCTGGAGTGGAAGGGGGTGGGAGGGATGAGATGGCTGGGTGATGGACTTTGGGGAGTGCTATGGTGAGTGCTGGGAATTGTGTAAGACTATGAATCACAGACCTGTACCCCTGAAACAAAAAATACATTATATGTTAATTTTTTTAAAGGGCTGCTATAGACTGAATATTTGTGTCTCCCCAAAATTTATATGTTGAAACTTAATCTCAAATATGATAGTATTTGGAGATGAGGACTTTGGGAGATAATTAAATCATGAGGACAGAGCCCTCATGAATGAGATTAGTGCCTTTATAAAAGAGACTATAAAGATCTCCCTTGCTCCTCCCACCATGTGAGGACACAGTGAGAAGAACGCCATCCATGAACCAGGAAGCAGGCTCTTAGCAGACATCAAATCTACCTTCATCTTGGACTCCAGAACTATGAGAAATAATTGTTTGCTGTTTGTAAGCCTCCTAGTCTATGGCATTTTGTTGCAGCAGTCCAAACAAACGAAGACAAAGAGCTAAGCCAAGGAACACTGCTTTGCTCTGTAAGTGTGGTACAAATTCAGTGGCCCATCCACTTTGCAAAGTATGCTTCTGAGCCCCAATGTCTTTAAAAGCTGACACTTTAATGTTTCTTTCTGGTTCATGGAAAGTCTCTTCTGGTTCAGTAGGCTAAGAACATTTTTGAAAGTTTTTGATAATGATCTATAAGCACATCCATTATGTTAGTTGATGACAGTCCAGTGACTGGAGTTGCCCTTCCTCTATATATAAAAAAAAATTTTTAAGACTCAGGATTTACACCAAACTTCATTCTTTTTTTTTTTTTTTTAAGATTTTTTTATTTACTTGACAGAGGTCACAAGTAGGCAGAGGAAGGCAGAGAGAGAGAGGAGGAAGCAGGCTCCCCATTGAGCAGAGAGCCTGATGCGGGGCTCGATCCCAGGACCCTGGGACTATGACTTGAGCTGAAGGCAGAGGCTTAACCCACTGAGCACCCAGGTGCCCCCCAAATTTCATTCTTTTAAATGAAGGTATTCCTTGTTCCTGCTAACCATTAATGTCCCAATTTCTCCAAGAATATGGGAAATTTTCCAAAACACCCATGTGGTAGATTGTATTTTTCCAAGGATGTCTGTAGTCTCATAGGCTTTTATTATAATGTGACATTAATAATCCTCCATCAAGGTGTGGGATTTGTGTTCCTGCCCTAGGAGCAAAAGTAAAACTATGTGACTAATAGGTCATAAAAGGGAATTCAAGTTCCACTTGACTCTCTTGAGGCCTTGGGGACCAAGCTGGCATGGAGGAAGTCCAGCTATCCCTGAGGAGGGGAAGGGTAAGCTAGTAAGGATCAGAGGTGGAAGGAAAATTTATTATTCAGAACTCCTACAGATCAATAAACAAAATGCCCAATAGAAAAATGAACAATGAATTTGAAAAGATGTTTCACAATAAAGGAATTAGAAATTGCCAATAAACTAAAATATGTTCAACTTCACTAATAAACTAGACATGGAAATTAAAACTTCAATGAGATATATGTAGCCCACCTACCAACCAGACTGGCAAAAAATGTTAAAAATCTGACCATAATAGGGGTTGGTGAGGATGTGGCACAATGGGAACTGTTGTATGGGAGAGAGGATTGTCTGTAAGTTGGTACAACTGCTTTGAAAGCCAGTTAGTAGGTATCTACAAAAGCTGAAGATAGGCAGAGCCCTTGACCCAGCAAGCCTGCCACTGGGTACATACCATAGAGAAAATTTTGCATGTGTACATTGTAACACATAAAGAAGAATTCATAGCAGCATTTTTGACAAAAACTAAAGCAAGGAACAACTAAATACGTAGGTTGTGATCTGTTCTTTCAATGGCATGCTATACAGCAAGACAAATGAACAAATTTTGGCGGCACACAAAAATGTAGATGATTCTCACAAACATATTATGGAGCAAAGAAGATACAAAAGAACACATACAGAATGATTTCGTTTGTGTAAAGCCTGAAAATAAACCATTTTTGAATAATACAGAAATACAGGTGGGAAGCCTGGGTGGCTTCGTCAGTTAAGCATCTGCCTTCAGTTCAGGTCATGATTCTGGGGGCCTGGGACTGAGTCTCACATCGGGCTCCCCTTCATCCTCTGCCTGCTGCTACTCCAGCTCCTTCTCCCCCACCCCCAAATAAATAAACAAAATCTTTTAAAAAATTGTCTGATGAAAATCACTCAGATAAAATACTGGGGAAAATATTTCCATACCTGTGACAGGTAAAATCGTAATATATGAAGTGTTTTTACAAACTGATAACAAAATGCAATTGAAAATAGGCAAAATATATTAATAGAGAGTTCAGAGAAGAGAAGGTACAAATGGCAAGTATATATCAAAAGAAGCTTAACTTCCCTAATCAGGTAAATGCAAATTAAGTAACAATGAGCTATCACTTACCAGATTAGCAAAATTCTGCCCATGGGCTTGTGGTAAAAAGGATGCAGTGTTGGTGGCAATGTGAACAGCTGCGTTTTTTTGGAAATCTACCTGACAATATCTACTAAAATGAAAAATACATACATTCCTCAAACCGGAATTGCCTCTCTCATCCTACCCTCAAGAAATAAAAGTACCAGAACATTAAAAAATAAAATAAATTTTCTCTCTGTAGTACAGCTTGTAATGGTAAAAATCTGGAAATAAAGTAAAAGTCTTCAATAGGAGATTGAGAGGACTGATCAAATAAATTGTGGAACAGTTAGTATGTGGAAAAATGTTCAACCATTAGAAAGAATAGGCTGGAGAATGAGCTAAAGGATCTAAAGCGGTTGACTGTTGCATGAAAAAAGATGTAGAGAGGTATAGACACTATTATTTTGAGACAAACATACAAAACCAAAATTATATGTCTCCATATGTATAAGCTGATGGATTATATCATCATGGAGAAAAGCATGGAAGAATATACCAGGTTATCAATAACAATTTCCTGTGGTGGGGAATGGGGAAGAAGTACTAGTTGGGAAAGGAAGGAGTGACAGTTGGAGAGAAAAGGAAGAAGACTCAGCGGAGGGCGCTGGCCGCACTGACTCCATCTTTGGCCCTCCATTTTGGGCTCCCTCTGGTGCACAGATGGCACCACTTTAGCTAACTAGTAGAGATCCCCTCTGGGTCACAGATGGCGCCACTTTAGATAACTACCCTGTGACCTTACCACCAAGCCTCTCACTCCATAAAAGCTGGGGATTGAGGTCCAGATAGCAACAGAGAATAGCTTCAGAGTACCCTCAGTCATCCATCTGCCCCCTCTATGCCTTGTCACTAAGTTATCCTGAACAAAACTCTGTGTCAATGGTAAGGAGTGGCTTCCTTCATTTTTCAGTATTAAAATGACTTCTCAGTCTGGAGGATCTATTATTGACCTTCCTCCACCTAACAACTCCGTATTTATCAGTACATGAGAACAAAACTAAGCACTCAGCACTCAGTAAAAGCCCTGAGGTAAGAAAGAGGTAAATTTATACAAGGGGGTGACTATACCTAATGTAGGGCACACAGATACTGATGGGAACCAGGGTTCAGAATCCAAGCAAGGGAAGGAGAGTATCCATGTAATAACAGTGGTAACCTGAAATGGGAATCAGAGTCCAAGCAGGGAGAACAGAACTTCCCTGCAGGGTCCGGGGTGGAGAGATAGGAATGGTTACAAACAGGGGCACAGTGGCTCAGTGGGTTAAGCCACTGCCTTCGGCTCAGGTCATGATCTCAGGGTCCTAAGATCGAGTCCCGCATCGGGCTCTCTGCTTGGCGGGGAGCCTGCTTCCTCCTCTCTCTCTCTCTGCCTACCTCTATGCCTACTTGTGATCTCCGTCAAATAAATAAATAAAATCTTTAAAAAAAAAAACAAAAACAGGGGCACTGATTGAATAAGTAAACATAATGAGGATAATGAAGGCAACTTTTCAGCTGGTGAAGGGAGTTATAAATACAGAAAGGACTGGTGATGTTGGACTAGAATTGGAGGTATTCATTTGACTGCATGATTTTCAAAATATATAGATACAGAAATAAATATGTGTGTATAAGCATATATTCCTTAATCATTTCACAATATGTGTAAATCAAATCATCAAGCTATACACTTAAAATTTATACAGTGATTTATGTAAACTATTTCTCAATAAAACTGGGGGGAAAAACATTTATTCCCTAACTCTGTCTACTGAGAGAGGCTAGAACAGCAATACCCATTAGGCCTAACAACTAGATCCTGGCTTCTAAATGTAATTTTGCACTAGAAGAAACCAGGGCTCCTTGGAGAAATGGCTGATTCCAAATCTGGGGCATAGAAAGTACAAAATGAACTGAAATATCTTATTGTGCCAAAAAGCAAGGAAATGCTCAAAGAGTGATATGGACAAAAGCCAGCTTGAGTGGACTCTCTCCCAAATTCCAGACTTGGGATGTTTGAGCAACAACACAAATACCAACAGTAATAAATTATAGTCCATTATATAATGTAGAAAAACATGAATCCATAGAAATATTTTAAAAATGAATGAATTAGTTGAAAGTTTTGTTGAGAAACAGGGTATTTAAATGGTTTTAAAGTATTACCTCATAAAATTCTTTATTAATCACAAAGGGGAAAAGAGTAACTATACAGTGAAGTAATCTGGCAGACATCACCTTAATCAAATAATCAGAGTTAAGGTCATCACTCCCAGGGCTGATCGAAATCATGTGCCACCCAAAAGGATTGCTGTAAGGACACAGTGTCCCCTCTGCAATATTGTTGCTGTAGATGCCCATCCTGAATCTAACCACAAAAAGGCCTCATGCAAACCCAAACTGAGGGACATTCCACATAAAAACTAGTCTATACTCCTAAAAGTGTAAATGTCATGAACGTCACGGAAAGACTAAGCAATATTCAGACTGAAAACTGAAAAGACTTGAAAAATTGATGGAACGTGTGATTTAGGACTGGATCCTTTTTGCTATAAAGGGCATATGCCCTAAAAAATGCAGTCCTTTTTTGTTATAAAGGGTTGTTGTTGAAATGTGAATCAGGTCTGAGGATAAATGAGTAGTAAGGTATGCAAGTTAGCTTCCAGATCTTGACGATTTTATTGTATGTATTTAAGAAAATGTCCTTTTGGGGGCACCTGGGTGACTCAGTCGGTTAAATGTCTGACTTCCACTCAGGTCAAGATCTCAGAGTTCTAGGATCAAGCCCCACATGGGGCTTGGAGTCTGCTTATCTCTCACCCTTTGCCCCTCCCCCCTCCTCATGCTTTCTCTGTCTCTCTGTCTCTCTCAAATAAATAAAATCTTTTTTAAAAAAGAGAAAAAAATGTGCTTGTTCTCAGGAAATACATACTAAAGTATTTGGGATAATGGAGTATCAGATTAGCAAATTAATTCTTGAATAGTTCAGGGGAACATTTCTGCTGTACTACAAATATTTCTGTAAGTTTATTTTGACAGGAAAAAAAGGGTAATGCCAAAGAGAGAAAAATAAATAAACACAGGCTTCTAATTTAGTTCAATTCCAAACTCCAAATTAGAATAAATTTATTTTTTAAAAGATTTTATTTATGTACTTGACAGAGATCACAAGTAGACAGAGGCAGGCAGAGAGAGAGGGGAAAGCAGGCTCTCTGCTGAGCAGAGAGCCCGACTCCAGTTGACCCCAGGTCCCTGAGATCATGACCTGAGCCGAAGGCAGAGGCTCAACCCCCTGAGTCACCCAGGTGCCCCTAGAATAAATGTATTTAAAAAAAAATATTTTGTTGTAAGCGTCTACCTTCAGCTCAGGTCATGATCTCAGGGTCCTGGGATAGAGCCCCACATCAGGATCCATGCTCAGCGGGAAGCCTGCTTCTCCTTCTCCCACTCCCCCTGCTTGTGTTCCCTCTCTCGCTATGTTTCTCTCTGTCAAATAAATAAATAAAAATTCTTCAAAAAAATATTCTGTTGCAGTAACATAAATGTGATATAAAACTTGCCATTTACCCCAATTTTTCTTTTTTATTTTATTTTTAAGATTATATTTGTTTATTTTACAGACAAAGATCACAAGTAGGCCGAGGCAAGCAGAGAGGGAGGAGGAAGCAGGTTCCCTGCTGAGCAGAGAGCCCCATGCAGGGCTTGATCCCAGGATCCTGGGATCATGTCCTGAGCTGAGCCACCCACTGAGCCACCCAGGCGCTCCCATTTTTTCTTTTTTAAAGAATGTTTATTTTGCACACTTCCTTGGCACTTTCCCATTTAACCCTTTTTAATTGTGCAACTCAGTGGCATTGAATTCATTCACAATGTTGTGTAACTGTTAAGGACTGAATGTTTGTGTCCCTCCAAATTCATAAGTTGAAGTCCTAATCAGCGACATGATGGTATTTGGGGTGGGAGGTAATTAGCATCAGATTAGGTCTTGAGTCGGGGGCCCTCATGATGAGATTTATACCCTTACAAGAAGAGGAAAGATCTCTGTATCCCTGTGCAAGGATGGAAGAATGGCACGTCAAGCACCAGCAAGAAGGCAGCTGTCCACAAGCCAGGAAGAGAATTCTCATCAGGAACCAAATCTGCAACATCTTGATCTTGGAATTCCCAGCCTCCAGAATTGGAAGAAATAAACCTCTGTTCTTGAAGGTGTCCATTCTATGATATTTTGTTATAGCAGCCCCAGATGACTAAGACAGCAATCCTTTACTACTACGTATCCCCCTAACTCTTGCATTACCCTGAAACAAAAACTGTTACCGTTAAATGTTAACTCCATTCTCCCCTTCCCCTGGCTCCTGGTAACCTAACTTACTTTCTGTCACCTATAAATGAACCTATTCTAGATAATTCATATAAGTAGAGTGACACGATATCTGTCCTTTTGTGTCTGGCTGATTTCACTTAACATAATATTTTCAAGGCCCACCCCTGTTGTAGCCTGTATCAGAACTTCAGTCCTTTCCTATGGCTGAATGACATTGCATTTTCTCTATATGCCAGTTTGGTTTGTCTATTCACCTGCTGATGCACAATTGGGTTGTTTCTACTTTTTGGTTAGGGTCAACAATACTGCTATGAGCATTGCTGTACAGGTATGTGCTCAGTCACTGTTTTCAGTTCTTTTGGGTACTTGCCTAGGAATCAGATTACTGGATCATATGGGAAAGATACTTGTTTTAAAGGCGTAGTCCACAAGGATCAAGAGAATAGTGAGGAGTAACAACAGTACAATTTTCATAGCTAAAAATGAACAAGTGGTTTATCAGCATACATGAATTGAGGATCAGATTCTACACTGACGGTAGGGAAAGAAAAGAACCATGACTGGATCCTCGAATCAGCAGCACTAAGTACACCAGAAGTTTGAAGGTGGGAGTGCTATAAGTAAGATAAGAGGAGGGTGCTAAAAGACCAGGACTGGTTGAAAGATATTTAAGAAGTGATTATAGAGGGGCGCTTTGGTGGCTCCGTGGGTTAAGCGTCAGACTTGATTTTGGCTCAGGTCATGATCTCAAGGTCCTGAGACCCGACACGCAGTGGGTTCCTTGCGGGGTATGCGGCCTCCTTAAGATTCTCTCTCTCTCTGCCCCTTCCCACTCACAGGTGCACACACTCCCAATCTCTCTCTTTCTCTCTCTCTCTCTCTCTTTTTTTTTTTTTTTTTACTGAGAAGGGGAATGAAGAAATCTTCTGGTGTGATGGAAATATTTTATATCATGATCTAGATGGTAGATATACACTGTATAGATATATCAAAGTGCATGCAATAATAATAATAAAATAAGAGGGGCACCTGGGGAGCTCAGTTGGTTAAGCCCCTGTCTTCGGTTCAGGTCATGATCCCAGGGTCCTAGAATGGATTCCTACATTGGGCTCCCAGTTCACCAGGGAGACTGCTTCTCCCTCTCCTGTTCCCTCTGCTTGTGCTCTCCCTCTCTATATATCAAATAAGTAAATAAAATATTTTTTAAAATAATAAAATAATAAATAAATAATATGTATTATTATATATTATATATATATAATTATATAAATTATATATTATATATATTATTATATACATGTAATATGTATGTGCCCAATTTCACACACTGGGCAGTTCCTTCTCCCCATTCTTCAAAGACCTGGTGATTTTTTTCCTTTGGAGAATATAAAACAGAAGATCTCTGTACAGATGAGGGAGGATGCCATGCCAAAAACTGGGGAATTAAGTAAACCTATGCGTGCCAAATGTTGGTTCACCCCAATCCAGGTTCTTTTCCTATGTTCCTATGAACTGAAAACTTATCTTTATGTCTCTTTAGCCAGAGTTGTATCACATGCTCAATCCTAATCTAATGAACAGACTAGGGAATGTGCAGGAAGCTGAGGGAGGAGAGGAGGGGGGCGCCCAAGAAATCAGGACAAGCTGATGGTGTCCTCATCATCCTCATTATTATCCTACCATACAGACCTGGCTGTATTACCTACTGGACCAAAATTATACAAGTATTCCTGCAGCCATTACTCCAAGCACCTTCTCCCAGCTGTCGGAGTTCTATGTCAGCTCACGGAGCAGCCACTGCAGGGACCAGGGCTTCCAGCCACCTCCACAGCACCGCTGCCTTTGTTCAGGATCCAAATTCCTGGGAGATCTTTCCTGATTTGGCTTTGCCTGAGTAGCATGCCCACAGCCTGGCCACTTTGGCTTCCTCGGTGAAATGTGGACACTACCTCCTCGACCATTCATGATGACAGTTCCCCATCCAAGGAGAATGGCATTCAGATGCTGCATAACAACAGAAAGTCATGAAATGGTTTTAATCAATCTTGAGCTAAAATTTTAAAACCATTTCCCCTTTTTTAGCTATCCTTAAGTTTCCCTGATGACCCTTTAAGTGGACAGTCTCATTTCTTTCTCTGCTCCAATAACACAAGGCTGTGAATCTGCTTACTGTGATTTAATACACAGGGTGTTCCTGGTGTCTAAGATTTCAGAACCTCCCCTCACTCACCTGATGTTCTCTGGTACAGAGGACTGGTGTGTTAGTTTGATTCTCTCTGCTTTAAGTCGCATCCCGTCAATCAGTGCTCTCTGTTTAGCAAAGACTCAGTATAGCAGTTTGCATGTGTGTAAAACAGGAAAGAGGATTGAAAAGTCTTCCCCTTTAACAGAATCTCACTAGAGTGCTATATGCTTTCTGATATGGGGATCAATTCCTGCTGGAAAAGATTACAATATTTATTTGCAGGGAATGATTAACTTTGCCCAACCAACCCCCAGTATTGCATAAATATTGCATAAAACAAGGTTTGTTTTGGATCCCCTAAAACTTGGTGTTTCTTATTCTTGCAGGCCTCAGCAGCCCAACTTGTTTTGCATATGGTTGCATGTTTAATTAGTGGTCCTTCTGTAAGTGTCTGCAATTAGCACTGTGATGATTAATAAAATAACTCCTTTAAAGCTCCACTTAGCTAGCAGAACTGCACAATCAGGTATAATTAATTCATCATTAATAAATCATGGCTGATTAACTAATCTGTTTATTACCAACACATTACTGAACAGCTCCCACCTGAGCACAGCTAATTTTTCTATGCTGTACAGAACTGGAAGCTAATAAAACCACCACCACCATCACCATAACAGCTCCTCCAAAATTGCACTGAGTAGCAAGTATATTAGTCTGGTCAGGGAGATGTTAAAGCAGTTTGCAAGGGATGTGACAGGGCTGCATACACAGTTACTGCTTTGGAAGGAAGAAAACAGTGTCTACGTCTGGAAGGCCAGTGATTCTCAACCTTCAGGATGCTCCTGGAGGGCCTGTTAAAAACCAGATTTTTGGTTCCCACCTTCAGACCTGATTCAGTAGGTCTGGGAAGGAGGCTGAGAATATGCTTTTCTAACAAGCTCCCAGCTCCTGCTTGTCCAGGGACCCCACATGGAGAACCACAGTTCTACCCTTTCTCATACACAGGGTCTGACTCACAATGGCCACAATTCCCAAGTCCTTTCTATAGATTTTAATAGTTCAAAACAAAAACAACAGTAAGAACAGCTCTCCATATTATTTATCTGTCCTTGTTCTTACGCGCTATCTCTTCAAGTGGATTGACAATGTAAGAATTACTTTCTTCTATTTCTCTCTATTTTGTTCTATTTCTTTATTTTTCTCTCTGTCCCCCCCATAAATCCTAACAACTACTTTTTAGAGGGGAAACTTCTCGACAAAATCTGGACATGCTTTGCATATTCATCTCTGAATCTTTGCTCATGCCCTCATCTTTCTACGGCCTGTTCTTCAATACTCCCGCCTCTGCCATAGCACTTAGTGTCTGCGCCATATGTAGGTCTGAATCACAGACAGCACAAGGCCTCATTATCTTGTCATGAAAGTATGAGCCTGATCTCCCCAGTTATAGTCCCCAGAGAGGTCCGTAAACTCCCTTTCTAATCTCCTTTGCAGCTTGCCCCCCAGCTCTCCACTCCGCCAGCTTCTAGCACAGTGTCTTATACACAGGAGACAGTAAATTGCTTTTTACCAACCATGTCAGATTGCTGAACAGCAGATCTGACCCATAGGCTCCAAATTCAGATCCCAGTTGGGCCCCTAACTTGCAGAATACATAGGAGCTACAGCAAGGGGGATTTCTACCCTGAACTTGGAAAGAGACAAATAATATACCCTCTGAGAGTTAAGCCATCATATATATATATATATAAATATATATATATATTTAAAAAATAAGGGGTGTCTGGGTGGCTCAGGTCATGATTTCTGGATCCTGAGATGGAGCCCCAGATCGAACCCTGCCTGTAGCCCTGCATCAGCTCACTGCTCAGCAGGGAGTCTGCTTCTCCCTTTCCTTCTGCCTCTTTCCAGCTCATGCTCTTTCTCTCTTTCTCAATGAAATAAATAAAATCGGTAAAAATATATATATATATATATATATGTATACATAAAATAAAAAAATTTAAAAGCAAATCAGAGAAGGAAAAAACAAGGTCAACTTAAAGCTGTGGTTCTCAGCCAGGGTGATTGAAATTGCCCTCTGCTATTATCTCAAGAGTATTGGGCAGTTTCTGACAACATTAAAGGAATGGAATAGCTTGACTGTAATTTGATTCCATCAAAATGGAAAGACAGAGCTGGTCAGCAATGAAGGCCTGGGAAAGGTTGCTCAGGGAGATAAGCAACAGCAAGTCCCAGTCAAGTTGGATCTTGGAGAGATCTTCTATAAAAAAAATTTTGTAAGACAGGGAAATAGATACATTAACTGGACTTTCAAAAATATTGAGTTACTGTTTCTAATTTTTTAATGCTTCAATGGTTTTCTATTGCTGTGTAACCATTATCACAAATTTAATGGTATAAAACAACAGACATTTGAGGCACCCGGGTGGCTAAAGCATCTGCCTTCGACTCTAGTTGAAAGTCAGGGTCCTGGGATCAAGCCTCGCATAGGGCTTCCCTGCTCATCAGGGAGCCTGATTCTTTCTCTCCCTCTTCATCTCCCCCAGCATGTGTGCTCCGCCACACAGCCTCTCTATCAAATAAATAAATAAAATCTTAAACACATACACACATTTGTCCTTTCATTGGTCCTGTGGGTCATGAATCCAGGCATGGTTTAGCTGGGTCTTCTGCAAGGCTAAATCAAGGTGTTAGGTGGGGCTGAGTTCTCTACAACTGAGCGGAAAGGTCTCCTTCCAGGCCACTCAGGTTGTGGGCAGAATTCAGTTTCTTGCTGCTGTAGGACTGAGAGCCTCCCTCTGGTCCTGGCTGTTGGCTAGAGGCTGCCTTCAGCTTCCAGGGGCTTCCCCAACACGGTACTTTGCTTCCTCCGAGTGAGTGAGAGATTCCAGCAAGACCAGCGTGACAGCCTTATAGAAGTAGCACAATCATGGAATCATGTACATGTAATCACATGTATCCCGAAGTATCTTTGTCATACTTCCTTGGTTAGAGGCAGGTCACACTCAAAGGGAAAGTGGTTATTCAAAGGCATGAATGCAAGGAGGCAGGAATGATAGGATCAGCTTTAGAGTCTGTGTACCATAGGCTATGATATTGGTATTAAAGTAATTTTGTTTGTTTTAAGTGAAGTATAGTTGACATACTTTCTTTAAGAACCCTTATATTTTAGTGCCAAATCCTGAAATATTTGCCAACAAAAGTGTATGATGTCTGTCAATGGGTTTGCTTCAAAACAATGGGTTTTCTTCCTCGTAATCCTGAGGCGGAAGAGAAGCAGGTGGAGGCATAAATAATTGGCCATGAGTGAGAAATTGTTGAGCCTGGATGATATGTTCGTGGGAGCTCATCACATATCCTCTATACTTCTGTACATGTTTGAAATTTTCAGAATAAATCGGGCTCTTTGCTCGGAGGGGAGCCTGCTTCCTCCTCTCTCTCTGCCTGTCTCTCTGCCTACTTGTGATCTCTGTCAAATAAATGAAATTTTCAGAATAAAATTAAAAATGAATAAACAGACAGCATGTGTATTAGTTATCTATTGCTTCAAAGCGAATTACCTCACTAAACCTAGTCATTTAAAACAAACATTTATTATCTGGGTTTCTGTAGGTCAGGAATTTGGCACTACTTAGGCTAGGGCCTTTTCTGTAGGTCAGGAATTTGGCACTACTTAGGCTAGGGCCTCTGGTTCAGGGTCTCAGGAGGCTGAGTCAAGGTGTCAGCCAGACTTCAGGCGTCGGAGTCTTGATGGGGCTGGCAGGTCCGCTTCCAAGCCCATTCATGGCGCCGTTGACCAGACTCTCCTTAAGGTAGTTCACGAGGGGCAGCTGACTTCCCACAGAGCAAGTGATGAGAAAGACACACACACACACACACACACACACACATCTACCAAAACAAAAACTGAAGTTTTTTATAACTTAATCTCAAAAGTAACACGCTGTCACTGCTGAATATTCTATTGGTCACACAGACCAACCCTCATGAAACGTGGGAGTGGACAGCACAAGGGTCTGAGCAGCAGAAGGTGGGATTGTTGAGAGCCATTTTGGAGGCAAGTTGCCATACATGGTGCATGAAGAAAAACTGAGTGCTGTCCAAATTATCCTTGAAAATCCTGTAGATAACCTATAAATCATAGTAGACTGATATCCCAGTGCACAAGCCCAATACTGCCAGGTTTTTCTCGAGTGCTAGAACACTTCACTGTTTTGTAAAGTGCCAGATAAAGTTGTTGGCTTGCATTAGGGACCATGGTCATTCCAAAAATAAATGTATTTAAAACTGAAATCACATTTGGCCATGCCATGAGCATATATAGTTAAATTCAAGTAAATCAAATGCATTAGGATGGGATTCTAATGCATTGTTAAAGTGAGGAAACTTATGTCTTGATGACATCTGCCATTTAAGTCCATTTAACCGACTCTCCTCTTATCAGCTTCACAGTCATGAAGCCGCTTTCTGATTAGAATTTGGCTTCCCAAACAGATATGCAAATTGAGAGAAATGCTCTGATCTAATCCTTTATGTGATTATACTTCTCACTGTAAAATAAAAAATTGGTATTCTGGTTCTATACATCAGTCTCTACACTCTAGTTAAATGTGACTCTACATCTGAAAGATCGATTTGCTCTTGGTACGTTTACATAAAAGGCTTCTGAGCCTGCACCACGGAACCCTTGCACTGTGATGAATTTACTCAAGTAATAGCACCCTAGGGGAACTGTCTGAGTAGCCTAAAAATTTCCCCCAGGTGTGGCAGCTCTATTTACCATATGCAGTATATATCCATGAGCTCCCCCGCATTTCTCAGTTCCCTTGCTCTTAGATGGGGGTATATGACCAGTTCCGGCCAAGAAGCTATGAGCAGATTTGACACCTTTCACTTCTGAGGCAAACAGAGTGAGACTTCCATCCACTCTTTCCTCCTGCTGCAGCAACCAAGGAGGCCACGTGTTGAAATAGCAGAAGGCAAAATCAGCCGGGACCCCTGCAGGACCATGGAACAGAACCCCTCCTGACTTGTACTAGACAGTGATAGGAGTGAAAATAAAAGTTTGTTATATTAAGCCTCTGATTTTGTAGATATTTCCTACATTAAGACAACCCAGTCTAACTCAATATGCCAGGGGATGCTGACTTTGAGGAGGGCGCTTTTTTCAAGCAATGGTAACATTATACTTGAGTGCTGGGACACATCTCTAACAATCTCTCTACACATTCCCCTATGCCCACTAGTAAGATCAGGTAGGGTAAGAAATGGGCAGAAGCAAAAGAAACCCGCCGTACTCAAATCAGCAAATAACTCACTCTGCACAGTATGCTAATTCCAGAAGCTCTTTGCTCCTGCTACCCACAGAGTCATTTCATTTCTTCTTTTTATCTATTTAGGTATGCCTCTCCCATCCCTACCCCTGTCCCTTCGTGGCTACTTCTGGAGCACTATGGCCCCTCCAGCCACTCAACCTTTGACCAGGTTGATGCAGTAAACCCAGTAAGTATGATCAGTTGCCCTGACTATTCTGACTCAACTGCTCATTTCTAAATGGGCAGTTCTTTAAGAATCACTTACAAAAGTGAATACAGAGTTAAAAAACATAAGACAAAGGGGTACCTGGGTGTCTTAGTTGGTTAAGCATCTGCCTTCAGCTCAGGTCTTAGGGTCCTAGGATTGAGCCCTGAGTCGGGCTCCCGACTCAGTGGGGAGTGTGCCTTTCCCTCTCCCTCTGCCCCTCCCCACCTCCCACCCTCCTTATGCTCTCCTTCTCTCTATACCAAATAAATAAATAAAAATCTTTAAAAATATAGGATGCAAAGTCAACTCAGATGTTTCAACTAGCAACTTTCATGCAAAAAAAAAATTTTTTTTTCCAAATAACCTCAGGGACTTGTATCCCAAAAATATCTATTAAGAACTTAAAAGGAAATTAAGAGTATGCTCCATCATGATGAGCCCTAGGCATATAGAATTGTTGAATCACTATATTGCATATCTGAAACTAATATAACACTGTATATTAATTATACTTGAATTTTTAAAAGAAGTAAGTTTAAAAAGAACTTACCATACATTGTGGAGATAAAATTCAGAAACTTACAACTATGCACTTATATAAAATCACTCAAACAATTCAGTTCAAGATGGAGAAAACCTTGTACTTTGTGAAAAACCTCCAGTGATTGTCACCCATGGTGTCATGACCCACTGATGAGTTGGGAGAAGCTGTGAGCTATGCACCAGGTCATTGGGTACTCATTAAGCTAAAGTCTGAAGCCAGTGAATCGTTTACTTCATTGCAAATCAGCAGAAACACAAGATTACTGCTAGAATAAATTCATTGTCACATGCGTTAGCAAAAATAAATAAAAATAGAAAATGTGGTAGCAGTAAGGTCACAGAAAATTGGGACACTATTGGAATTTCTAACTGATTAGCTTGCAGTTTTTTGAGATGGCTGAGAATTGCCATCGATGAGATCACCTGAAACCCTCTTAATGTCTTGAAAAAGTCCCCATCCCAAAGTCAGTTATAGATATTCAACATTATACATTTCACTGAATTGAAAATATGTTAGAACCAATTTTATTAACCTTAATATTTATTAAGATTAAGAGAAGAATGTTTTTTAAGACATCACTCCAAAACTATGTATCGAGATAAAGATATTATACTGCTTTTAGTATTTAATTTTATCACTGATAAAATGTGTATTACACTAATACACATACACTTTTTTGAAATTTCTGGGTTTTTGGTTATTCTGTGGTATCTCCTGATTTTTAGTTAATGAACATGAGTATTTTCTGATAAGGAAAATAATTTTTTAGGTGCATTAAAATGACTCTCAATTTTACCCCCCCACACAGACACACATATATACAGCTGTCACCTTTCTATCCCCATGCCCCATTTTTGTCCATATACATTCATATTTTCCATAGACATAACTTTGCTAACATTTGTAGTCCAATTCCCTTTTTTAATATTATGTCATGAGATATTTTTTCAATATTTCCACATAGTTATTGGGTCTTTTTAATGGCTACAAAATAGTCTATCAGATATTCACACCTAAGCTTAAATGGTTTGATCTTCTCATAAACGTGCTCTTCATTCTGTGATTGGTAGTCACAATCGAAGGTGACAACATTATTCTTTGTTACTGGTTACTTCTATGTCAAATACACTCACAGACAGAGCCAAAACTCCATTAAGTAATTAGGAAGCATGATGAAACTTCCATTAATATGTCTTAGTTTTTCTGTTTCTAACCTGTGAGTGAACTGAACAGCTGTACAAATTTGGTAAAGGCAGCCGCTTACATTTCTTTTTATTTTATTTTTTTAAGATTTTATTTATTTGACAGAGAGAGAGAGACAGACAGCCAAAGAGGGAACACAAGCAGGGGGAGTGGGAGAGGGAGAAGCAGGCTTCCCACTGAGCAGGGAGCCCTGTGCCCTGCTCCAACCCAGAACTCTGGGATTGTGACCCAGGCCAAAAGCAGACACTCAAGGCTTAACGAGTGAGCCACCCAGGCGCCCCTACATTTCTTTTTATGCAGAAAATACTTTGTTATTCAAAAATCACAGCATCGAACCACAACCATTTCTAGGCTGTCAAAGTGCCCTCCAAAACAACAGCAGTGCCTCCCCTAATGTCAACCCGTCCATCAGAACGCAGTGAAATCTCCAGTTCTCCTCCTCGGCGGGAACACTGAAAGGCTAAAGGAAACATAAAACAAGTCATAAATTAATATTGTTCATCTTCACCCTTTCTAATTCACAGGGCATAGTTAAAGATTTCTTCTTATAAGCTCCAGAACCCTCCCAGCTCAATGGAAAGAATGTATTCTTTCCTCTGTCCATAGCACTGCCCAGCCTGCCCTGTTTTTCTGAGGACTGAGAGACTGTAAATGCAATTTGAGCCACAAAACACACAGGCCCACATCTTCTCTTCCTGAGTCTCCTCTGTCACTTCCTGTAATGTCCCAGACGCATCCCGCCTATAGCTTCCTCCCCACTTCTGTCTAGGAGAGGCATGGAATAGAAATCTAAAAAGATAAAGGGAGGTGATCTTGGCCCTCCACAGAGAGCCCCATCTTTCCAGGTCTGAAAGACAAAGGGAGCTTGTTCACCCCTGTGCTTTAATCAAGCAGCCACACAAGTCAGGCAAACAAGAGGCACAGCCTCTGCCTTCCTGGTGTATAGGAGAGTAACTAGGATCACCAAAGAAAGACCGGCCAACCTGGTATCCCCAAATGAGAGTCAGAGGCATGACCCTCCCACTGCATAAAACCTCCTTCCTGGAGGGTCAGATTCCCACTTTGACTATTGGGCCTCCATTGGCTGGAATCTATTTCCTCTCTCCCCTCCCCCAAGTCATTAGGGGACTTGGTTCAAAAGCAATTTGTTTGACTCAATCCCGTGACTAGCAATGGCAATAAGGAACTTTGGTAATCATCCCATCTCAATGTGTCACGGTCTAAGCAACCTCACTGGACCAAAGTTATACAGCAACAAACATTTCTTGGGCACTTACTGTATTAGAAGTGTGTCTGTGGGTTGGGAGGGACAGGGGTGGAAGATGATCTGAACAGAGGATTCAGAGTGAAGGAATGTAAATCTTTTGTTTTCATATGGGTGATATAGGACATTTTATTACGTCTTCAAATCAATAATACATATGAGAAGGAATGCTAGCTAAAGTTTAAATATTTTTAAAAATGAAAAAAAAAAAAACCCCAAAACCAAAAACCCACCCTACCATGCATGTCTTTCTTCCCCAGTTGCTCAGACCAGTAGCTGCTGAGAACAGCATGTGCCGACCCTTAAAAGAAGTGAGAAGTTATGATACAAAAACAGAGGTGACATTGTGGTAAATTTTTAAGCAGTTACAACCAACTATCCAGTCTAACTAAACCTTAGATGACTTGGTCATGATGTTGGCCATGGCCACAGTAGAATGTGGGATTATGAATGAACATAGAAAGGAAAACACAGAATTTATAGAGAAGTTTCTCCAAATAGTGTATCTGCTATGTTTTACACTTTCTGAAGGCCAAATCAAACTGCAGGGCCTTTTTTCCAATGTTTTCATTTGAGTCTAGTTGACACACAATGTTACATTAGTTTCAAGTGTACAACAGAGTGATTAAACTATGTTATGCTTTGCTCACCACAAGTATAGCTACCCTTCATCACCATACAATGCTATTACAATATCATTGACTATATTCCCTATGCTGTGCCTTTAATTCCTGTGGCTTATTCATTCTATAACTGGAAGCCTGTAGGTACACTTCCCACTCCCCTTCACCACTCCCCTTTCTCACCCATCCCCTAAACTCCCTTCCCTCTTGGAATCATCAGTTTGTTCTCTGTATTTATAGGTCTGATTCTGGGTTTTGTTTATTCGTTTGTTTTGCTTTTTAGATCCCACACATGAGTGAAATCATATGTATTTGTCTTCCTCAGTCTGACATTTCACCTAGCATAATACCTCTAGGGCCATCCACGTTGTCCCAAATCGCAAAAATCTCATTCTTTTTTTATGGTTGCATAATATTCTAGTGTTTGTGTGGCTATGTGTATATACACACATCACATCTTCTTTATCCATTTATCTGTCAATGGACATTTGGGTTGCCTCCCCATCTTGGCTATGTATGGTACACAATGGTGCATATATCTTTTGAATTAGTTAAATGGAGGTTTTAATTCTTGTCCTATCAGCTCATTGTCAGCCCATGGTAGGACGACCAAGGACTTACCTAAATCTTTCTCTGATATTTCAAGGGAATTATCTCCTTCCTCCTAGGATGAATATGCAAAGAATACTGGGAACTCTGACAATAGGTTAAATTTTCCACCAAGCCAACATTGTTAGGCTTTTAGTACCAAAAAAACTTTCTTTTAGTGAGGGTTTGTTTTTTTTCATTCGACTGTGCCCTTGTTTAAATCAGTGAATAGATATTAAAATGAAGAAATAAAATTCAAAGTAATAGCTGACAGAAGAGTCTTTGGGAGAGACAAGGATGGGTTTTATTCAGGAAAACTTACTAAAGATCAAGGGAGGTCCACCTAGGGTGACCAGTCATCCCAGTTCACAAGACTATCCTGGTTTTAGCACCAAAGGTCCTAGATGCTGAGAAATCCCTCAGTCTCAAGCAAGCTGAGATTGTTGATCATGATAGCCCAAAGACCTTCCTACTTTAGAAAAGCATTATTACAGGGGAAAACACTTGCTCTCTGTACCAGTTAAAATCTTTGTGAAGCAGCTGTGCATGTGTAAATCCACTAGAAACTCCTTTTCTTTGGGGAAGGGTCAATGTGTACTATTTGGATGTCATTGGGCATTTTCCCGAGTCTTTAAGAAAAGTGCTTTTCTGAGCTTTGAATTTCATGTGTTTTGTTTCTCAGAGAGTGAACTAGGTCAAAGTCCTGAAACCGTCTCAGCCTCTGTCTTCTGTTTGGAGCCGGAGCTTCAAAGGTTCCTCCCAGCCTCCTTTTGCCTTGGCCATTGTCACATCCACCAACCTCCTCCGTCAAGTATTCCCCCCCCGCCCCCTTTTTTCTGCTCAGCCCACTCTTTTCTAAGAGGATGAAAAGAGGAAGCTTCCCCTTCTTGCCCATCTTTGATTTCATCCCTCTGCTTCTAGCAGGTAGATCTTGAATAACCATGTTCCCAAACCCATCCCACCCACTTTGCAGGCAGGTCTGGGAAAGCTAGTCCTGTCTGTGTTTCCCACTGACAACCCAGGAATTTATCCTTCAGAAAATAAATCTTATTTATGTTTCAATGATCATGCAGGGTGGTCATTGGAAAAAACAAAAGGCTTTGTGACTATAGAGGACATTGGCCCCTGAATTTTGCAAATGGCAGATCTGGAAGTGTTAGTTCAGGGAACAAGTTCTGTCATTATTATTAAAATAGCTAATAGTTATGGGGCATTTATCATGTGCCAAGTACTGTGCTAAGCATTTACCATGCATTGTTTTTACATAACCCTATGAAGTATTACTCATACTTTATAGAAGAGGGAATAGAAACATTTTTTTTAGTTTTTATTTAAATTCTAGTTAGTTAACATGCAGTGTAATATTGGTTTCAGGAGTAGAATTCAGTGATTCATCACAACAAGGGGAATAGAAACTTTAAAAAGTTAAGAGATTGGCCCAAGGTCAACAGTTAGGCAGCGAGGCTGCAAACCCAGGCTGTGGGGTGTGAAGGTTTAACCCAGCTATACTGCCTCCTTTGTTCTGTAGTTTTCACAGGAGACTTCAGGAAGGAATAGGGCAGGGGCAGAAAGGGAAACAAAAACAGCTCAAAACCCAAACAACCTGAAAGGTCTTGTGAAGGGCACTTTCTCCACTGTTGAACCCTCCCCAGGACCCAAATCAAAAAGTACCTGTTACGGGGTCTTCAGCCAGACCAACCCACGGTGCAAAATATCTGGAGTAAAAGTCAAATGCTTGGGTCTGCCCTCCAGGCTCTCCTTTAAGGGTGAGAATGAGTCCTTTCACCTTCCCTGTGTTTTCCACTTGCGGCAGATCCTGGGTGTTCACCTTCAGGTTCTCCAGGAATGACCTGGTTCATAAATGGGATGAATTAGGACAAACCCATCTCACAGACCACGGCACAGACTCTGTAAAGCCAGCGAGGGTGCAGCTTTTGCCCAAATGGCTCAGCAGGACGGAATGAGAGAGCAAGTAGAATTATTTTCCTCTCTGAGAACAAGTCTCTGCATAAACCATGGTTTGACTGGACCTAGCACAGCCAGACAAAGACAGCGCTATAAATCTGGGTTCTCAGCCCTCCCCAAAGTGCTGCTGAAGCCAAAAATTTTGTTTACCTCTTGTAAGTATCACTGAGTCGGACAAGGAGTTTTCGGGTATCTGGAGAATAGCGGATGTCTTGGACCCGTGTATCACCTATGGCAGTCTGCAGAGACAGACCAAAAACTCCTCAGGGTCAAATCATTGATCTTCTGTATGAGAGCTGAAGACAGGCATTGTTCACAAGTATTATTATGGACCTCAACAGGCTAATCCTTCAAATGGACATTTTCCCCACAAGTAAGGAAGAAGACTTAGAGAGGCCCAGGGACAGGGACACACACACACACACACACACACATGCCTTGACCCAGATCTGAGGGGCCCTGGAATCAAAGCTCTGAATCACTAGTGTCTACTGTCTGTAGAAATGGGGGGCCCAGGCCCACCTCTTAGCATTGCTGCAAGGATTAAATGAAATAATACATGTGGAGTCCCAGCAGCAGATTCTACAAGGCAAGGACTCAGGGTCAGCAGTCTGAATGGAACTGGAGACTAGCACACTCATCTAAACACTGCTCTGCTTGGCAACCAGTGTTTTCATTTTGATGGTAGGCTGCATATCAGTAACATAGCAATATTTCCTAAAGATTCCTGCATCCACACTTTACCTGAGACTGAGTATAATCATGCTCACATCCTAGAACATTGTTTGTCTGTTTGCCTGTTGACTTGGAGAGCTGAGGGGGCTGTTGAGCAGGGAAGCCCCTCCAAGTCATTTGGCACCACCACTGGCCAGCCTCAGAGCAGATGAGAATTACACAGTACTTGTCTGGCTATCATTAGGTCGCTTCAGGTTCTCGAACCTTCTTCAGGAACTGAGATGTTCGGGGTCCCAAAGCCAAGACTCCCTCTGCTTTGGGTGGTGACTTGGCTGTCTGCCCCTGTGACCACAGCTGAACAAGTTCCCTCCCTCTGAAAATGGAAACTCTTGCAGCCAGATCCCATCTGTTCTTGGGGCCTGTTAGCTTCTGCAAGGGGCATTCACCCTCCTCTGCATGAGTTCTGATGTCAATCTGAAAGTCCGATTCTCAGCGGAGAATCTTATGGCCAATTTCTAGGAACACAAAATAAGAATACTCAGGAGAAACAACCCTTTAGCATCCCCACCTTACAAATGCTGATCCTGAGGCTTAGAGACACCACGTTAAGTTCTTTCTGCCATGAACATCTATACTGTGAATATTTTCCATTTTCTTGTCAACATGCTTAAAGCAGCTCATTTATGAATTTGGCTTGTCTTTCAAACCCCAGGCCATAGATGGGACTGAGTGTAAATTCAGAATCTGTAATGCTTGCTTCTACTCTTGGAAAACATAGATAATGCAAGACCCTAAAGAGATCATAAATGCTGTAACTGAACATTCACTGAGAAACACCCCAGTGGTACCCACAACAGGCCATTTAGTGAGAACTGGTTTTCTCACTGCAGCCCTTGCCCTGGCCCTAACCGGGCCCTTCCTTCTCTACAGACTAAGAACGGGGGCATGTAGGGCTGCTCGAGTCCCCTGGAATCTCCATGGAACGATAGTAGTGCCAACCTCACCTGGTGACTGTGTTAAGTGAGATAGTGCATATGAAAACCTTAGCACCTGGTACTGTCCAGGGAAGCTCCCCAAAATGTTCATTAGCAGGATCATTACGAAAGTTATGAAGACCCACCCCTTCCTAGACCTCTTGAGGAAGCCAGGCTATGAATCTTGCCTTCTCTGTCAAGTTGCCCATGCTCTCCTGCCTGCCTCCATCAAATCACATTCCCTCACCTCAGCCTCCTTCACCACAGAAATCGGGGCTGCCCTGCCCAGCAGTTTCCACTTCCTTTGTGCTCAGCCCACTGCACAGCAGTCTCTCCTCCCCCTTCCTTCATGAAGGGTAATGCTGGCAATGGAAATCCAGGGATAACTGCTCAAGCTTCTCACCAAACAGATTCAACATTAAAATTCACACTTCAAATGTACCATGCACTTTTCATCCAAGCTTAGGCTGGACTGCTTATACCAATAGAAGGCCTATTTTGGGGGTCATATGGTACTGAACATTTTTTTTTAAGATTTTGTTTATTTTTGGGCGCCTGGGTGGCTCAGTGGTTAAGCCGCTGCCTTCGGCTCAGGTCATGATCTCAGGGTCCTGGGATCGAGTCCCGCATCGGGCTCTCTGCTCAGCAGGGAGCCTGCTTCCTCCTCTCTCTCTCTCTCTGCCTGCCTCTCTGCCTACTTGTGATCTCTCTCTGTCAAATAAATAAATAAAATCTTTAAAAAAAAAAAAGATTTTGTTTATTTTTTTATGAGAGAGAGAGAGAGGCAGAAGGAGAAGCAGGCTCCCCCACAGAGCAGGGAGTCTGATGCGGGACTCAATTCCAGGACTCCGGGATCGTGACCTGAGCCAAAGGTAGACACAACTGACCGAGCCACCCAGGTGCCCCCAAATGGTACTGAATCTTTGTGTTCAAACAACAAATGACCAAATCACAAGAGCTTAGGTTTAATTCTTTTCACCAACCTTTATCAAGTCCTCCACTTCATGGAAGTCCTAGATGGGGAAAAAAAGACAAAACCATTGTAAGGTACATGAGCTGTCGGTCAACAAGGCTCATGGCAGTAGTGAGAAAGAGCTGACCTGGGGGTGGGCAGGATAAAGAGGTAGATCCAAGATAATACTGTCCTCTGCTCTTCTGGCCTTCAATTCCCCACTCAGAGTGACAAAGGTTAGAACGTTATTCACGTTTTCTGGACCAAAAAAAAAAAAAGAGTCTTACTTTATCAATTAGAAAACTCTCTGAAAGGAAAACAAGAAATAGGGAAATAAACTTTGTCATAGATTTGCACATCTGTTTTGATCACTATTGCATTGTCTTAGATTCCTTGGCAGTGCTGCCTTTTCCTGTAAGGAGAGGTTCAGGTTTGGGTTACTGGGGTCCAGCGTAGAGATAGCCCCCACCAGATTCTCACTTGAGAACCAAGAATGTATCTGATTGGACTTGCAAGGCTTCAAATGCCAGTTCCTTTATGCTAACTGTGTCCTTGAAAAAATTATTTAACCTCCTTAAGCCTCAATTTCCTCATCAATAAAATGGGGTAATAATTAAACCTACTTCATAGGGATGTAATAGTGTTTTCTAAAGCAGATTTTTGAGTACCCATCTACAATACTAGATTGTTACAAATAATACTAATCTAAAATATGCCAGGGGGATGATGAATTGAACATACAAATTATGAATGACAGGCTACTAGAAACAAATCAAGTTTACTCTAAATAAACCAAGCTACACATAAATTTTTTATTTAAATATTGGGCCACAAATGCTGATATACTAGCCCTTCATGTTACTGATACAACTTGGCCCACTTATCTACCTCAGTGTGGGTGACATTTTTAGTGAAAACAAAGATCTGTGACCTAATTCTTTTTTCCTCCTTCATATTTCTATAAAATGTAACCGTATCTAAAAGGGTAAGGAAATTTGGCATGGTTGGTTAACTTTCACTGACTATAAAATGTATACTTTAAAACCCAAAGTTTAATTTTTCTCATTATAATTGGTGGAAGACATCATTATTTGCAAAGAATTTTTTTCTTAGTTTATCTTATTGAAACTTAAGACACTCCATGGGGGCATCAATCTGAAGGCTATTACTCCAGATCTCTGCCTCACACCAAAAACTGTGGGGTTTTCAAAAGGCACGCAATCCAACTTCAGTAAAATCTTTTTCAAGATTTTTTTCTTTATTTGACAGACAGAGATCACAAGTAGGCAGAGAGGCAGGCAGAGGTGGGGGGGGAAGCAGGCTCCCCATTGAGCAGAGACCCCAATGCGGGGGCTCCATCCCAGGACTCTGGGATCATGACCTGAGCCGAAGGCAGAGGCTTTAACCCACTGAGCCACCCAGGCGCCCCAGTAAAATCTTTTTCAAGACTGAGTTCCTAAGCAATATTTCAGGGTATATTCCTGCTCTCATTTTGGTCCCTTATCCACAGAAACAAAAATTATCTTGTTAAGACATATAATGGGCTACATGGTAGCATGACCTCATGTTACCTCCTGCCAGTCCCCCCCCCCCCCGCCGAAACTCCAGCCACTCCAGGTTTACCAACTACATCCTTGCATTTGCTGCTGCCTCTGCCCCAATAGTCCTCCTCCCACTCGAATTCTTTGCACATATGGCTTGATATTCTTCAGCCTGAAGATCCCCTTCTCTAAGTGGATGCTGCTGTCCAGCATCTCAACCTTCCCCTCTGAAGGCAGGACTAGGTGAGGCAAGGAAAGAAAGACGACGCATGCATTGAAGGAGGCAGCTGCTCTCAGACGCAGCCTGAAGACGTGATTGTCTCCGCCTTCACACAGCCCTGCCCCAGCTGCCAGGGGTATTGAGGACTGACACCTCAGCTGAGTCCCACTCTGTGAATCACATTACCCAAAGTCAGGCTGCTTTTGTGGGCATTGGATGCAGGTCAATGGAGGGTATAAAGGCCTATACCTTTGTTTCTATTTGGAACTATAGTACTTGAAGGATCTTCACAGCTTCACCTCTCCCTGTGGATTTGGCCTAGGCCTTTCTTTGTTGCTACCACTTTGCAGTTCATCATGTCCCTCTGTTCTATTCTGCTTTCCCTTACTCCCCTGCCAATATTGACCTCCAAGAATACTGCCTGCACTTCTCCCAGCATGCAGTGTGCTTCCCAGGGGAACTGGTTCTGTAACAGCACCCCCTCCCCTCCCCATCTATGTAACTGCCCGGAGAACCTCCTTTTCCAACGCTGCTCTCCCCACTGTTACCCTCTGTCATAGCATCCTGTTTATTTCCTCACTTAAGCCTCTGTTTGTTGTCTACACCCATTCATGGCTGTTTCCATCCCCATTTCTAGGGCATTTCTATGCATCTCTTCTCTGCCTCATTCCCACAGAGCCCTGATCTTTGTTACACTAAATGTAACAAAGATGAAAACTGGTAGGACTGAGATCCAACATCGTCTCCTCACAAGGGATGTGTATCTAGCTGCGGTTCATGGATCTTTAAACATCAGAGTCAAGAAGCTCCTGTGAGGGGCATTTGGCTGGTTCGGCCCACAGAGCATGTGACTCTAGGGTCGCATGTTCAAACCTCATGTTGAGCATAGAGTTTACTTTAAAAGAAGAAGCAGAAGAAGAAGAAAGAGAAAAAGAAGAAGAAGCAGCTCTTGTGAAATGAATCTTAGTGTGGGTGGGGACACACTTGGAGCAAATTGTGCCTTATGGTTCTCTGATACCACATCATGTGAGACACGTATTGTGTCTTGCAAGCTCCCCTCCTGTGCTGGTCAGAGACCAGACAGCTCCTGTTCAAAACAAAATGACATTCTAGGGAACAACAACCAGAGCTCTCCAATAGGCCTGGCACCTATTGGAGAAAGGCCAGAGTTTTGGGAAGCTGTATCTGTTTCAGCGTCCTGAATGGCATGAATAGGACTCTGTAATGTCTTGATACCAGTGACTTTGATTCATCACAAAGAGTGAGAATTAAAAAAAAAAAAAAAAAAAAAAAAACTTGCTATTTGCTCAGTGATAGGTTCATAAAAGAAAATCATGTTACTTATTTTGTTGAACAGCACAGCTGCAGAAGCCAGGGTGGCGTGGCCGCATAGGGGTACCTCACTCGCCGGCGTAAACCACCTTAATCCGAAGCAGGAACCTTTGAAGGAGGAAAAGCCAAGGAGAGACAAGATCATTCTCATACAAGTGGGTTACAAAATTTCATTTTTCTTATTCTTTTCTAAATATTTCCCTAGCATGATTAATAGCTGAAATGCATTGTGAAAGAGGAGTAAAGTCTAGGCCAGCATCCTAAGGCTCCCCGGTGCCAGATCTAGAGCTGAAACATTCAAATAACCCCACACCTACTCCCCCGGATGAGCTGAAAACCAAATCAGAATCTCCCCACCTTCTTTCCTGTCTGCATGCAAATAGTTAGTGGGCATCTCTCTGCAATACCATTCCCCCACTGGAAAAGCAGCTTCTGGTACCGTGCAAGAATGGCTTAAAAAAAAAAAAAGGCATATTTACTTTGTGTAAAGTTGTCAGTGGGGTGCAGTTTTCGGATAAAAGCGGTTTCAGAGAGGTTCATTTCTTTTGCAATTTTTTGATGCATGTCTTCATCCAGTTTCTAAATTGGAAACAAAAATTTATTGAGACTCCAAAAATACAAATCAGACTTCCTTGGACAGCAACTGCCATTAGTTAATAACACAGCTTGTGAATGTTAAAAGTTACTTGCCTAAAAGAAAATAATTTCCAAGGAAGTCAAGACACTTTTATAAAGATTGTTTCTTGGAAATCTATGCTTGTAGCACTCTATGAAGAGCTGTAGATGTCAAAGCTAGGAAAGACTCAAAAACCTACTGGTCAGCCCTTTTATCTAGTCTACCTGAGAGATTATGTTCTCTTCTAAACAATCTCCACAAAGGAAACACCACAATCTCCCTTTCTTGTTGAATAAAAAGATTTTCAGTATCCACTCTGGGTAGGCTGGCCCATTCTGCTCCCATCTATACAGGGTTCACTCCCTTTTATGAGTAAGGCCTTAGGCTAGAGTTCACCTCCTCCAGGAAGTTTTCCAAGGTGCTCTGTCTAAAGGCTTTGTCTCCTCGCAATGCTTAAACCACCTGAATTTACCCACTGTGTCCCTTCACTGTCTGTCCCCCAACATCTGAGTTTATGTGGGCATACAACGTTCTATCTTGTTTGTTTTTTACTTATACCTTATACTCATCCCAGAATGGTAGGAGCTCAATAAACATTTGCTGGAAGAATATATTATTCACGGCATCTTCATTTTTACTTGTTTTGTATGTGTAAGCTCTATGCTCAAAATGGGGCTTGAACTCACGACCCTGAGATCAAGAGTAATATGTTCTACCAACTGAGCCAGCCAGGCGCCCCACTTCATCTTCATCTTTAAAACTCTCAAAGTAAATATTTTGTCCACATGTATATAAAGAAATCAAACACAGAGAGGTCGTATAAATCCTTAAGTCACAATATGCCGAATAAACGGAAGAATGGTTAAGAATGGGCTTTGTAAATGGTAACAGCCAGTGAATCGAGAGGAAAGGTATATGGATGTTCATTGTACCATTCTCAAAACTTTTTCTTAAGTACTAAATTTTTCAAAATAAATGGTTAAGAAAATAATGTGAACTTATATCCTGGGTCAGGTCCTAGAAGCAGTGCAAAAGTGGGCAAGTCGTTTAATCTCATGGTGTCTCAGTTCCACACCTTTAAAATGAGGACAACAGTACTTAGGTGGAAAAGCTCCTGTGAAGACACACAAATACATATATATACATGCACACACATTCTTCTTAACTCAAAAAAAAAGGGGGGGTCAGAAACATGAGTTTTCCTTTAGTGAATGAAAATCAAATTTTTAATCAATAAATACTCGCTAGTTAGATTTTGAATTCTAAAGAAATCTCAAGACAAATGTATTTTTGCTTTGGCCAAATTTGCTATTCTTGAGCCCCCAAAACCCAGAAATAAGATTTATAACTTTATACTGATAAATTCAAAATTCACTTAACTGACTTAGGCAAGTTAAGCACCCATTATCTTTTAGTTGATTCAAATTCTTTTGAAATATGTTCTACCTACTCATATAAGGCACAAAACGGTGGTTATTGTGACAAATCAGTCATTTTTTAAACTATCAGCTGATATAAAGATCCTAGCAGACTTACTAAGCTTTTCTTAAAGAGGCACTGTCTTCAAAATCTATAGACGCTGTGGGGTTCTAGAGAGAGAGAAATGACTTAAGAAATTGAGATGTATTGTCTGCAATTCAAACACAATGATTTGTGTTTTACTTAACATTTTTCTTTCAAAAGATTAAATCTAATAATGCAAATAAAGTGCTAATCATGGTGCCCAACACACAACAAGTACTTGGAAAATGTTAGCTTTTATTTCGAGTAGCTCAAAATCCATGCTTTAAGCAGCCACACCACTCTGCCTCCCCATAACGAAGACAAACCATTATTATCCCTTTAGCACACTGCAGACCAGAAAACCAATGTCTATCAGATGAGATGGGTTCCCACAGCGTTTCTTTCTTTTTTTTTTTTTTAAAGATTTTTTTTTTAATTTATTTGACAGAGATCTCAAGTAGGCAGAGAGAGAGAGGAGGAAGCAGGCTCCCCACAGAGCGGAGAGCCTGATGTGGGACTCGATTCCAGGACCCTGAGATCACGACCCGAGCCGAAGGCAGCGGCTCAACCCACTGAGCCACCCAGGCGCCACCCAGGCGCCCCCCCACCCCCACAACAGCGTTTCTAAAGGAAAGCTGCAATCAGTCAATTACCAAGTGCTGTGCTAGGCCAGCACCACTACCGAGGGAATGTGTTAGAAATACAGTTTTAGCTACCCCCCTCCACCTTCTAAATTAGAATTTCCTTTTTTTTTTTTATAACTAGATTTCTAGGTGGTTAAAGTTTGAGCAGCCCTCTTGGATACAATACAACCCCATTTTCAAGGGGCTTAGCATCTTGTAGGGAATCAGAAAGCAACAGGGAGCAACACCAGAGTGTAATTGAGACACATAGATTTTTGACAATTAATACTCTAGGACTTTAGGGGCACCTGAGAGGCTCAGTTGTTAAGTGTCTGCCTTCGGCTCAGGTCATGATCTCAGGGTCCTGGGATTGAGCCCCGCATTCAGAGCCCTGCATTGGGCTCCCTGCTCGTCGGGAAGCCTGCTTTCCCTCCCTTAGTTCCCCTGCTTGTGTTCCCTCTCACGCTGTCTCTCTCTGTCAAATAAATAAATAAAATCTTAAACATACACACACACACACACACACACTCTAGGACTTTAGATGTAGACTTAGAAAAAGAGCATATTTGGGTGAGTTGGACAGGAAAATATGGGCAAAGAGTTTTGTGTTGGGGATGCTTCTTGGGCAAGTCACTTGACCTCGCTTCTGTTCTTCTGTTAAATCTTTGACACTCTAAGGTTCTGTGAGCCGAGGTAAGGAGAACCAGGATGGTGGGAATGAAGTGGCATAAACACCTGTCACGCCTGGGGCCTGGGGAGTGAGTCTTCCCCGCTGAGTAGATGGGCTGGGTCTGCTGGGCATCCCAGCCAACAAGACAACGATGTTCAGCAGCACTCCCCCTGGCTCATTGAATTTTCTGTGTGGAAACTGGTCCACGTGCCTGGGCTAACGACCCCTGAGAGAAACTGGGAGCCAACTAAGTCCCTACTGCAGAGAGTGCAATCACAGGCCTCGGTGGGGATGGAAGGGGTGATAAACAAAAGCTTGTGTTGGTCTTTCTGGATTTGCTGCCGTGGCTGGGAGAACCTGCAGTGCCTGCCAGGCCTTCCTCTGATCTGGCCACACGCCCTAACCTCGTCCTTCCTCTTCTTGTCTTTTGCTTCCCTCCACCTTTAGGACAAGAGTCTCAAAAAGCATTAAAGCATCCCACATTATAGCCAAGCTCACTGTCTGTTGTTAATGGATTTCTTTGCAAATGGGCTTTTTGGCACATCAGCTAGCATACACACTTCACTGACCATCAACTCTTCTGTCCTCTCTACCTTGGCGTATTGTACCAATTACAGTTTGAATTTCTGTAACTGTATTTTCTGCCCCAGGACACCTAAAATTCACTTGCTATTTGCCTGAGGGACCAGAGACGCTGCAGAAAGTTTGATAGTAGCCGTCCTCGATATGCATGACAGGCAGCCAAATTTCTACACTGGAACCAAAGGTCAAGATAATAGTGAATCATCAGAAGACTAAAGTTGCTTCAACTTTGGGAGCTGGAGAAACAGGAGACTGCATTCATGCAAAAAAACTGAATTTTTATTCCAATAATTTTTTCGTCTTGCTTTAATATCCATTTCCCTTTGGCAATCTCATGAATCAAATTTCTGACAGCAAAGACAGAGCCATGTTTGTTTTTCTGAGTTTCAGTGTGCTGCCGAGGGACACTGAGGTTTCATCACCATATGGCCCACAAACATTAATGATCAAAAAATCAGAGCAAAGTTTTAAAATACTCCCATCTTGTGGCTGCTTGGAAATATGACAGCCTAAACATGACTGTCCTGTTATCTGTCCTTGTTCATTTGTCCCTCTTCTGTAGGTAGATCCCAGCAGAGGAAAAGCACTTGGTATGGAAAGTTCTAAATGATCCTGGAAGAAAGGGAAGATTCCTTCTGAAGCACTTGGATTTCCTATTTTGAAGTGATGTCTGTACAAGGCAGCACTTAAACTGTAGGCTGTCTTCAGTTGTTCCTGACGATTCTTCTGGGTGTCTCGTATCTCCAGCCCCATCATAGAACCCAAAGCTCATACTCTCTTTGCACATCCCGCCCAGCCCAACTCACCAATGAAATAAAAGATCAGTAGTTGTTAATCAGCTAGAACTCCTAAGATAGAGAACTTGCTATAATTCAATTAACAGATTTGCTTTTGCTCAAAAGATAGCTATTTAGTGCCTCTCATGTGTTAAGCCATGTGTCATGGAATAAGTTAGAATAGGTTAAGATGTCAAAGAATGTGCAGTCTAGTGAGGAAGACAGGCATTGAATGAATTACAACAAGAGCAATGCATGCTACCAACTGGGAAATAAGGGGTGCCATGGGAGATTAAAAGGGGAGGACAGCTAGTCTGGTAGTAAGCAGACTAGGTTAAAAGTTCAGGATCTGCAGTCACGCAGACCTGTGGTAGGATCCTGAAGTCAGCCACTTGGGTAATTACTTAACCCTCCTCTGCCTCTGTCTTCTCATCCGTAAAATGGGGGTGATGATAATAATAAGACCTAATCTTAGGGGTGCCTGAATGGCTTAGTCCATTGAGCACCTGACTCTTAATCTCAGGGTCATGAGTTCTAGCTCTGCATTGGGCTCCACGCTGGGTGTGGAGCCTAGTCTTAAAAAAAAAAAAAAAAAAGACCTTCTCTTAGAGTAGATGTAAAGGTAAAATGAGATAACAAATAAAAATCAATTTAGCACAGTATCTGGCTGAACTTACCTGAAGTTAATACTCCCAAACCTGAGGGTTATGTTCTAGAAGCCAGTGAAGCAGAAATTCCTACATCAAAATCTCCTCCTCCCTTGCATTGCTCTTTTCCCTCAAATACTAGACAAGAGAAAATATTTCAATGCCCTGGAAAAATCTCTGCACTCTTCACATGCCTTTTCTGGGGATAAAAATGAGATATGACTTTGGAACACCCTAGAAACCGCAGAAGCCTCTGATTCAGTGTAGGCATACAGAGCCAATGATCCACTGAGGAAGGGCACCAAGTTTGGAAATGGCCATTGTATCATAAGCTTTCCCAAATGAGTTAAAGCACAAACTAAACACAGTACTTCTATATACTCATTCTTGCTTAAATACATAACACACCAAGCTGCAAAGAAGCTTTTTTTTTTTTTTTTTTTTTTTTTTTTGAAAAAGGCTTTTGTTACCCTCTAAATTTAACCAGGAAAACTGGAACAGCAAGTAGTTTAGAAACTAAAACTAGGCATTCCTCTAAAACTGCAAAGCCAGTCCTCCTTGCTGTCTCTGGAAATGATTGGGTTAGTGTTTCAAAGAATAAAAATGCATAGATGTGAATATTATATTTTATCCTGGCGTAGTGTCCAGCACATGGCACATGGTCAGTAAATGCCAGCTGAATTGGAATAAATGCATACACTAGCCACACGGCAAAGTTGTTATTTATGGATAATTGTAACAGGAAAACCCAAGAATAAACTGGTGTTTGGAAAGGATCCCCTGAGGGGTGCCTGAGTGGCTCAGTTGGTTAAGCGTCCAACCCTTGGTTTCCGGTCAGGTCGTGATCTCAGGTCCTGGGATCAAGCCACGCATCAGGTTTCACGCCCAGTACTGAGTCTGCTTGAAGATTCTCTCTCTCCCTCTGCCTCTTGCCTTGCTCATGCTAAATACATACATACATACATACATACATACATACATACATACATACAATCTTTAGGAAAGATCCTCTGACACAGTGGTTCTCAACTGGGGGGCCGTTTTTCATTTTCATAACAGGGGGAGAAGGGAAGACTGCTGACATCTAGTGGACAGAGCCCAGGGTTACCAACATTGCCCATGACAGCCTCACACAGCAAAGAACTACCCAGTCCAGAATATCAACACTGCCGCTGTTGAGAAACCCCACCCTACACATACACCTACATATACATAAACACGTACACACAGCAGCAAGAACAGCAAAACAAAACAACTTGAGGATTTGTTAGAATATGAAGAATAGGGGCACCTGGGTGGCTCAAGGGATTAAAGCCTCTGCCTTCAGCTCAGGTCATGATTGCGGGGTCCTGGCATCGAGCCCTACATCAGGCTCTCTGCTCCGGGGAGCCTGCTTCCTCCTTTCTCTCTGCCTGCCTCTCTGTGATCTCTGTCTGTCAAATAAATAATCTTAAAAAAAAAAAAAAAGAATATGAAGAATAAAATATGGGCTCTCTACCCCATTGTTATGTTATTTTCACTGATTGAAGCTGGTTGGGGTACCTGGGTGGCTCAGTCGTTGGGTGTTTGCCTTCGGCTCAGGTCATGATCCCAGAGTCCCAGGATTGAGCCCCACATCAGGCTCCCTGCTCACGAGGGAACCTGCTTCTCCCTCTGCCCCTCCCCCTGCTTGTGTTCTCTCTCTCTCTCTCAGATAAATAAATAAAATCTTTTTAAAAATAAAAATAAAAAAATAAAGCTGATTGACAGAATTATAAACAACCTATCACCCCTTAGCACTACCCCAGGCCTCTGACCTATTCAAGTAGTTAGTCATGAGTTCCTGTAGTTTCTACACAGCTGTCAAAGTAATATATCTATTTTATTCTTTAAAATATTGTTTCTGGGGATGCCTTGTGACTCAGTTGATTGAGCATCCAGCTCTTGATATCCACTCAGGTCATGATCTCACAATTGTGAGACAGAGCCCCACATCAGGCTCTTGCTCAGTGTGGTATTTGCTTTCAGATCTTCTCTCCCTCTCCCTCTTGCTTTCTCTTTCTCTCTCAAATAAATAAATAAAATGTTTTTGTTTTAAATGTTGTTCCTAGGAGCACCCAGTTGGCTCAGTTGGTTAAGCGTCCATCTCTTGATTTCAGCTCAGGTCATGATCTCAGGATTGTGAGATGGAGCCCTGCATTGGGCTCTGTGCTGGGCATGGAGCCAGATTCTCTCTCTCTCCCCCACTGCCCCTCCTCCCCTAAAAAATCTTTTTTTTTTTTTTTAAGATTTTATTTATTTATTTGACAGAGAGAGAGACCAGCAAGAGAGGGAACACAAGCAAGGGGAGTGGGGGAGGGAAAGTAGGCTTCCCACCGAGCAGGGAGCCTGATGCGGAGGCTCAATCCCAGGATCCCAGGACCATGACCTGAGCCAAAGGTCAGATGCTTAAAGACTGAGCCACCCAGGCACCCCTAAAAAAATCTTTTTAAAAACATTGTTTCTGGGCGCCTGGGTGGCTCAGTGGGTTAAGCCGCTGCCTTCAGCTCAGGTCATGATCTCAGGGTCCTGGGATCAAGGCCCGCATCAGGCTCTCTGCTCCGCAGGGAGCCTGCTTCCTCCTCTCTCTCTCTGCCTGCCTCTCTGCCTGCTTGTGATCTCTCTCTGTCAAATAAATAAATAAAATCTTTTTTTTTTTTTTTTTTTTAAAGATTTTATTTATTTCTTTGAAAGACGGAGATCACAAGTAGGCAGAGAGGCAGGCAGAGAGAGAGAGAGAGGGAAGCAGGCTTCCTGCGGAGCAGGGAGCCCGATGCGGGGCTCGATCCCAGGACCCTGAGATCATGACCCGAGCCAAAGGCAGCAGCCCAAACCACTGAGCCACCCAGGCGCCCCAATAAATAAAATCTTTAAAAAAAAAAAAAAAACATTGTTTCTATACACTTTCCATGCCATGACATGATCTTTATTGTCAGATTGATTGTCAAGCACTTGAGGACACTATCAATTTTATAAGGTTTTAAATATTTTTTTCAAATATCTGTTCCATGTTCCATTTAGCTCTTAATCTGTTTTTATTTTCAGCTAATGTACGGTGTTATAAGTTACTCATGTGAAAATTTAAAAAATGGACTTGTCTAGGAAAGAAAACAAAACAAACTTTAGAATATTCTAGAAGCTCTTGGAATATTGCCACCCAGAATTTTTTCCTTTCTTTTCCTTTCCTTCCGGAAGTCTTTTTGTCAAAGAAGAAGGAGAAGAAGTAGGAAGGTCTTTTTTGCAAGTATTCAAACAGTTCAAAGTGCAATTGCCTTGTCTTTAGTCTGCCCATCAAGTTTTTTTGTTGTTGTTTTTGTTTTGGGGATTGTTTGTTTGTTTGTTTGTTTGGTTTTTGGTGATTAGTCTCAACTCAGTCAAATTTTTTAATAATTTGAAACAAAACAAAACAAAAAAAGAATACTTCTTTGAAGCTCTTAACTTAAAATCTGAAGTAGTTTCTCCTTTGTAAAATCCAACACTGTTCTGTTCTCTGAGTCCCTATTGTACCTGGTTCCATTAGATCTTTTTAAAATTTATTTTTTAATTAATGTATTTATTTTATTTACTAACATATAATGAATTATTTGCCCCAGGGGTACAGGTCTGTAAATCATCAAGCTTACACATTTCACAGCTCTCACCATACCCTCCCCAATGTCCATAACCCAGCCACCCTATTCCTACCCTCCACCCCCCCCCAGCCACCCTGTTTGTTTTGTGAGATTAAGAGTCTCTTACGATTTGTCTCCCTCCAGATCCCATCTTGTTTCATTGTTTCCTTCCCTAACCCCCCACAACTCCCCTATCCTACCTCTCAAATTCCTCATATCAGAGAGATCATATGATAATTGTCTTTCTCTGATTGACTTATTTCACTTAGCATAATACCGTCTAGTTCCATCCATGTCGTTTCAAATGGCAAGATTTCATTTCTTTTGATGGCTGCATAGTTTTCCATTGTATATATACCCCACATCTTCTTTATCCACTCATCTGTTGATGGACATCTAGGGATATGTGCACCCAAATGTTTATAGCAGCAATGTCCACAATAACCAAACTATGGAAAGAACCTAGATGTCCATTAGATCTTTTAGCCTCTGTGGTTAACTATTTGATAATGACTGGATTTACATGTCTTTTTCTTTCACTAGACTCTGTGCTAATCTTTGTACTTCCTATCCCTACCCCAAAGTGTGGTTTGTGGTAGATGTTGATAAATATTTGTAGAGTACGGTAATGATGGGCTAACGCCTGCTGAACTGTGGGCAACATTATAAGGTTTAGCACATTGTAAGGTTTAGTCTCTGATATTTTCCTGAGTTTACTTGTTTTGTGTGTCCAGCCATGGGTCAAAGAATCTAAGGGCATAAACCACGAGTTTATGCTTCCACTAGAATTTTTATTGATTATGAATTAGGGAAAGTGCCAAATTTGCCTCCAGGAGAACAGGATTCTCACATCCACAGAATCTAAAACTAGCAAATTATTCTTTTGATTATCTATTCAGTTGTCCCTGACAGGCCACCAAATTAGCCTGGTATCATAGATGCAAAGCCCGGAAGTGAATTGGAATACATTTTAGAGAGCAGCCCTGAGTCATGGACTTCCTTATTTTCTTTTTCTTTTTTCCATTCTTACTGAGGCAGATCACATTGAACTATGCTAAGTTCTTTGCTTAAATTTTTGCATCCTAGCTTTTCCAAATACATAAATAACATATAAAATATATTTGAAGAGAGGAGAAAAAGGCTCTGGTGTGCAGTGAGTGTACTGGAAGTAAGAGGAATAAGTTGAAGAATGATGCTAATTCTTGTCATCTGGTGAAAACTGAGTATGTAAATCCCTTGAAGCTATTTTCAGAACTCTTCAAGAATACTACATGGAGACATGCAACAAAGATACTAAGACTCTTGACAAGCAATTTCAGTCACTTCCACAATTCCTTGACATGAAGTTGTTTGCCAGCTTGTTTCTAAAGAACGTTCACGATTTAAAATCTGCTTGTTAATCATTCTCTCACTAATCCTCCCAAGCTCTTGTGTTACTTGATAAAACCTATTAACTTTATTACTTTCCGCATTTTAGGGTAGGAAAATGCCAGCTGCAAAGTCGCATAATGAATGTATTCTTAAAGTGAGATGAGGACTCTTCATCATCATTTTGCTGCTCTGCTGGAGGGACAAAATAAGTGTACAAGGACTCAACCAACAATACTCACCCATCTCAGTAAAACCCCAGGCATTTGTCATCTTGAGAGCACACTGCAATCACTTGGGGAACTAAAAAACAGTGCTGCCTGGGTCCCACCTCCAGAGATTCTGGCGTAGGAATTTGAAAGCTCCTTGGGTGATTTTCTTTTTCTTTCTTTTTTTTTTTTTTAAGATTTTATTTATTTATTTGACAGAGAGAGACACAGAGAGAGAGGGAACACAAGCAGGGGGAGTGGGAGAGGGAGAAGCAGGCTTCCCACCGAGCGGGGAGCCCAATGCGGGGTTCAATTCCAGGACCCTGGGGTTATGACCTGAGCCAAAGACAGAGGCTTAACAAATGAGCCACCTCCTTAGGTGATTTTTTTTTTTTTCTTTTTAAAGATTCTATTTATTTACTTGACAGATAGAGATCACAGTTGGTCAGAGAGGCAGGCAGAGAGAGAAAGAGGAGGAAGCAGGCTCCCTGCTGGGCAGAGAGCGGATATGGGGGCTCGATCCCAGGACCCTGGGACCCTGGAACCATGACCTGAGCCGAAGTCAGAGGCCTTAACTCACTGAGCCACCCAGGCGCCCCACCTTAGGTGATTTTCATGTGCAGGTTGACATTCACTCCACTTGAAGTCCCTAACACATAATTTGCCCAAATTAGTAAAACTTACTTAAAATCATCAATTGTTTACTGTGTTTCTGGAATAATTTTCAGATAATCTACTCTTGAACTAACTTCTGTGAGTGAAAGGGCTCCTTAGCTTGTTTCCTAATAGCCAGGTAGAAACACAAAGCACTGAAGGTCAATGAATATTTAACTATTCTGTTAATACTTATCCTAATCAAAAACCTTTTTTTTTTTTTTTTTTTCATGGAGCCCCACCGGGGCTTGAACTCATGACCCTGAGATCAAGACCTGAGCTGAGATCAAGAGTCAGACACTTAACCAGCTGAGCCACTCAGGTGCCCCTCAAAAGCCATTTTTAAAATGAGACTTTCAGGAAACAGAATTCTCCCTGTATTAGAGCTTAAGTACTTCCTTCTACTTAATAACTTAATTCCTTGCAAAATGTTTTTTGCTTGGTCCTGAAAAGAATTTCTAATTGTCTGAAATAGGTAAGGTTAAAGATACTCAGCTAAAATTTTTATGTTAAATATAATATCAGCTATGTCCAGTCACATAAAACTCAGTTAATTTCATTCGCCTTCACATTTGGTGCTCACTCAATGAAAACCTGATGGCTAACAAAGAGTCCTCTGTTTTTGTTTTGGTTTTTTTAATTGGCTTTAGTTCTTCCTTACATAAATCTTTCTTTTTCCAGACTTAGAGCGTCTGTGCGCAAGCACTCTCATTAGTTTGGTCAAAATCAACTCTCAGACATGAACGTTGCTGATATCATTTGACAGAGAACAAGAACCAAAGTCAAACAGGTGGGTCTGATTTTTTTTTTTTTGTAGGAAATATTTGGCTCAATATGAATCTAGAATCAGGTACTGCACCTGAAAACCAAGTACTTACATTTTCTAGGAGGCAAACAGCAGCAGGATTCCCACAAAATGCTTTTGCTGTAAATGCATCTACTACAAAAACAGGGAGCTTCATTTTTCTTGTTCTCAAAATTGCTGGTAGCCTGCACTACTTCTACTTGTTGCAAAAATTCAGTAAGTTAATGTTTTACTTCAGATACAGAAACAGCCAACAACCCAAGTCAAGCAATGACTCCAATACACCTGCATTTAAAGATAGGTGATCCCCTAATATTTAAGTCCCTAAATTGAATTTGTTTTAAAATACTGGAATTTCAAAAAATAAATAAATAAATAAAATACTGGAATTTCATATTGATATTTATACTGACTATATACTTAAGAACATAATCATATCATTTTTTAGGATAGCCAAACTAACTTAGGTTATGTTTTTAATGAAGTGCTTGAAATGTCCGAGGGGACATGCTGCAAGATTTCTTTTCCTTCGGTTCCCGTGGATCTTGGTCACGCCACATGAAGAATGAAGAGGTGGACCAGATGAAGAGTGGTGGGCAACAAAGCAAAGTTTATTGAGCAATAATACAGAGCTCCTGAAGAGGGAGGGGACCTAAGAGGGTTGCCACTAGAGTTTCTAAGTCTAGGGATTTTAGGAGCCTGTTGGCTCTGTTTTAATCTGTTTAACCTTCCAAGCACCTGTCACCCAATCAGGTTTTTGTCATCTACCTATCACATGGGAAAGGGTGGAGGGCTTCTTCCAGGGCAGTGTAACATCCTGTATTTTTATTTTTTTAATTCAATTAAATAATATATAGTGTATTATTAGTTTCAGAGGTAGAAGTCAGTGATTCATTAGTCTTATATAACACCTGGTGCTGATAACATCTCATGCCCTCCTTAATGCCTGTCACCCAGTTACTCTATCTTCTCAGCCTCCTCCCCCACAGAAACCCTCAGTTTGTTTCCTATGATTGAGTCTCTTATGGTTGGTCTCCCTTTCTGATTTTGTCTTGTTTTATTTTTTTCCTCTCTTCCCCTATGATCCTCTGTTTTGTTTCTTGAATTCCACATGTAAGTGAGATCATATGATTGTCTTTCTCTGATTGACTTATTTTGCTTAGCATAATACCCTCTAGTCCCATCCACGTCATTGCAAATGGTAAGATTTCATTTTTTGATGGCTGCATGATATTCCATTGTATATACATACCACAACTTTTTTACCTTCAACAGTCGATGGATATCTGGGCTCTTTCCACAGTTTGTCTATTGTAGACATTGCTGCTATAAACTTTGGGGGTGCATGTGCCCTTTTGGATCACTACATTTGAATTTTTCCCAGTAGTGCGATTGCTGGTGATGGGGTCCATGATCAAAGGAGCAAGACTGATACAAAGCGAAGGTCAAGCAAAGCTTTATTTCAGTTTTTGCACAGCCATGCCTTTTTCCTGCTGGTGAATTGTGGGTACTTATAGCAGGATATGAGTAATATAAACAGCACAAAAGAATATCTCCCTGGGGACGCCTGGGTGGCTCAGTTGGTTAAGCTGCTACCTTCCGCTCAGGTCATGATCCCAGTGTCCTGGGATCAATTCTACATCGGCCTCCTTGCTCAGCAGGAGCCAGCTTCTCTGTCTGCCTCTGCCTGCCACTCTGTCTGCCTGTGCTCACTCTGACAAATAAATAAATAAAATCTTAAAAAAAAAAAAAAGAATATCCCCCTGACGTATGTTTATTGAGATGGCTCCTAAAGGTGGGAGGAGCAAAAGTCAGCTAGCACAAACTTTCAGAGCTTTTAAAAAAAGTAATTAAAGAACATTGCTCCTGGTTCCCTACATTAGGAACTTTAGACTTACAGACATGGGTGAAAGTAGGTCATAAGTTAAAACTTTTGCATGTTAAAGGAAAACCAATTCCAACTACTCTATGGCCTACTTGGACTCTTATTCCCTCCATTCTGGAACCTTTACAATCCTCTGATTCAGAGAGCAATAATGAGTGTTCAGGAGAAACTAAAGAGGAACCTGAACATGCCATTCCAGAGGGAAAAGAAATTATAAAAGTCATCGTAAAGGAATATATAAAGGAGGAATCTCCTTCCTCCTCCTCCAATAACAACAAAAGGAGGAAACAGTTGCTAATGTGCCATAGCACATTACCTTGGGATATCAATATGTACCAGCAATCTTGCTTATCTATAATCTTCAACTCCTTTGTTGATTTTTGTCTTGTATCTAATAAATACAGGACTGAGGAGTTGTTCAGGGCGGCAGTCTTCTCAACTGCCAACCCCTGGTCCCTTCTCTTGCAGCTGACTTGTTCGTGCCTCATTCTTCTGTGCACCATCAGGAAGCGGCAGGCTGGCCAGTTTTCCCAACACCATTTGTTGAAGAGACCATCTTTTTTCCATTGGACATTCTTTCCTGCTTAGTCAAAGATTAGTTGACCATTGAGTTGAGGGCTTTCTGGGCTCTCTATTCTGTTCCATTGATCTATGTGTCTGTTTTTCTGCCTGTACCATACTGTCTTAATGATCACAGCTTTGTAAAAGAGCATGAAGTCCAGAACTGTGAGGCCACAACCTTTGTTTTTTTTTTTTTTTTTTTTCAACATTCCTCTGGCTACTTGGGGGTCTTTTCTGGTTCCATACAAATTTTAGGATTATTTGTCCCAGCTCTGTGAAAAAGGTTGATAGTATTTTGATAGGGTTTGCATTGAATGTGTTGACTGCTCTAGGTAGCATAGACATTTTAACAGTATTTGTTCTTCCAATCCATGAGCATGAAATGTTTTTCCATTTCTTTGTGTCTTCCTCAGTTACTTTCATGAGTGTTCTATAGTCTTCTGAGGACAGATCCTTTGCCTCTTTGGTTAAATTTATCCCTAGGTATCTTTGGGTTTGGGTGCAATTGTAAATGGGATGGACTCCTTAATTTCTCTTTCTGTCTCATTGTATAGAAATGCAACTGATTTCTGTGCATTGATTTTATAACCTGCCACTTTGTTGAAGTTCCTATATGAGTTCTAGCAACTTTGGAGTGGAGTCTTTTGGGTTTTCCAAATAGAGTACCATGTCATATGCGAAGAATGAGAATGTCACTTCTTTGCTGATTCAGATGCCTTTCATTTCTTTTTGTTGTCTGATTGCTGAGGCTAAGACTTCTAGTACTGTGTTGAACAATAGTGATGATAGTGGATGTCCCTGCTGTGTTCCTGACCTTAGAGGGAAAACTTTTGGTTTTTTTAGAATAATATTTGTTGTGAGCTTTTCATAGATGGCTTTTATGATATTGAGGTATGTAGCCCCTATGCCTACTCTGTGAAGTTTTCATTGAGAAAGGATGCTCTACTTTGTCAAATTCTTTTTCTGCATCTATTGAAAGGATCATGTGGTTCTTGTCCTTTCCTTTATTGATGTAGTATATCACATTGATCTGAGGATGTTGAACCATGCTTGCAGCCCAGGAATAAATCCCACTTGGTAATGGTAATAATCCTTTTTTTTTTTTTTAAGATTTTTACATTTATTTATTTGTCGGAGAGAGAGTGCAAGCAGGGGGAACACCAGGCTGAGCAGGCAAAGGGAGAAACAGGCTCTCCACTGACCAGGGAGCCAGATGTGGGCTGTGAGCCCAGGATCTGGGGATCACCACCTGAGCCAAAGGCAGACACTTAGCAGAATGAGCCACCCAGGCATCCCATGAACAATCCTTTTAATGTAGTGTTGAATCCTATTGGTTAATATTTTGGTGAGAATTTTTGCTTCCACATTCATCAGGGATATTGGACTGTAATTCTCCTTTTTGGTGGGATCTTCATCTGGTTTTGGGATCAATGTAATGCTGGCCTTCTAGAAAGAGTTTGGAAACCTTCCTTCCATTTCTGTTTTTTGAAACAGCTTCAGAAGAATAGGTATTTTTTTTTTTTAAATGCTTGGTAGAGGGTACCTGGGTGGCTCAGATGGTTAAGTGTCTGCCTTTGGCTCAGGTCATGATCCCAGGATCCTGGGATTGAGTCCCACATCAGGCTCCCTGTTCAGCAGGGAGCCTGTTTCTCACTCCTCCCTGCTCCCCCTGCTTGTGCTCTCTCACTCTCTGTCAAATAAATAAATAAAAATAAAATCGTTTTTTAAGATTTTATTTATCAGAGACAGAGACAGTGAGAGAGGGACCACGACCTGAGCCAAAGGCAGATGCCTAATGACTGAGCTACACAGGCACCCCTAAAAATAAAATCTTTAAATGTTTGGTAGAATTCCCCTGGGAAGCCATCCAGCCCTGGACTCTTGTTTGTTGGGAGATTTTTGATGAATACTTCAATTTTCTTGCTGGTTATGGGTCTGTTCAGGTTTTCTATTTTTTCCTACTTCAGTTTTGGTAGTTTATACATCTCTAGAGATGCATCTATTTCTTCCAGATTGCCTAATTTGTTGGCATATAGTTGCTCATAATATGTTCTTATAACTGTATTTTTTTTGGTGTTGGTTGTGAACGCTCCTCATTCATTCATGATTTTACTTATTTGGGTCCTTTTTTTTCTTTTTAATAAGTCTGGCCAGGGGTTTATCAATCTTATTGTTCTTTCAAAGAACCAGCTCCTAGTTTTGCTGATCTGTTCTACAGTTCCTTCAGTTTCTATTTCATTGATTTCTGCTCTAATCTTTATTCTCTTCTCCTGCTGAGTTTAGGCTTTATTTGCTGTTCTTCAGCTCCTTTAGGCATAAGTTTAGGTTGTGTATTTGAGACCTTTCTTGTTCCTTGAGAAAGGCCGGTATTGCTATATAATTCCCTCTTAGGACCCCTTTGCTGCATCCCAAAGGTTTTGAACAGTTGTGTTTTCATTTTCATTTGTTTCATGAAATTTTTTAGTTTGAGCCCTGCATAGAGCTGTCTGCTCAGTAGGGAGCCTGCTTCCTCCTCTCTCTTCCTCCTCTCTCTCTCTCTGCCTGCCTCACTGCCTACTTGTGATCTCTGTCAAATAAATAAAAATAAAATCTTTTAAAAAAGTGCATGAAGTTTCTAACACCTTAAGTACATAAAAATATTTTTCTAAAATGTATTATATAATTTGATTTTAATTTTTATTCTTGGTCAAAAAGTAGAGAAAGGAAGGGTTTTTTTATTTGTTCAGTTTAACCAATTGATGTCCCTGTTTCTACCCTATGGTGACAGAGTACGCTTAAGGTAGTGCTCACATTAACAATTTATTTTTCAAAAATTACTTTGCATTTCCATGGGGCACCTGGATGGCTCAGTCAGTTAAGCATCTGCCTTCATCTCAGGTCATGATCCCAGGATCCTGGGATCAAGTCCCACATCAAGCTCCCTGATCAGCAGGGAGTCTGCTTGCCCCTCTCCTGCCCCCTGCTCTCTCTATCTCAAATAAATAAATAAAATCTTTTAAAAATTAAAAAAAAATACTTTGTATTTCTTAAATGTCAGGCATATGCTAGACTTTGGGGATAAAACGATAAATAAGTCACTGTCTTTCAAAGAATTCTCAACCAGTGGGGAGACCAACATAAAAACTATAATGTGAAAGTAATATAGATAAAATGCTTAGGAACACAATAAGAGAGCTATAACTCTGCCCAGGAAACAGTGAGAGGGATCTCCAGAGATGAATTAACATTTGAGTTAGTCCAAAAATACACACAAAAAGTGTTCAGCAGTTCCAGAAGGTGGGAACAGCATCTTAGGCACAGTGCATGGATTGATGTCAGAGCAAACAAATTTGATACAGAAATAAGAGAGGGGAAAGGGCACCTGGGTGGCTCAGTCATTAAGCATCTCCCTTCGGCTCAGGTCATGATCCTAGGGACTGGATCAAGCCTTGCATCAGGCTCCCTGCTCCTCAGGAAGCCTGCTTATCCCTCTCCCATTCTCCCCACTTGTGTTCCCTCTCTCACTGTGTCTCTCTGTCAAATAAAAAAAAATTTTTTTTAAAGAAAAGAAAAGAAATAGAGAGGAGAGAGGATAGGAGAGATCTATGAGATGATACTTTAAAGATCTCCTGGACCCAATGTCTACAATTTGATCTTCATCTTTGTAGGTTCAGAAATCCAAAGTTCAGTTCAACAGCACTATGTGTCAGGCTCCAGTGCCAGACACCCAGGGAGAGGAGAGAGGCTCATGAGTGAGTTAGAGCCCTCTATCCCAAGCTTCTAATCTTTTTTCTGAGGATGTCTCTTTTCTACTTCCTACCCTCCCCCTGCAATTAATTTTTATTTCTTTTCTGTAAGGAAAAAGCAGCGTAACCTCCCACTAAATTACTGAGAGAAAATGTGAGGCAGATGAAGTTTAAGCAGCTTGCCTTTCTTTCCCCAATAAATGGGCTTGCACAAATTCTGGCATCCTGGGTAACCTAAATGACTGTGCCTGAGGTGCAGCTACCAGGCAGGGTGTTTTTCAAATGACCAAAATAATTAAAGATTTTCTTCTCCAGTTTTACTCACATTCCATTAGACCCCTAAACTATTACAAGATTTCTTTTCCTTTGATGCCCGTGGTTTTTGGTCACATTGCTTTGAAGAATGAATAGGTAGACCAGACAGATCGATAGGCGGCAAAACGAAGTTTACTGGGTGAACATACAGAGCTCCCAAAGAGGGAGAGGACCTGAGAGAAACTGTCTCTCTCTCACTTAGAAACTGTCGTTTCTAAGTCTAAGGGTTTTTATGAGTTTGCTGGCGGGCTGTTTTAATATGTTAACCCTCCAAGAGCCTGTCACCAAGTCTGGTTTTTATCATTTGCATATCATGTGGGAAAGGGTGAAAGGGTCCTTTCAGGGTGGTGTAACATCCTTTTAAGGGTGGTTTCCTCTTAGGGCGGGAGCCCCCCCCCCCCTTACCTCTGCCTGTTTTCTTGCAACTATCCTTCATTAAAACAAATCTGCTCTTTAATAGAAATCAATCACCGCCAGAAGGTATAATGATTTCTCAACTACTTGTATCTCTTATTTTTTTAAAGTTAGTTTTTGGTCATCAATTTAGTATATGAATATGATCTCCTTATAAAAAATAAGTTTGGGGCACCTGGGTGGCTCAGTCAGGTTAAGCATCTGCCTTCGGCTCAGGTCATGATCCCAGGGTCCTAGAATCGAGCCCTGCATCAGGCTCCTTGCTCCACAGGAAGCCTGCTTCTCCCTCTTCCTCTCCCCTGCTTGTATTCCCTTTCTCGCTGTCTCTCTCTTTTTCTTATTTATTTAAATAAATAAAATCTTATAAAAAAAAAAAAGTTAGTCCAGAAAAAACAGAAATCCCACTTGACAATTCCCTGTCAAATAACTTGTTCAATTCCCTTGTTCAAATAACTTAGTCATTAAACCTGCCCATGGGTGTGTCTGGGAACACTAATGCTTATTCATCCCTCTGTAATACTCTTAGTTTGTTTACAGTCTCCTGTGGCTACAAACAACAGAAAGTTGATTCCTGTTATTCCCCAGCTGTTAGTACAAAAGAGCCTACTTAGCTTTTGCTATGACTGCTGCCTCAAAACTAGGCTACTCATTAGTAAATACCAGTTTAGTTTTTTGAAAATATAAATACTTAAAAGTAGAGTATAGCATTCAACGTGTACATGAACTCCGTCTACTTTATTAGCTGGTAAAAAGGAAATAACTATAAAAAAGAATTACAATGATAAGTAAAATAAGTTTTACATCAAAATTTGGAAGAAATGTATGTTTAAATTAGTTTTATCTAGCTACACGGAATCTCTTTCTCTCTCTATGGCACTCTCTTACTTTGTGTTTACTCTTACGCATATTTTCTAGACTTGGTGGAGCTCTGGAACACTGCCTTTCTTAAAATATTAGCTTGGCTTTGTTAAAACAATAGCCTGGTTTGGAATTCCTCAACTACTTTTATGTTCAAACACCAACTATTCTGTAATTTTTCACTTTTTCTGTTGATTTATGGTTCTCATAATCATGACTTACTATTTATCAGACACACCACACACACACACACACACACACACACATATATATTTTTTAGATTTATTTTAGGGGCACCTGGGTGGCTCAGTCATTAGGCATCTGCCTTCAGCTCAGGTCATGCCTCAGGGTCCTGGGATGAAGCCCTGCACACATCAGGATCTCTGCTCAGCAGGAAGCCTGCTTCTCCCTCTCCCACTGCCCCTGCTTGTGCTCCCTCTCTCACGTGTGTCTCTCTGTCAAATAAATAAAATCTGTTAAAAATAAATAAATATACATAGATTTATTTTAGAGAAAGAGTGTGTGTGTGAGGAGGGGAAGGGGCAGAGGAAGAGGGAGAGAAAGAATCTCAAGCAGACTCCCAGCTGAGTGGGGACCCCTGACACAGTGCTCAACCTCAGAACCCTGAGATCATGACCTGAGCTGAAACCAAGAGTCTGATGTTTAACAGACTGAGCCACCCAGGTGCCCTATCAACCAAAATTTTAAAAAATACTTTGACTATTTGGGGTGTCTGGATGGCTCAGTTGGTTATTAAGTGTCTGACTTTGGCTCAGGTCATGATCCCAGGGTCCCGGGATGAAGACCCACACTGGGCTCTCTGCTTCTGCCTCTGCCTGCGCTCCCTATGCTTGTGCTCTCGCTCCCTCGCTCTCTATCAAAAAAAAAAAAAAAAAAAAAAAAAATACTGGGCCCCTGGGTGGCTCAGTCTGTTAAGTGTCTGCCTTCAGCTCAGGTAGTGATCCCAGGATTCTAGGATCGAGTCCCACATCAGGGAGCTTGCTTCTCCCTCTACTTGCTGCTCTTCCTGCTCATTCACTCTCTCTCTCTCTCTCTATCTGATAAATAAAAATTAATAAAGTCTTTTAAAAAATTAGTTAATTTAAAAAATACTTGGACTACTTGAAATTAAGACCCACATTTTTGCCCCCTAAGAAGTTCAAGGAGTTAGAATGGACTGCAGAAAATAAACTATGACCTGATGTTATGATTCTAAGTAATAAAAACATGATTCAGTATTTTGTTTGCAGTAATAAAACTCTCAACAGATGCCAAAATTGCTTAGGCTCTTTCTATTGCTCTATAAAGAAGCTATATTTGACTACTCAACTATATTGCATATTTATATTTTGAATTGTGAATTTTTAAGTAGTCACATAGTTAAAGATTCATCAATCTTTTTGTAAAGCACAGGTGAAGTTTTGCTCTATCTTGCAATTAATGGTAAAAGTGAGTCTACAGTCTTTAAAGAAAAAATACTATCTCTATATCTACTACTTGGGTTTAACTTGAGCAACGGTGGGAAATAGTGAGTTTTTTAATGTTATGGGTCTTAGGGATAAGCAAACAAAATAATTCTTAAAATTCTGTAGCCTTCTTTATTTATATATATCCTTCTGTTCTTTTTATGGATACTTGCAAATGCATGCTTACATTCGGTCCCAGGTTTTGGCACCAAACAAACCAGTGCATGCTTACAAGAAATATACATATAGGGCACCTGCGTGGCTCAGTGGGTTAAGCCTCTGCCTTCAGCTCAGGTCATGATCTTGTAGTCCTGGGATCGAGTCCCACTGGGCTCTTTGCTTGGCAGGGAGCCTGCTTCCTCCTCTCTCTCTGCCTGCCTCTCTGCCTACTTGTGATCTCTTGTCTGTCAAATAAATAAATAAAATCTTTTTTAAGGGCGCCTGGGTGGCTCAGTGGGTTAAGCCGCTGCCTTCGGCTCAGGTCATGATCTCGGGGTCCTGAGATCGAGTCCCGCATCGGGCTCTCTGCTCAGCAGGGAGCCTGCTTCCCTCTCTCTCTCTCTCTCTGCCTGCCTCTCCATCTACTTGTGATTTCTCTCTGTCAAATAAATAAATAAAATCTTAAAAAAAAAAAATCTTTTTAAAAAAAAAAAAGAACTTTTAGAGAAGAATTTTTCTCTAAAAAAAAGAAATATACATATGTTTTTTATATATATTAATATGTATGAAATAGCATATGTGCAAATTCATATATGTAGTATAGTAGATACAAAATATGTAGTTAACACAAAAGAAAGCAGTAATGAAGGAATATAGAAACAATAAAGACATAAGACATGTTGAAAACAAATAGGAAATGGCAGACTTAAAACCTACTTTATCAGTAACTATATCAAATGTAAATGGAATAAACTCTCTAACCAAAAAGCAGAGATCAGCAGAATTGATTTTTTTAATGTCTAACTATGATTTCTCTGAGAGACACACTTTAAATTTGTAGACATAAATAGGTTGAAAGTAAAAAAAATGGGAAAGATATGCCACATAAAAGGTAAACAAAATGAAGCTGAAGTGACTACTAATACCAGACAAAATAGACTTTGTTTTTTTTTTTTAATATTTTATTTATTTGACAGAGAGAGACACAGCGAGACAGGGAACACAGGCAGGGGGAGTAGGAAAGGGAGAAGCAGGCTCCCCACTGACCAGGGAGCCTGATGTGGGGCTAGATGCCAGAACCCTGGGATCATGACCCAAGCTGAAGGCAGACACTTGACGAGTGACCCACTCAGGCGCTCTGACAAAAGACTTTAAAGACAAAAGTTGTTGCTAGAAACAAAGACATTTTATAATGATAAAAGGATCAGTTCATTAGGACTATATAATAATTACAAACATATGTGCACCTAACAATAGAACCCCAAAACATTTGAAGCAAAATCTGGCAGAATCAAAGAAATAGACAATTTAATAATAAGAGTTGGAGATTTCACAGCCTACTTTCAGTAACAGAACAACTAGACAGAAGATCAGGAAAGAAACAGAAGACTTTAATAACACTGTAACCAACTAGCCCTAACAGACATCTGTACAACATCTCCCAATAGAAGTAAACAATATGTTCTTCTCAAGTGCACATGGAACAGTCTCCAAAATAGATTATATGTTAGGCCATAAAACAAGTCCCTGTAAATTTTTTTTAGGTTTATTAAGTCCCAGTAAATTTAAATACTTGGAATCATAAAAAGTATGTCCTTTAAGAACAATGGAATGAAATTACATATCAACAACAAAAGGAAAAGGAAGTTTGGGGAAATGTGAAAATTAAACAATATTCCTCGATAATAAAAGGAACTGAAGCTTCATGGAAAAATGGCTGATTGTACAGCCAGGACAAAGAAATACCAGATGATACTACTTCAGCCAGGTGACCATGGCTAACATTATCACTGATAAGTCATGTTGATTTTCTTCTTGCTGCTTCCCCTGCTTGTGCTCTGTCAAATAAATAAATAAAATCTTTTTTAAAAAGTCCATTTCCCAGTTACCCATAACCCCCCAATTTCCATTAACAGCAACTTTATCTGCCTATACTAAAAAAACAGCACTACATTACATGTGACATATTACTTATTCTATCCAGAGGTGATACTTGGTATTCATATGAGTTCACAGATTTCCCTGAAATAATTTGCTGTCCCCCAACACAGTGCATAGGACACCATACTTCCCAAAAAATTCTATTAAATTCACTGTTGAAATGTATTTATCAATAATGAGCCAGATTTACTAACATGATACACATCCATGAAAGAGGATGGGACTAGAATTATCATTTCAATTACTAATATCTACCTTACACAACAACCTAACCACCCATTTTAGAGATTTAAAAACAGGTTCAGAAAAGTTAAATGCCTCAGAATCAAGCAGCTGGTAGGGAAGTGTCAAAGCTGGGATTGGAACCAAGACATGTCTGAATCTTTGATTATGAAGATAATTCTGTTTTGCCATTGATTTTCTTTGTAAACTTGGAAGCATTAATTTATCTTTTGGTTCTTCTATTTCTTGGTCCATAAAATAATAATGTTCCTAGACTATACTGAAAATTAGTGCTTGCATGGCTCTGGCAGTTAAGCATCTGACTCTTGATCTCAGCTCAGGTTTCCATCGAAGGGTCATGAGTTCAAGCTCCTACTTAAAAAAAAAGAAAAGTTACTTAAAATGCTCTACCCACAATATAACCATCATTGTTTGTACACCGAGAGACATAGGTATATATATAATGAAAACTATATTTCTATTTACCCCTCAGAAACTTAAGATCAATGGGAAACAGTCTGATACTCTTATTATCTGTCCTGCTTCTAAGTTATTAATGTGCTTCTGACACATTAAAAGCTGTACAATAATCTGATTTAAACTCCTAAGTAGCTATCTTTTGTACCTGTTGTCCCTGTTCTTCACAACAATCCACTACAACAAAAAGAATGCTCAATACTTCTGATTATTTTTAAAAATCAGAGAAAGTATGTTAGGTGTTTTCTTCCTTTAAGGTTTCCATTTGTTTACTTATTGTATAATAATTAAAATTGGAAGAGACCTTTTGGTTTCCCGAATTCCAGAATGGACACTTTGATGACTGAAACAAAACAGTATCAAGAATGTAAGCTGTGTAATTAAGCCTTGCCTTGAGAAATTTTGAATCATGACAAGGAAGATCACTCCTGTCTAAAGATAGTAGATAAATATGAAAAAGCATTTCACAAACTACTCAGTAAGGCAGATTTAGTGTTAAAAAAGCATCAACTAATTAAACATACTCCTAGAAACTTATTTGTGGGTTTTGCTACCTTTTTTTTAGCTTATTTGCTTTCCATAATGGCAAAAAGATTATGTTAATCCAGTTTTTGTTATTTTAGAATGCCATTGGGGTCATGCAAACAACTATCTTAATTTTTAGTGAATATGCCTTCTCTCTCCCAGAAGGGTGCATGGTCTTTCCATTTCTCTTTCTTTCTCTTTCTCTGGGCTCTGCATGGAATTTTCCTCTCCTCTTCATCCTGATGGTGTAATACATAATCACATGTTCGTTTTCTTGTTTTCCTCTTAGTGTTGTGGGTACTTCCATTTCCTTCTCCTTTTTCATCTTTTCTCTCATTATGGCCTCTAACAAGATCCTCTCCACAGAACCTCTAATCTCTACGCTAACAGGAAAGCACTGAAGCACTGAAATAACAGAAAGGAAGACAAAGAAAACAAAATCCTGAAAGCAGCTGGGAGCCCTCAGTTCTAACTATCTCTATGGAAACAATTCCACAGAGATCAATCTGGAAACAATTCTGTAGGGATCACTGGAGCGGTGGTGAACCAATCTCACCAAGACTTACAGAATACAATTTGCAAATGGGAATAGTTGATAGACTTTTTTTGGTGGGGGCGGGGGAAGCAGTAAAATAGGAAGTCAAATAAAAATTAGATTTGCCCTAGGGTGCCTGTCTGGCTCAGTTGGTAGAGCATGAGACTCTTCATCTCTGGGATGTGGGTTCAAGCCCACATTGGGTATAGAGATTACTTAAAACAAATAAATAAAAACAAAAATCATTTTTAAAAAAAGACTAGGTTTGCCCCAAAATTAGTGTACATTTTTTTAAAAAATTCAAAGCCTTTTACTTGCTGTAATAATAAAAAAGCAATGGAATGAATGTACTAATTTCAAGTCCTTCCTAAGCATTCACACGCAAACAGCAGAGTGCCTGATATAAGGGAGTTGCGGCCAAAACGCAAAGAAAACATAGAATGATTCTAGGATTGTGGCCTGTAATCATACAAATTACGTGGAAAGAATGCCAAACTCAATCAGGCACTTAAATACATTGTTTGAATTCAGGCAAGGGGTGAAAGGGATTACAGAATTCCATCTACTAAATCAGGTTGAAAGACTGAAAGAGTAAAATAGTGATGTAACTTGTACCCAGGGAAGAACTCCATCTAAGGTGTGGTAGCCTGGACTCTTAATAATATAGCAAAATTTTTTAACTGTGGAGAGGGGCTCAAGGTGTCAGTGACACCAGGACATCAAATTTCAGACCTGTTCAAAAGTCTCCAGCCAATGAACCATTAACTGCAGTTCTTCCCCTTAGTTGATAATGTTTGTTAGGGGAAGTAACTTCAATTTGCCTAAAATGATGCTTGTTCCTTGAATGGATAGTTAAGTTCCATGCAACACCAAGAAGGTCCAGAGTGCTTTAAGACATTAGGCCCTTGAGTAAAACCATTTAGATTCAAATTCTAGCTTCTTCACTAGGTGAGTGACCCTTAAAAAAAAAAAAAAGATTTTATGTACTTATTTGAGAGAGACAGAGAGAGAGAGAGCAAGCAGGAGAAGGGGAAAGGGGCAGAGGGAAAGAAAGATTCCCCACTGAGTAGGAAGCCCACTGGCTGCAGGACTCAATCCCAGGACCCTGGGATCATGACCTCAGCCAAAGGCAGATGCTTAACCAACTGAATCACCCACTAGGTGTGTGATCTTAAACGAGTTTTCGTACTTCTCAAACTCTGGTATCTCACTGTAAAATGGGGACAATAATAATAATTATCCTTTAGGATTATAAGGAATCAGTGGATTGAGCACAGCACTAGCTCAAGTAAACTTTTTTTTTTTTAAGATTTTATTTTTTTATTTGACAGAAATCACAAGCAGGCAGAGAGGGAAGCAAAGGCGTGGGGGAAGCAGGCTCCCCTCTGAGCAGAGAGCCAATACAGGGCTCCATCCCAGAACCCTGGGATCATGACCTGAGCAGAAAGCAGAGGCTTTAATCCACTGAGCCACCCAGGCGCTCCACAAGCAAACTCTTAATAAATATGGACCATAATGTTACATTATCAGGTTTTGTTTTTGTGTCTTGTAATGATGACCACACTGTTCCATCCCCTTTAACCTAAGAAGTATTTTGAGGGAGTGGGGTGAAGAATAGCATAGGGCACTATGACCTAGCCAATTCTTACTGTCCCACACTTGTCTAAAGCAGATTTGAAGGTGAATTAAACCATGACATGGAAATGGCCATTACATGCGGGTAACTGGTGGAGGTAACTGCCTCCACCATACACATTTGAGATCTCATGAGGTAAAAAAATTATTCAAGCTTCTCCACTGCTAACACCGCTTATACACCCCTCATTCCACCCTAAGGGCTTCCCAACATCTGCAGTACAAGGTACCAGGTCTTTGGCTGGATATTAAAGGCCTGCAACAGAGTTTGGTCCACATTTCCAGCCTACAAGGAACATCCCTGTGTTCAAATTCATTTCTTTCCCTCCCTTGCACTTCATAATGTTTCCTACATTAGCACTTCACCTTGCATTGATCTCTTTACCAGGACCACCCTGCATCCTCCCCAAAGAAATATGGCTTGCATTTTTTTTTTAATTAAAAAAAAGTCGTAAGGTGTCCCTAAGGACCCTGGGGGTAGGCCAGCATAACCCCAAAGTATTAGGTATCACTTGTACACGCAATTGTCAAGAATGCAAAGCCCTATTTAGAAAACAACCCGAGGGACGCCTGGGTGGCTCAGTTGGTTGGACAACTGCCTTCGGCTCAGGTCATGATCTCGGAGTCCCTGGATCGAGTCCCGCATCGGGCTCCCAGCTCCACAGGGAGTCTGCTTCTCTCTGCCCTTCTCCTCACTCATGCTCTCTCTCCCTGTCTCTCTCTCAAATAAATAAATAAAATCTTTAAAAGAAAGAAAGAAAACAACCCAAATTCCTCAGTCATGAGTGCCTGATTTGTCACTGAGGTTATAAAGAGATGAAACTAACAAACAAAAATGAACAAATGAGTTCAGTAGGGAGAACAAACTGATGGCTGCAGAGGGAATGGGTGAAATAGATATAAGGGATTAGGAGGTACAAAATTGGTTATAAAGTAAGTAAGTCACAGAGATGAAAAGCCCAGAATTGGGAATATAGTCAATAGTATATAATAATGTTATATGGTAACAGATGGTGACTACACTTTTCTTAATGAGCACTAAGAAAGAGTTGTCCAATCAATGTTGTCTGCCTAAAACTAATCGAACACTGTATGTTAATTATACTTCATTAAAATCAGAAGGAGAGATGAAAAAGGAAGGCACAAGGAGAAAGTGAGTACTTTCTCTTGGGACTATCAGAGGAAATCTGAAATCAAGAGGACTCAGGGAAGGAGACCCGCTGGTGGGGAGTGGGGTGAGGCCGGTTGCCTTAGTGTCAGGGCAGAGAAGAGGAGCCCCAGGCCAAGAGCCAAAATGGGGGTCTGGTGGACACTTTATCTTCGCAGGAGTAAAACACTTATTTTACTGCATAACGCAAACCTGACAAGAAAAGCCCTCCTTCGCATTTGGCCGCCGAACCACGTGGCATCCCTTCTCTACCGGTGACGCTGGGGTAAGGGTGGGGCCTCTACGGAATTTGTTCTTGGTGCGGACAGAGAATCGAACTTCTCCGAACCGCTTCAACACACGCACACAATTGCTGCCACTTCACATCCTTCCAGAGTGGGCAGAAAGGTAAGCTCTAGGCATTTAACAGTCTTACAGTAATCCGCGTCTTTTTCTAACTGGACGAGCTCGACTACTTTCCACTCCTACCCCAACAAACAGGACAACCCATTAGCACGCAAGCGCATTTCTTGCCGTAGCGCCAACGCGGGATCGGATCTCTTATCTCGCGAGAGTGGGCCGGCCAGTCTTCGTTGCTCTCGCCCCACCCCCTCCTTCTCGCTCGCTCTCTCCCATCCCCCCAAGCCAGTCTCTCTGCTGCGCAGCTCCCTTAGCGGTTGCCGCTGCCGGAGACGGTTGGAAGAACCGTTGTGGCGAGCGCTACACGAGGCGAGCGACTTCTTCCTCTTCCCGACCGACCCCGCGAGTACCGGAGTCGGCGTTACTGTCGCTCGACAGGGTATCTGAAGTAAAAGGGGGTAGGTTGGGCTGGTAGTGTCGAGAGCGGAGTCGGGAGAAGGACGAAAGAGAGACTGGGAGGGGGTGGGGTGTGTGGGGGGGAAGTGTGGAGGTCGCCGCTCGGAGTCGGCCAGACTGCGTCTCCCAGGCGATCTCCCACTTCAGGGAGGGCGGCCTGCCGTGGGGAGGACTTGCTCGGGTGAAATTCAGTGAACGAAACTGAGGACCGGAGTGGGGGTCATCCAGCATTTCCCCTCTTTCCCTGCTGGTTTGGCCGCCGCCATTTTGGGTACGGTGGCGCGGCCACCTCGGCTTCCCGCCCTTCCCCTCTCTTAATACTTTTTGCCCTTCAGCTTCCGAAAACTGATTTAGAAGGCCGGGGGGGAGGTCAGAGCACCCCGGAAGGGATGAGGGTGGGGAACGAAGCGAGCAGGGAAAGGCTGGGCACTTGGGTGGGGGAGGTCCTGGGCTGGCGGGCGCGCTCCCGATGGAAATGGCGCCGGATGGGCCTGGCCTCCCACCGCGGCCTCCCTTCCTCCGCAGTCTCTGCTGGGCTACCGGGGCTGGCGGGACTGCGAGTGACTTCTGACGCAGATTCCCAAGATGAGAGAGGCTGGAGCTGGGGGAGGAAAGCCAATGGCGACGAAGGCGCTCAACTCCCAAATCCAGGACAAAGGAGGCAGACGGCCTCCTTTGTAATTCCGCCGCCCGGTGGCGAAGGTTTTAAAGCCAGGCTTGGCTGCCGGACGGAGAGATGGGGATGAGGGGGGGAAAGGGGCGTACTCTCCTTAGCTCTCTGGTCTCTAGGGCCGCTAGATAAACGAAAGTCTCCGGGGAGGAATAAAGGACGCTTAGCCGGCCCTTATATTCCAGATTTGGAACTTCGAAAAAGAGTACGTACTCATTTTCCAAAGGGTGGTTTGTTTGTTTTTCCTTCTTCTCACATTTATCTTAAACACTTGGTGGGTAATTGTTTTGTAAGCAGTAAAGCGGGTGACTTATCAAATAGGAATGTGAAATGGGCATATTTCAAATAGGTCGTTTAGGACTAGTTAACTGTGTTAGAGCTTTCTGAACTTTTGGGTGGGGGTGGGTGGTTTAGCAATGGTTTTGTGTAGTTTGGCACATACTCGGTTATAATTTAAGTAGGAGTTTTACCTTTGGGAAACAGTTGTTAAAACACAGTCAGCGATGGCATAAGTTTGTGTAGCAGTTGAGTTACTGACTTTTCAATATTAAATCTCCAAAGGTTACATGTTGTGCAAAGAGGGCGGTGGAAGAAAAATATATAAAAATACAGTTAGCGTTTATTTTCCTTTCGGTAGCTAAGCATGTTTTTTTATTTACTATAGGACTGTGGTAATATTTTGACCCAGAAAATAAGCCTACATAACAAAAAGAAAGTCCAGTCATGTTGTGTGATGATTTTTGGTCCTTAGAACACAGGAGAACTGGGTCTGTAATTTTCCTTGAGAAGGTACAAAGTGACAGGTAGCCTGAGAATAAGCTTCCAATAATAGCTGAATCCCTACAGGAACTCTGTTTTTTCAGCCTTTAAAAAAAAAAAAAAATCTCGTATTATTTAAGACGGTCTGGTTTGTGGTAGCATTTGGAAAAGCCCAGTTTCCTGTAAAATAGTACATGATAAAACCGCTTTCCTAATTGGATTACCCTAGAAACCTTTTTTTCTGCCCTCTTTCTGCATCATCATCTGGAATCTGGAAATCCATCTGGTTGCTGATTGCCTTTATATTTTTAATAATCATGTGGGGTTTTTTGGTGTTCTTATTTTGGTAAATAAGTGGCTGAGCTGCAGTAGGTGATGGTAACTTTGTTTTAGAAGAGAACTCCTTTATAATTTTAGACTTCACCTCATTTTAGGTATTAGTGGTGTGTCTACTTTTTCTACTGAAAATTAAGGAGCAAGCACACTGGAAAGAGAAAATGATGTAAATTTTTCATTTTAGTTAGACATATCACCACTTTTTGCCAAATTCCGAAGTTCATTTTCATTTTTTTAGGACCAGTGGGGTACCATTTATTAAGTTATTTATTGGTGCATCACACCCTAACTACATATTATACTTAAGAAGATAGTCTGTGCCTCTGTGTTACAAAGGAATTTGATGTTTCATTTGATTTTTGTTAAGAGGTGCTTAGCAGCTTTGAGATACAGTTCACAGACCATAAACTTCATCCATTTAAAATCCTACATACGTGGACTTTTGTGACTGGCTTCTTTCACTTAGCATAACTTTTAGGAAATTTTAGTTCTGTTCAGAATTGACTACAGTTATCCTAGTTCAACTGCTGGTATTTTTAATTGGTGCTAACACTTGGCGTCTTAAAACAATTGAGATAGTCATGACGATGTTGAAAAGAAAGGTTGAAATGGATTATCCTGAATAATTAGTAAACTCTGGGTAGTTCCTAGACAGCTTTATTAACATATTAGAGCAGATGATCTTTTTGTATGCCTTCAGAGTTTGTCTTGGTTTTCTTGAAGTAGAATTCTACAATCAAATTTTGAGTTTTGAAGAAGTGTAGTGTGGCTTTATGTTTTGTGCTCTTAAATGCCTGTGGGGTGGAGAGAATCTGGTTAATTTCTCATCAACTTAAAATTGCGTTAACAGTATAGTGTGTGTGGTTTTTTTTATAGACTTAATACTTTGTTTATAAGTGTCTTTGGTATGGACTGATCCAAAAATCAAAACTAGTTTGCTTGCTTAGTGTTTCTTGGAAAGGGCTAAATTTTGTAGTAAAGTTAATTTCCATCCTTTTTTGTGGTTTTTTTTTCCCCAGTGTCTTTACATTGTAGAAAGAAATGGGCTAAATGATAAAAAGTATCACATTAAGGTCTTTTCACAACAGATTGGTTTTGTTAAATACTTAATATTTTCCGGGAGGAAGTAACATGTGATGTTACCTCCTCTCCATTTACTGTTCTATTCTTGAATTGTCCTTAATAAGAGAGTTTTTGTTTTGTTTTGTTTTGTTTGTTTGGCTTTTTTTTTTTTTTTAAAGCCAAACCCAAACTGATTGAGGGTCTACTTGTTTCGAAACTACTCCAGAACAGTATTTTTTTTTAATCTAGCTAACACGTGCTGTAGTAAACATTGCCCCCTGCCCCACCCAAATCCTAAGGAGTCTTGAATCCTTAAGCCTGTGTTTACTTTGGAAGCCACTTGTACCTATCCTTACTTGCTTTCAAGACTCAGGATACTTTTCCATCCTTTTAAGGTTCATTTATTTATTTTGTGGTCTATTGCAGTAATTTTACAGGAGGGGCCCTTAAAATCCAATAGCAGTGGCTGTTACTGACTGATTACCATGTTGTAGACTGAGCATTTTAGGTCTTAAAACAGTCTGGAGAGGTACGGGCACCACTGCTGTATTTTAGAGCTGAACATAGAGGTTAAGTTTGCTTTAATCAGTCAGTGAGTGGCAGAATAGGGATTCAAAACCAGATTCTCTTTCTCAAAAAAAATTAATATGTTGTTTAGGTGCTGAAAATCAGTTGTAACGTCTGATAACAAAAATCATAGCCATCCCACTTTGGATTTCTATGTCTAGAGTGACTCTCGGGACTTTTAAAAAGCAAAACAAGTATGAAAGTTGATTTAAATGCAGAGGTATTTGATTAATAAGCACATTTAGAAAATTTCAACATTAGGCTATTTTGAATGCACGTATTCTGGGAAAAAAAATTTTTACTCTTTGCAGATGCTCCTTCTAACAGTTGGACCGATATAATTAGATGGTGTGAAATCAAATATTAGTGAACACTGATATGAAATTATCTTGAAGCATAAAGGAATCAAGTGAACAAATTGTTTTGTTTACAGGGGAGGAGGTGGTGAGGGAAAGGTTTGAAATACTCAGGTGAGTAGGATTCCTACAGCTGCTTAGTGAAATTTGTAAGGTCTGGTAAGTTTTTGCAGCTGAAGGACTTCTGCGTTAGCCTCTTTGAAGTGTTGTGGAATTCTAAAAGAAAGGATTGTTGTTGTCTTTTGGGAAGGGAACTGGGTGTGGATGGGTTCTTTCTGGAGGGTTAGGAGGGCTTTTCACTGTACCCTAAAATACTTCTTGAATGTGAATGTATTACGTATTTTAAAATTTGTGTTTAAATGTAAAGCAGTGAGTGAACTGGTTTTGAATGTACTATCTCCAATAACTTCCCAATAGGTGGCTTCAAAAAACACCCATACTGTTGCAAAGCATTCACTTTTGGGTGGAATTTTACCTCAATTTTAAAACTCACCTAATTAACTCACTTTAAAACTGGCTTTTGAGGAGTGTTGAGATTTCGTTAAAACAGAGTTGAGAATTTTTCCTCCTTCAAAAACAATTTTATGTGTTCAGAACTAAAAGTGCATCTAAAAAGACTTTTTATAATGCCATTTTTCTAACATCAAAAAAAGTACTCTCTGAACTTCTGACTTAGGCTCTTTCTGTGAATGGACATTGGTGCAGTGTGCAGCTTTGGAGTGATTAAGTTTTTTAGAGTTTACATAACTCAGATGAATAATAAGTAAAACCTGGAGAAATGTGAATGAAAATTAGATGAGAGAAAGGCTAGAGTTGATACAGATGACAGAGTCAGGAAATAGGGAGAATCTGAAGACTGATACTGGAATTGTGTAAATTTTCTTAAGATTGGGCATTACATAAAATTTGGTCCTTTGCAATTGGGTACTTTTTGGAGAGAAGGGTCAGGTATCACTGACTTTTCCCAGTCTTTGCCTACCCCAAAGTGGGAAGGTGTCATGTTGCTGAACCGTGGCATTGTCAACAAGCCATATGTTACATTTCCTGTTGTGCACCACTGAGTGGTGTTTCTTCAGTACCTGTAGCAAGAGTATATTTTGATTGACTGCTTTATGTGCTTGTTTATTTTTTATAGCATTTAAATCAAACGTTATTGAGATGGATTGGGTTATGAAACATAATGGTCCAAATGACGCTAGTGATGGGACAGTACGACTTCGTGGACTGCCATTTGGTTGCAGCAAAGAGGAAATAGTTCAGTTCTTTCAAGGTACCTCTAGTATTAGTCAAAGTTTAGTAGTATTTTAATTTTATATTTTTATTGTATTACTCAGTTTTTAATTTGTAAGACCCATTTGTTTTGGGGACTTTTTGAGTATGATATCTTGGTTAATGTATTAAGTTATGAAGTATGCTCCAGTTAATACTGAATACAGAATGTGTAGAATATGTAAAACCTAACTAATGTGCAATAAACTTAATTGAGAGTAATTATGTATGATGAAATGAACCATGAATTATCATATGGAGCATAGTTAAATTTAATTTAGCTTTTTAATGTATTATAGGTGAGCTTTTTAGTGTGTAATTTAAAAAGTCTGGTTGCAAAAAAAAATGTAATCCAATAATATTTGAAAAAAATCTTCCGCTTGTATTATGGGGTGATGGGAAACTTAAGCTTTTTTTGTTTTGTTTTTGTTTTGTTTTGTTTAGACTTGTTTTAAATATTTGATTCAGATGGGAATGTTTCAGCCTTTAACACTGTTCCCCTTGATGGGGTTATTTGTCCTTGGGTTAAAGGGTTGGAAATCGTGCCAAATGGGATAACATTGACGATGGACTACCAGGGGAGAAGCACAGGGGAGGCCTTCGTGCAGTTTGCTTCAAAGGAGATAGCAGAAAATGCTCTGGGGAAACACAAGGAAAGAATAGGGCACAGGTGGGGATGGAGAGTTTGGGATGGTGTTAAATTTTTATTTTTGGGGGTTGTGGGTCACTATTGCTTAATGGGGGGGTTACAATAACATTTTTCTGGGGTAGTTTAAAAGAATTGATAATTATCTAAATTTAACTTGAAAACTACAGATTTGGGTGGGGAATTAATGCTAATAGTTTGCTTAAATTAAAATTAGATTGTTTCCATTTCTCTGTAGGATGTTGATAAATGCTTTTGTATAATCAGCTGTTTTCTCTAAACACCTATCATGTACTAAAGGAAACAAGCTAAAAATATATTTATATTACATGAATTGTTTTCAAGTGACTAATTTGTCTATGTAAAACTTAAATATTAATTATTTAAGTTTGTAGGTATAAAAATGTTAATTTATGGTGTATTTAGGCAATTTAAATTGGGTTATGTATCTAGATGTAGAAAAACTTACTGAATTTTTGCCCAATATCTTACTTATTCTAATACATTTATGCTGAAACCTGTACCTTAAACATTTTTAAATAGGTATATTGAGATCTTCAGAAGTAGCAGGAGTGAAATCAAAGGATTTTATGATCCACCAAGAAGATTGCTGGGCCAGCGACCGGGACCATATGATAGACCGATAGGAGGAAGAGGGGGTTATTATGGAGCTGGGCGTGGAAGTATGTATGACAGAATGCGACGAGGAGGTGATGGATATGATGGTGGTATGTGTATCTAATGAACAAAGGTTCTGTTGTCATTTTCTTAATGTTCCTGACACTTTGTCAAGAAATACAGAAATGGCAGTAATTTCAGTACCTACTAGGTTTTAAAACCTGTTCATGAAAATAGCCAGCTATGGGACTTGATTGATGCACATATTTGCACCTATATAAGTTATACAGAAAGTAAAATGAAGATATTGGCATATTTTGACACTTTTTTTGTTTGACATCAGGATGAAAGTTAATTTTGATGTCCTAAATGTACTCTAGGATTTTTTTTTATTTCCACTGATTGTTACTAACTGCTGCTTTTTTTTTTTTTTTTTTTACGTGCACTGAGTTGGAAGTTGTAAACTTGTAAAAATAATATAACTAGACTACTTACCACAAAATGATTTTATAAAATCGTTTATAAAATTTATCTCTTAAAAATGTATTCATGTATTTTCTCATTAAATTACACAGGTTATGGAGGTTTTGATGACTATGGTGGCTATAATAACTATGGCTACGGAAATGATGGCTTTGACGACAGAATGAGAGATGGAAGAGGTAAACATATTAAAGACATACTCATTTTTAGGTGAATGTTAAATATTTTATACAACATTTAGTGGTGATAATTGGTGACTTCTATGAAATTGATAGATTGAGCATATTTCAGTGCATACCTGTGTGGGGCTTTATATAGATGTATACTTAAAGGTAAATTCTTGATTTTGATACTCATAACAACTCCTGAGATTAATTGGTCAAAGAAAAAGGTATAAATAAGAAAAGGTATGTATCAGGAGTAAGTTTGTTGAAATGCTTTACCACATGTTTCAGTGGATTATAATTGGACATTTTATTCTCTTAGGTATGGGAGGACATGGCTATGGTGGAGCTGGTGATGCAAGTTCAGGTTTTCATGGTGGTCATTTTGTACATATGAGAGGATTACCTTTTCGTGCAACTGAAAATGACATTGCTAATGTGAGTGATTTTAGTAATTTTATCAGTAATTTTTAATTTTTATCCTGGTATCTAATCTTGAAGTGTTCTTAATGTTCTCTTTTTCTTTATAGTTTTACGTCAAGTGCCTTTAATAGGGAAAAATATACACACTCTTACCTATACTGGTTAATGAATATTTTTTTGTCCATTGTATGCTGACTTACCTAGGATTCAAGGAAGTAGATTCATAAAATCCAGTTAAGAATTTAGGGAAAAGATTTATCAGCATAGAGTGTTGCCCTTTGAAAGTGGAAAATGTACAAAGTGAAAAAGGTTTAGTTGTTTGGTTCAGCTTTGTAGCTACAGAATGATTACAGTTAGGAGCTGTGAAAATAATGGGAATAGATGCTACTGCTTACTTAAAACTGGTTGGTTTCAAGTTGGTTAGAGTATCTGCGAACTTCAGCACATATGCATCTAGTCACACCCATTCATTTACCTATTGAGTAGTTGCAGTAGAGATCTAGGGACCTGCAAAGCCAGGACCAGTTACCTGGCTCTAAAAGAAATGTACCTGTAGATCTTACAGGGAACTCATTGGTCCTAAGTTTCAGGTACCTTTTAGGATCCCTTTAACCTGATTAACTTGTGATTTACAACTAAGTGATACATTTTAGGGGTATCCATGTACAGTTTGTGTCAATTTGTCAAATTCCACTGGTCTGAATCATAACACCTAAATTCTTTGCACATGTTTCTAAGTCTCTGGTTACCTGTTTATCCTTCAAACGATAATTGTGAAATACTTCCTTGGGAGGAGTAGGAACGGAGGACTTAATTCTCCTCCCTTTCGATGGTAGCGTATGAGATGTTTTCATTTGTTTAGAGTAAACTGTGCTCTGGGTTAGATCCCCTCCCCCATTATCACTTAGCTCTCCCGCCCCTTTCATTTAGCTTATTTTATTTTTTTATTTTTTAAAAAAGATTATAGGCATGTCTGGGTGGCTCAGTCAGTTGGGCAGCTGCCTTTGGCTCAGGTCGTGGTCCCGGTGTCCTAGGATCGAATCCTGCATCGGGCTCCTTGCTTGACTGGAAGCCTGCTTGTCACTCTGCCTGCCTGTGCTCGCTATCTTAAAAGAAAAGGTTATATTTATTTGTTTCATTCAGCTAGCAAGCAGAGGGAGAAACAGGCTACCTCATGAGCAGGGAGCCTGATGCAGGGCTCCGTCCCCGGACCCTGAGCTGAAGGCAGACGCTCAATCAAGTGAGCCACCCAGGTGCCCCTGACTGAGTTTATTTTAAAGAAATAATTTTTTTGCATTTTCCTCCATGTTTATGGTCCTAGAATGTTCGTAGTTGACTTGTTAGCTTTGCAATACAAGGCAGTAAAAAGATTTGTTTTAATGAATGAGGGAAAACCAAGGTGTATGGTGATTTAGTAAGTGTTTTCTCTTATTTAGTTCTTCTCACCACTGAATCCAATACGAGTGCATATTGATATTGGAGCTGATGGCAGAGCAACAGGAGAGGCAGATGTAGAGTTTGTGACACATGAAGATGCTGTAGCTGCCATGTCTAAAGATAAGAATAACATGCGTAAGTATCCTTGGCTTGCTATCTAGTTTCTTAGGTGTGAACTAGTTTATAAAATAACATTTGTAATTTCTCAAATGTAATATGCTACAAGGTTTTTAGGTAAGTAACCCTTGGTAGTCATTGGGACTGAAACCATATGGCCTCTAAAAAGTTAAGATTTCATTCGCGGCAAGGGGGCGGGGAGGGAGGTTGAAGAGTTAATTCATATTCAGTACTTAACAGGTTATCTAAGCTTAAGTCATTAAAGGGGGAAAATAGGTATATTACTAGCATGTTCTTGAGTTCCCATGCCATTTGCAAATTGGGACTTTTTAACCCATCCATCAAGTTAGTTGGCTGAGTTATTTCTGTATGCCATCAAACTGGTTTTAAATCATTAAATTTTACCCAAACCAGTGATTCGTAAACCTGGCTACACACAAATCACTTTGTAGTAATCTTTCATGGACATTATTTTCATGACATTATTTGAATTCATTTCTTTAGACGTGGAATGTATTTTAAGCAGCACAGTAACTGGTTCCGAAATAAGGAATCAGCCCTTTTATAGATAAGGGAATGGAGGCCCCAACCACATTTTACATTTAGCCTTGTACAATTTGAACAAAACATGGTAGGTTAGGTTTTAGCCTCTGGTGTTCATCTTATCACTGCACTAGGAAGTATGTAAATATATTCCCAGGTTAATACTAGCTTAATTAATAGCTAATTATCATTTTATTGATAAATTTTGATCCATCATTCCTTCCTTATTACTCTTTGTCTTAAAGAACATCGGTACATTGAACTCTTCTTGAATTCTACTCCTGGAGGCGGTTCTGGAATGGGAGGTTCTGGAATGGGAGGCTACGGCAGAGATGGAATGGGTAGGTAAAGTTTTTTAAATGAGCAGAGTTAACACATGTAGCAGTCAATCTCACTTTTTTTTTTCTTTTCTTTTTAAAGATAATCAGGGAGGTTATGGATCTGTTGGAAGAATGGGAATGGGTAACAATTACAGTGGAGGATATGGCACTCCTGATGGCTTGGGTGGTTATGGTAAGTGTCATTGGTTACTGTGGTTTGATAGGTTAGTCCCCATGTGTGTAGACACTTAAGTTCATGTATTATCATCAATGAAGTATGTACTGATAGTTTCTAACAAGTTGTTTTTGTTGTTTTTGTTTTTTAAGGCCGCGGTGGTGGAGGCAGTGGCGGTTACTATGGGCAAGGGGGCATGAGTGGAGGTGGATGGCGTGGCATGTATTAAAGCATAACCACCAACATAAAAGTCCTGACGATAGCGTCTGGTCTACTAGACTTTCTTACAGATTTAATTTCTTTTGTATTTTAAGAACTTTATAATGACTGAAGGAATGTGTTTTCAAAATATTATTTGGTAAAGCAACAGATTGTGATGGAAAAATCTGTTTTCTGTAGGTTTTATTTGTTGCATACTTTGACTTAAAAATAAATTTTTATATTCAAACCACTGATGTTGATACTTTTTATATACTAGTTATTCTTGAGGATGTGCTGCTTTCCTAAGATTTGGGTTGATGTATTTTACTATTAGCTCTACAAGTAGTAGTATAGTATAATTGTAGAGGACAATGGTTCACCTTTTCATAAACTACAAGTCTTATTAATAAGCAGACATCTGGAATAGAGCTTGGAAAATAGTGTAACTTTTTTTCTCCTGGACAGTACTGTAAATATAAAAACCTAAGGATGAGTGTAGGTGGCTTCAGGAGTGTAAATTCAGCTAATTTCTATTTTAGTCATTCTTTTCAAATGTCATTTATCAGGCATAGCTATAAAATGTTGAAGATCTTGAGGTACTTGGATTTCTGAATATTCATAATTGTGTTACCTGGGGATGAGAATGTTGGACGTTTAAAATTCTAGCCCTAGATTTTAGAATAAATTCACTCAGCACTTGACTGAAGTACCAAAAAAATGTTTCCAAAAAAGTGATAGTTGTAAGTTATCTCAAAATGTCTTAGACTAGCTTAAGATTCTCAGTGACATGAGAATCCAATAGAAGTACAAAAGCATTTACTGTGGAGTATAATTCTCACAGCTGTATTTTCAGTTTTTCTGCCCAGTATAGCATATGGTTTCTCAATAATTGTATAAATGATTAAACAAATATAAGAGACAAGTCCATGTGATAGTTTTAAAATGAGAGTCCTGGAAGTTGGATTTTGCATTTGATCTCTGGAGTTTTAGAGCCATTGTATTAAAAAATACTATGTGTAGCAAGGAAAAGGTGCTTTTTACTTTTAATCCCTTTGATCAATATGGCTTTTTTCCCCAAAATTGGCTAATGGATCAAAATGAAACCTGTCAATGTGAATTCATTTATTGACCTTGTTACTTGTTTTTGCTAGAAATGTTATTAATGTAATAAATATCAACGTGGGAGATAATAGTGTGGCCTCTGTCCTAGAATGATTTGTGTCGGTTACTGATTGTAAATCAGATTGGTGGACAATATTCTAAGGGAACATTAGACAGAGTGACACCTAAGGAGTGATTTCTACTGTTGCAGAAAGAAGAGGTTCCATAAGCTAACACAGCTATCTGCTAAAGCAGAGATCCATCTTAATGTTTGTACCCCTCATAAGTTAATCCACTTACATATTAGGCTAATACCACTTAACTTTTTTTTTTTTAAAGGATTGTATGTGATTTCCCAGGACCTGCTCTATTAAAATCTTTAAGTAGTAAAGTATAAAAAGTTATAAGTGCAAGTTGCCCTTTGAAGGGCTAATTTTTCATGTTTTATTTGGTTTATAAAATTCACATTTTAAAACATTGCAGAGTAGAAGAATTACAGTCACAATTCCTTGGCACTATGATACATAGCATTACTGTGGGTAGTACTGGCTAGACGAAGGAATGGTATGTGAAATTCATGAAGATAAATACTTTAAATGAGGGCAGATCTTGAAGATTAGAAAGTGTAGGTTCACAATACAAATGAAGTTTTACAACAAAATCCAACATTTAGTATAAATAGCTTTTAAATAAGAACCGAAACTAAATGAAGCAAAGTGTATTGGTATCATAAAAGCTTGACTACAAAAAGCCCAAAACCAGTGGTGATAAACAGGAGTTTTGAATAAGAAAGAATTTAACGGGGAACTGAAAATCATGGTTTATTTGTTGAATGAAACCCAGCTTTGGGATTTAAGCAAAATCACATTTTAAAGTGTGTATTAATAAGCACAGTAATAAAAAAACACAGTATTTGAAACTTCATAGTTGCTTATTCTCATTTTTAACAATCATAAAAATGTTAATCATCATCCCATCAGTACAAAACAGTTCAAGAATATAATTCTCTTGACAGCATTTCTGTCGGCATTCAAGAAAGACCACCTAAAAATCTGTACAGCAGGTTCTAACTGAAGACCTCAAAAGCTAACGGGATTTGGAGAAAATAAATCAAGTAAAATACTGATTTCATACTTTGGCAATTTAGAAAATTAAGCCCTAGTGAAAGTATATATACTCTGAGGAAAGGATCCTGCAGAATAAGTAACCCCATTTTAGGTGGGTGGGGGGCATGATTAATTTACTAAATGTAATGCTCCTAGGAGTAATCAAAGATTCCTATCTGACCTGTTTGAAAGGTTCACAGACTTAAAGTGCATGGCTAAAGTTAACACCAAAGGGGCGAAAAAGGATCTCCTAAGTGGTGATGCTATTCAAAGGATTAATGAGATGAGTAACCTTTTACATATTCTTGGTGTGCTACAAGAATGGTAAAATGGGATTAGTGTTTGACTCTTTCATGCTGGAAATAGACCATGTATTTTGTGGCAGGGCTGAGACCACATCTTCATCTGCTCAGGATCCTGGCTTAGAGGCATTCAGTATAGGGTGAATATTTCACTCTATACAGAACTGCAGTAGTGGATCACTACACTGTAATGCTTCCTAAAATCTACTGGAATGTAAATAGAATAAAATTTTTAATTACTCAAATTCCATCAAAGGCAAACTACTTTAGATTTCTCCTTTGATGCTTAGAGGAGGTGTTGAGCCCTCCCTCAAGTTTGGTGAGTCAGGTATAACGTGGAAAGATGTGTAAGTAATAATTTAAAGACTAGTTCAACTTCCTCTCAAAATAAGGAAAAAGTTGAGGTAAAATAATACCTCTTTATTTTTTTTTTTTTTTTAAAGATTTTATTTATTTATTTGACAGAGAGAAATCACAAGTAGGCAGAGAGGCAGGCAGAGAGAGAGAGGAGGAAGCAGGCTCCCTGCTGAGCAGAGAGCCCGATGCGGGACTCGATCCCAGGACCCTGAGATCATGACCTGAGCCGAAGGCAGCGGCTTAACCCCTGAGCCACCCAGGCGCCCCAAAATAATACCTCTTTAACCTACTATATCTGAAAATACCAATAAATACATTGATTAGAGGAAGACCAAAAGGAAATTTTTACAGGATAAAATATTGGCCTCTTCTAATGGAAAATGGACAAAGGAAGTGGGGCAGAAAGGACAAGTTATTAAGGATGAAACCTTAGCAAGCTAATGAAAAGACTGTTGAACTGGAATATTAATACTTGCAAATAGCTCAATGTATTTCTGATCTGAGAACAGTGATACTTTAAAGTGCATTAAGAAAATTACAGGCACCATCAAATACTTGACAATTTGCAGAGTAAAAGAATCTGAACCCCTATTTTTAAGAAGGCCTTTACACAATAAGGCAAATGTGTGTTAGCTCTGCTATCTGGCCTTTTTAGTGGTGTTACAAGTTACACAACTATTACATCAATTAGGAATTAACAAGTTATTTTAAAGCATGCCCTGTTGAATGTTCTTTTTGAATAACAATGAGCTATTCTACAGCTTCTAATTCCCATGTGCTGTATATGTGGAAGATAAAACTGGTACCAGTACGGTCTGAAAGCTGCTTAAGAAGGGCTGACTAAATACATCATGTACATGGTTCATACACTGACCATTCATTGTAGGTACTTTCATACACAAGGACTTAGTCTGGAGTCTTATGGCAAATTAGACGAGCATCTCTGGATCAGCAACGCGTGACAGGAATCACAAACCCGTACCGGCTTTGGTGAAGAAGGCAAAGGCAGTTCGTTGTCAGAGCAAGCGTTACAGAAAATTTCCCCACAATTTCTACAGTGGTGCTATTAAATGGAAAAATTAAAAAAAAAAAATTAGAAGTCATGTTTGCATCAAGTCCTTCAGACTCACTTCCTATTTCCCTTACCTTTCTCTTAGAAAGTGAGAATTCTGTTTCACAAAGTTTACAATGTGTTGCTTCCTTGTCTTTCAACCAAACCAGTCCCTAGAAGGAAGAAGCATGAAAATTAATGCTAAAGTTAACATTAAAAATTATACATGTGAACATTTTCAACCAAAAACCATCTAAGAATATAGAGATGACTTGGAAATGAGTCCTTTTCTTTGAGAGATACTGAAATAGTTGGGAGTATTAAGTATGTGTGGGATTTGCTTCAAAATAATCTGGGTGAGGGAGAAGGGATAGTTGAATATAAATACAAGAAAGGCCATATACTGTGAAATATTGAAACTGGCTAATGGGCTAGTTTTTTCTCTGTACAACTGTTTGGACATTGCCATTATCAAATGTTTAAAAACTTAATGGGGGGGGGGCGCCTGGGTGGCTCAGTGGGTTAAAGCCTCTGTCTTCGGCTCAGGTCATGATCCCAGGGTCCTGGAATTGAGCCCCACATCGGGCTTTCTGCTCAGCGGGGAGCCTGCTTCCCTTCCTCTCAATGCTTGCCTCTCTGTCTACCTGTGATCACTGTCAAATAAAATCTTAAAATTTATTAATGGGAATATTCTTTAAGGAAAAAGAGCCTTAGAGGTTATCTAGTCCAACAGCAAGGATACATTTTCACTATGAAATACATATGAGTTTGGCAATATGCATTCCATATACCACAGTCAGTCCTTAAAATCTGAAGAGAATTTGGAAATCACGTTAGAATTCATTATTTTAGAGGAGACTTCACCTTAAGTTTTACATGGCTATTAATTCCCTTAAATTCTATAACACATGTAATGGCTACTGTGTAGATGAGTAGAAATTGTATGTACTGTAAGTCATTAACAGGTGAGAACATGACTCCTGAAATTTCTAAATTGATCTTAGGTCGGATCTTAACCGACCTAAGATCCTGGCTAGGAACATTTTTTTCCCTACAAAAGCAGTTCTGTATAGAAGACCCAGGTGAAGGAAGTCTTCAGTGCTTCTGTTTAGTGCCATCACATGTACCATTTTAAAACAGACTAAGCCATGTTGCTGCTGCCAAAGAACCAAGTACAGCTGACCCTTGAACAAATGGGGATAAGGGGTGGCAGCTTCCACATCAACAAAAATCTGCATGTAACTCTTGACTCCCCCCAAAACTTTTCATTTAATAACTTGTTGACCAGAAGCCTTACCAGTAACAGTTAACATACATACTGTATATGCATTACATGTATTCATATACTATTGTATTCTTAAAATCAAGCTGGGGAGTGAGGGGCAGGGCCTGGATAGCTCATACCAGACACACACCAGTAAATAATCAAATGAACTGTAGAATTTCTTTAAAACTAAGATGGGGGACGCCTGGGTGGCTCAGTTGGTTAAGCAGCTGCCTTCGGCTCAGGTCATGATCCCAGCGTCCTGGGATCGAGTCCCACATCGGGCTCCTTGCTCAGCAGGGAGCCTGCTTCTCCCTCTGCCTCTGCCTGCCATTCTGTCTGCCTGTGCTCACTCTCTCCCCCTCTCTCTCTCTGATAAATAAAATAAAATAAAATAAAATAAACTTTAAAACTAAGATGGGACCTTAAAGATAATCCAATGCAACTTGTTGAATGCTATTAAAAAGGAAAGTAACTTCCCAAATGTCCAAAAGCCATCTAATGGAAGCAGCTTTGCTCCCTGCCAAGCTATACCTTAACGGATGGAGAGCCTGCTATGAAGCAAATTTCCAAGCAAAAGTAATCTTTCTGACATCAGGGCTTGGTCTTGAGAATTATTTTTTTAAGATTTTATTTGACAGAGATCGCAAGTAGGCAGAGAGGCAGGCAGAGGGAAGGAGGGGTAAGCAAGCTCCCTGCTGAGCAGAGAACCCAATGTAGGGCTCAATCCCAGGACCCTGAGATCATGACCTGAGCTGAAGGCAGAGGCTTTAACCCACTGAGCCACCCAGGTGCCCCGTCCAGAATGTTTACTTTTTTTTTTTTCTTTTAGAATTATTTATTTGGAAGAGTATATGTGTGTGGGGGGGGGTAGGAACAATGGTAGAGGGAAAGAAGCAGGCTCCACTGAGCCCAGAGCCCAATGCGGGGCTTGATCTCACAACCCCAAGATCACGACTCAAGCCAAATTCAATGAAAGTTTGATGCTTAACTGACTGAGCCACCCAGGCACCACTAGACTTTTTTTTTTTTTTCATTTGACTAAACTTACCCTTCCCGTCTCCCAAGGAGGAAAGCTATACAGTGCAGGGTAGGCCTAGTGTGTCAGCTGGAAGAGACCTCAGAGATCAGTACCTACAGCTCCCATTTTACAAACAGAAAAACCTGTCCAGAAGGTTAAACCTGTCCAGAAAGCTAAAGTTGCTTCCTCAAGGAAATAGCTGTTTTAAAGCAGAGTCAAAACTAGAAGGGAGCAAGCTATTCCTCTGTAAACATGGCTATTATTCTCTGCCTAATTCCAGAATGTCAGCGACCCACCCACACCGTGCCAAAAGGATAGAGGATCCTTCTCTGGAGAAACTCAGCTGCCTCAGAGAAAATTCCTGTAGATACTAACATAATTTGGAGAGAGTACCCAGCAGTTTGCTATTAACAGATTCTCTATGGTGAGGCCTACCAGTCTACAAAAACCCATTCCCATCTACCCAACCACCACCCACAGGGCTTTTCAAGATTTTTTGTGCCTTTACTGAAGTGGAATTTTCTGACATTTAAGGAATAACAGGCATGATGAGGTACTTAAGCCAAATAAACCCAGGAAGGAAATTCAGAAGGAAGAAAGGTGGTAGCAAAAGAAAAACTATAACGAATATCCTCAGAGAGAGAATGCAGGATGCCATTTTTAAAAAGAAAAATGAGTAAATAAAGGCCTGACTATTAAAAATACGGTAGAATTAAAAATTCTCCTAGAAAGCTGCACATGAATCTAACCAAACCTTTACATTTAACTTCCAGTTTACAGGCAGTAAGAGAACAGAGGAACAAGTTTAAAGTTACTGTGGGCCAGCAGATAAAATCCAGAATGTAAGAAACTCTGTAGGACAGCTATCCTAGACCATCAACTGGTCAACAGCAAGGACAAAAAAAATCCAGTCAAATATAAATCAATTTTCATACAGATCAAAACAGAGAACACATAATATTTTGTTGAAGACAGACATAAATGATAAAACTACAAAGAAAAACAAAATAATGATGAACACAAAATAGAGAATTATTAGTATAAGGAAGAGAATGTAATCAGGGAGCAAACATTCTATTATAAGCTAATCAGAGTATGCCAGTGTTATTTTTTTTTAAATAAGTGTTTAGTTTTTTTTTTAAGATTTTATTTATTAGAGAGAGAGAGCAAGTGTGAGAGACAGGATGAGAGAGAGAGGAAAGAAGGGGCACAGGGAGAGGGAGAAGCAGACTCTCCACTGAGCAGGGAGCCTGACACATGGCTCAATCCCAGGACCCTGAGATCATGACCTGGGCTGAAGGCAGAGGCTTTAACCCACTGAGCCACCCAGATGCCCTATGCTAGGGTTTTTAAGTTATATTTATACAGTTATATATATGGTATGTTTCATAATGAAAAAACTTTTACAGAACTTAAATGACAGTTGGGCAGACATCCCTACCCATCCAAAAAAATGTGAGAGCAAAATAAAACGCCTATACGCAGATGCACAAATTCTTAAAACCTTTGTCTTTTCAATTCCACATTTTCTAGGAAGCTACAGAAGGACGCATTTCCCAAAACAAGGGAGTAAGCCAAGAAAGACATTAAAGGGTTCAGGTAACAGGAACTCTAACATATAAGCGAATTCTAAAAATGGCAGCAAAGGAAAATATCAAGACGGGGGGTGACCAAATCTGACTGAAGCAGAAGAGTGAAGAACTCCACGAGGGGTGACTCCAAGGGAAAAAGAACCTGATTCATTTTGCCATAGGAAAGCTTTTTTTTTTTTTTTTAAATATTTTATTTATTTGAGAGAGCATGAATGAGAGAGAGCATAAGCAGGGTGAAGGGCAGAGGGAGAAGCAGACTCCCCACTGAGCAGGAAGCCCAATATGGAACTCAATCCCGGGACTCCAGGATCATGACCTGAGCCAAAGGCAGATGCTTAACTGACTGAGCCACCCAGGTGGTCCAACATGGGAAAAGCTTTAATCAAGAAGCATGTTAGGGAGGCACCTGGGCTTAGGTCATGATCCCAGAGTCCTGGGATTGAACCACGCATGGTGCTCTCTGCTAGGCAGGGAGCCTGCTTCTCTCTCTCTCTCTCTGCCTGCCTCTCTGCCTACTTGTGATCTCTGTCTGTCAAATAAATAAAAAAAATTTAAAAAAAAGAACCATGTTAGGGGCGTGCCTGGGTGGCTCAGTCGGTGGAGCATCTGACTCTTGGGTTTCCGCTTAAGTCATGACTGAGCCCCTTACTGAGCCCCGTGTTGGGGCTCTATGTTCAGTGTAGAGTCCGTTTGTCTCTCTCCTTCTGCCCATCCCCTCCCCTACTACCACACCCTCTCAATAAATCTTTTTTTTTTTTTTTAGATTTTAGATTTTATTTGTCAGAGAGAGCGCGGGCAGGGGGAATGACAGGCAGAGGGAGAAGCAAGCTACCCACTGAGCAAATAGTTTCATGCAGGACTTGATCCCAGGAACTGGGATCATGACCTGAGCTAAAGGCTTAATTGTCTGAGCCAGCCACCCAGGCATCCCTAAATAAATAAAGTCTTAAAAAAATAAAACATTATAAAAAGCATTTGTATAAAAAAGCTCAAATGCTCTAATACAAAACTTTATTTTTTAAAACTCAATTTAGTTAACATACAGTATAATAGGAGTTTCAGGGGAAAGGCAATTATTAATTCCAGAGGGAAAAAGAAATAGTTCAAGAAAGCAAGCATAATCACAATACACTACATGGCCCAGCAAAGAACAACATTTAAATAGTCAAAGAATGGAGAGTAAATGAATTACATGAAAACTTAATTACACTGGGAGGACAATGAAGAGCAAACAGACCAGGGTGAAAGTCAGCAAAATTTCTCATCCACCATCTTAACTAGGCTATAGATAGGTCTAAAATAGCTCTTAAATAAGTGAGCGAATAATATATACTGCCTATTATTTAGAAATAGGGGGCAAAGCCAGAAGAAACAACTAAAAGAACTGGAAGTAGCTCCCTTCAGGTGGCAGGAGCTAGGTTGGATAAGGGAGGGGGGTGAAGAACAGAAGACTGCTACCATTCTTTCTTAAAAATTCTTTCTAGCACTAATTGACTTTTTAAAGTATTTTCACGTAACACTGCTAAAAAAACAGGATGCGAAGCTGTGTGGTAGGAGGCAATCTCACTGAACTACTCAGAGAGAGACTATTTTGTATTGTAGAAGGGACTCTGTGTCCAGATGCATTCGGAACCATATACTCAAACACTGTACTAATCACTTTTCTCACATATTAACCTCAATATTCAAAGCAACCTGCAAAATCATATGCCCATTTCAGAAGCCATTCAGAAGAAGAAACAAACTCCATGAAGGTATGACTTGTTGCCAGTCAAACAGACCAGCACAGGAAATCAAGGACTCTTGAAGACAAGATTCATTATCAGGACATGCTGCACAGGAAGATAGAAAAAATTCTATAAAAGAAAGAACAAAAACCATATGATACTCTCAATAGATGCTGAAAAAATTCTTTCCAAGGCCATTTCCAACATGATTACTGACTGATTCTAGAGATGTAACAGGGAAGAGTTGGATCCCCATCATCCCGGACACCTGTCTGGGGCGTGTGCCTCTATAATCCTGGGATTCAGGAACAGTACCTTAGGTTGATACAGGGCTTTACCTTCTATTGGAGACACACATATATCCCTACTTTCCTACTTGAGAAAGAGTTTCTACTCACCTGCAATGCTTTGTTGGCTTCTTTTATATCTTCTATTTTAAGTTTTGATCTGAAAAGATTACAAATGGGTCCGTGTGTCAGTAAATATATTAAACACAGAACATCTAGCAACTCATTCAGGTACTGGTTTTTCATAGGATATAAAATTGTATATACTAAATGATTCTAATGATCTTCTTTGACTAGTGGGATTATATTTTATATTTTCCTGTATTTTCAAAAAGAAAAATGTCCTTTTTAAATTTAAAAAATTGCTTTAGCAAAAGAATATTGGCATTTTCATGTGGCTATGACAATATCAGTAATAGCATTTACTGTAAGCTCACAGTGAACGAGACATGTTATATGACCTTTGCATGTATATGCTCATTTAATCTTCAAAAAAAGCCCTAACCAGTTTTTTTTAAGATTTTATTTATTTATTCATGAGAGACAGAGAGAGAGAGGGAGGCAGAGGCAGAGGCAGAAGCAGGCTCCCTGGGACTTGATCCCAGGACCCAGGGATCATGACCTGAGTCAAAGGCAGAGGCTTAACCAACTGAGCCACCCAGGCACCCCCAAAACCCACCTATTTTTTTGAAGATCAACCAGAGGCAGCTAGGTGGCTCAGTCTGCCTTCGGCACAGGTCATGATCCTGGGGTCTTGGGATCGAGTCTGGCATCTGGCTCCCTGCTCTTCAGGGAAACTGCTTCTCCCTCTCCCACTGCCCTTGCTTGTGTTCCCTCTCTGGCTGTCTCTCTTTGTCAAATAAATAAATAAAGTCTTAAGAAAAAAAAAAAGATTAATCAGTATCGATAAAGTGAAGCCTGATGAGGTTTCATTACTCATAACAGGTCACCGAGGCAGTAACTGGGGAAGCCAGGATTCAAACTCTGTTCTTTGTGATGCTAAAGCCCACGCTAGCCATTATACACGCTATTTCTCTACCAGATGCAAAAGAACGGTAAGAGTGGGAATATTAAGGAAAATACAATTATGTATTTTCAAAAGGTGAAAAGTATCACATCAATAAACTTGCAAATTATAAATAACACTATTTATCTGTGATCCTACTACCCAGAGAGGATAATCTGCATGTTGGTGAGTGTGTGTATATTTTATTTTTATTTATTTATTTTAAAAGATTTTACTTATTTATTTGACAGACAGAGATCACAAGTAGGCAGAGAGGCAGGCAGAGAGAAAGGAGGAAGCAGGCTCCCTGCTGAGCAGAGAACCTGATGCGGGGCTGGATCCCAGGACCCTGGGATCATGACCTGAGCTGAAGGCAGAGGCATTAACCCACTGAGCCACCCAGGTGCCCCGAGTATGTGTATATTTTAAAAATTTATTTAAATTCATTTACTTAACATATAGCATATTTCTGGTTTCAGAGGTAGAGGTCTGTGATTCATCAGTCTTATGTAACCTCTAGCACTCATTACATCATCTGCCTCCTTAATGCCCATCACTCAGTAACCCCATCCACCTGAGTATGTGTATATTTTAAATGGAATCACCATTTATATAGTTTTCCATAAACAGCTCTTTTCAGGTAATCATAGATCTTGAAAGGCCGAGAGCTATTGGCTTGTCGTTAAGCATCTGCCACATCATTATGGTAAAATGGTTACATGGAAGACAATGAAAAATATAAAGTAGTTTATATCATCATCTACTGTGGAACTTTCAACTTATTTCAAATTTCTCACCACAAAAATTGTTCATTAAAATTGGAATGACCTGGGGCACCTGGGTGGCTCAGTGGGTTAAGCTGCTGCCTTCAGCTCAGGTCATGATCTCAGGGTCCTGGGATCGAGTCCCGCATCGGGCTCTCTGCTAAGCGGGGAGCCTGCTTCCCTCTCTCTCTCTCTGCCTTCCTCTCCGACTACTTGTGATTTCTCTCTGTCAAATAAATAAATAAAATCTTTAAAAAAAAAAAATTGGAATGACCAAAATATTTGTATTCTTTTTCATAGGAAAACTACTTAAAAATGAAATTACTGGATCAAAAGATATATAAAGTCTCTGCTCCTGAAGCAGAACAGTAGGAAATGGCTTCATACTACTAGTGTTCCTTGTTCCAAGACATAAAAACAAAATGTAGTTTTTTTTAAAGTTCTTTTATTTGTTCTTAAATTTTTTATTTTTTTAAAGATTTTGTTTATTTATTTGACAGAGAGAGAGACAGAGAGAGTTGGAACACAAGCAGGGGGAGTGGGAGAGGGAGAAGCAGGCTTCCCAATGAGCAGGGAGCCCGATGCGGAGCTCGATCCCAGGACCCTGGGAACATGACCCGAGCCGAAAGCAGACACTTAATGACTGAGCCACCCAGGCGCCCCAAAATGTAGTTTTTTTAAATCTAGTTCATATTTCTACAGTAGGAAAAATCAATGTAAAACTACAGAGATTAAAAATACAACACAAAATTTTCTTGTCTATATTCGCATCTACAAAATGTAGCCGAAAAAAATGGATGCTGGAGAGAATAATGGTCAAAATAGTAACTGTGCTACACAGAAAACCAGAATATGGAATGAAAGTAGCTTAATGGCATTTGCTACAGAAACGGTTATGAAAATTCACTGGCATTGGTATATTTCTGGGTAAAATGCCTTTAATTACAAATAGGGACACAGCTAATATTGCCCCCTCTGATATGAACTGCCATACTACCCTAAAGAAAGGAATAGCAGCCACAGTTCGAGTAAGCAAAATATACCAGAACATCTCCTCTCTGCAGGGAGGAAACAGAGGTCCATATTATTCATTTTAATTAGCTTTTATTTAGAAATATTTAATTGTGTAAAAATATATTCAACCGTGGCATGAAAACAGCAGAGAGAAGGGTCAAGATAAAACATGAGGCTGTAATAAATGTGACACAATTGATGATGACACTACAGGAAAAATATCCATAAATGATACAACCTCTGATAATCCTGAAACCTCTGCTTTGAGGAGGAAAAAAAAAAAAAATCCGTCATTTTCTTTATGTGGAAAGAATCTGTTTTACAGAATACTGTTTGCAAGAGTCCAGGAAATTTGTTTTTCCAAACTAAAAATTCTTGTTGGAATTTAAGCTTTGATGAGTGTAAGAGAAAAGCTGATTATCATCCTTCATATATTTTTAACTCAGTCACTCTAACACACACACAGTAGTTTAGGTTCTCTTCCTTGAATATTCCATCCTAATATTTCATGTTCCACATTTTCTTCAAATATGAACAGCTCATTTTCATTTTGTTTAATCCTCAAATTATTCTCTCCATAACATAACTGATTTAGAATAACACTTAAAACCTTTCAAAATTTCTCAAAAATTCTTTTTAAGAATCCTTTAATAAGAAATAAGAGTAAATACTTCATTAGTGAAAGTATTTTTCTAGTTAAAATTAACCATTTACATTTAAAATCACAGATTCAGAAACTGGAGCAGTAGAAAGTAATTTTCATATCCAACCTCATCTGACATGAAAACGGATATTCTGGTTGTGATAATGCAAAGGTACTGTGCTAGAGGCTTTCACATGCTTATTCTCAGTTAATTAGAAAAAGCACCCTTTGGGGATTTTATAACTCTCCATTTTACAAATGTGGAAGTGGGCTTAGAGGTATTAAATAACCCTAAGTCACAAAGCTAGTAAATGGTAGAGGAATCCTTATTCCTGTGAGTGATACTAATGAATACTAATTTGTAAGTTTAATCATAACTTGAAAACACAGTCTTGGGGGGGCGCCTAGTTGGCTCTGTCATTAAGCGTCTGCCTTCGGCTCAGGTCATGATCCCAGGGTCCTGGGATCAAGCTCTACATCAGGCTCCCTGCTTGGGGAAGGGGGGTGTGGGGGGAGGAAGCCTGCTTCTCCCTCTCCCACTCCCCATACTTGTGTCCCCTCTCTCGTTGTCTCTCTCTGTCAAGTAAATAAAAATCTTAAAAAAAAAAAAAAAAAAGTCTTGAATGGTTCTTTCCAAAACCTAAATTTTCCCTTTTAATAAAATTAAATATGGTTCATATTATGGGGAGGATAAAGGTTATTTGAACCATAATATGAACCATATTTAATTTTAAATAAATTAAATAATACATTTTAAATAATACCCAAATGGTCTATATAAAGCCTAAAGGCTCCTGGGAAATTAGAAGCAAAGATTAAAAAGTACTGATCCAATCTCAGTCCCTCCTCAACTAATTTTTAAAAAGATCTTTAAAAAGATACCCATTCATCACCCCGTGTATTAGGGAAGAATTTGATATCTTATAATCACAGGAGCAGGAGGATGAAGAGGAAGAATAAAAGCGTTTCACAGATAATCTGCTGTGGTATATAGGAGACTTCATAGGGGCCACTGGTCCTCCTCCAGCTTTGATAAATTATTCTCACCACTTAAGAGGACTATGGTTAAGAAAGGATAAAACGAGGCGGGGAACGAAAGCAAAGGGTAAAAGGAGTTCTGACTCAAAGCTCACCCTACGCATGTCTTAGGCACTATGGACCCAGAAACAGCAGAGGAAAACTAACAATCTCTGCCATAACAATTCAAAGATTAACAAGGAAAAAAACCTCATAAATGAAGTAAAAAGACAAATGGAAGATGTACAATGTGTACAATTCTTAAAATCCCCTAAGAAAGGCACACCTGGGTGGCTAAGTGGGTTAAGCCTCTGCCTTGGCTCAGGTCATGATCTCAGGGTCCTGGGATGGAGCCCAGCATCGGGCTCTCTGCTCAGCAGGGAGCCTGCTTCCCCCACTCTCTCTCTGCCTGCCTCTCTGCCTACTTGTGATCTCTGTCTGTCAAATAAATAAATAAATCTTTACAAAAAAAAAAAAAAAATCCCCTAATGGGGTACCTGGGTGGCTCAGTGGGTTAAAGCCTCTGCCTTCAGCTCAGGTCATGGTCTCAGGGTCCTGGGATCGAGACCCCCTGCTTGCCTCTCTGCCTACTTGTGATATCTGTCTGTCAAATAAATAAATAAAATCTTTTAAATAAATAAATAATAAAAAAAATTTTTAAAGATCCCCTAAGAAAAAGAGCAACCAAAAATATGCACAGGAGATGAACAGGCAGTAAGCTATGAATACAAATGGGACACAGATAGATACAGATGATCAGGAGCACCTGGCTGGCTTCACCCCTGGAGCATGCATCACTTGATCTCAGGGTCATGGGTTTGAGCCCCTCATTGAGCATAGAGATGACTTAAGTAGATAAATACAGATGGTCAACTGTGGTTATGGTTTAAAAAAATACAAAACAAGATTTCCAACTATCAGACTGGCAAAAGCATTTTCTCCTACTAATTTTAGCTATATTGAAGGGGTCTAAGACTGGAAATAGAGGATGATTTGGCACTACAGAATTTCACAGAGCACATTCCTTTTTTTTTTTTTTTAAAGATTTTATTTGTTTATTTGGCAGAGAGGGATCACATTTAGGCATCGAGGCAGGCAGAGAGAGTGAGGGCCTTGATCCCAGGACCCTGAGATCATGACCTGAGCCTAAGGCAGAGGCTTAACCCACTGAGCCACCCAGATGCCGTATAGAGCACATTCTTTTTGGCCCAGCAATCACCTCTAGGAACGTACTCTTTAGATATACTCACTGAAGTATATCAAGATATATCCACACACACATACAATATCATTTATAAAAGAAAAAAAAATTAGGAAGTTTAAATTATAGCACACCCATCCTATGAACACCTTGATGTACTGATATGGAAAAACCTCTAATATATTCTAAAGTAAAAAAAGAAATTCACAAACTTCAGAAGAACATGCAGATAGCAGTAACAGAGGCATTAGGCATGTGTAAAAAAAACTTGGTAAAAAAAAAAAAAAACTTAGTCAAAATAACCCTTGAAAATTCCTTAAATAGCCCATAAATAGACCCTCAACTCTATGTTCAACTAATGGGACGCCTGGGTGGCTCAGTTGATTAAGCAGCTGCCTTCAGCTCAGGTCATGATCCCAGCGTCCTGGGATCGAGTCCCACATCAGGCTCCTTGCTCAGCGGGGAGCCTGCTTCTCCCTCTGCCTACCATTCTGCCTGCCTGTGCTTGCTCTCTCCCCCCATCTCTCTGATAAATAAATAAAAAAAAACCTTTAAAAAAAAAAAAAAGAAAAAAGAAAAAAAGATACTCTCTTCAACAAATGGTGTGGGGGAAATGAAACCGGACCTTCACCTTCCACCACACACAAAAATAGACTCAAAATGGATGAAAGACCTAAATGTGAAACAGGAATCCCTCAAAATCCTTGAGGAGAACATAGGCAGCAACCTCTTCAACCTCAGCCACAGCAACTCTTTCCTAGACATATTGCCAAAGGCAAGGAAAGCAAGGGCAAAAATGAACTACTGGGCCTTCATCAAGATAAAAAGCTTTTACAAACAGCAAAGAAAAAAATAGTGCACAAAACCAAAAGACAACAAACAGAATGGGAGAAAATATCTGCAAATGACATATCAGATAATGGGCTAGTATCCAAAATTTACAAAGAAACTTCTCAAACTCAACACCCAAAGAACAAAGATTCCAATCAAGAAATGGGCAGAGGACAGGAACAGACATTTCTGCAAAGAAGACATCCAGATGGCAAACAGACCCATGAAAAAGTGCTCCACATCACTTGGTATCAGGGAAATACAAATCAAAGCCACAGTAAGATACCACCTTTCACCGGTCAGAATAGCTAAAACTAACAAGTCAGGAAACGAGAGTTGTTGGCAAGGATGCAGAGAAAGGGGAACCCTCCTACACTGTTGGTGGGAATGCAAGCTGGTGCAGCCAAGCTGGTGGAAACCAGTATGGAAGTTCCTCAAAAAGTTGAAAATAGAGCTACCCTATGACCCAGCAAATTGCACTATTGGGTATTTTACCCCAAAGATACAAATGTAGTGACCCAAAGGGGCACATGCACCTGAATGTTTATAGCAGCAATGTCCACAATAGCCAAACTATGGAAAGAACCTAGATGTCCATCAACAGATGAATGGGTAAAGAAGATGTGAGATACACACACACACACATATACACACACAGGAATACTACGCAGTCTTCAAAAAAACTGAAATCTTGCCATTTGCAACGACATGGATGGAATTAGAGTATTATCCTAAGCGAAATAAGTCATTCAGAGAAAGACAATTATCATAGGATCTCACAGATATGAGGACTCTGAGAAACAAGACTGATCATAGAGGAAGAGAGGGGGGAAAAAATGAAACAATATGAAACCAGAGAGGGAGACAAACCATAAGAGACTCTTAATCTCAGGAAACAAGCTGAGGGCTGCTGGAGTGGAGGGAGGTGGGAGAGATGGGGTGGCTGGGTGATGGACACTGGGGAGGGTATGTGCTACGGTGAGCACTGTGAATTGTCTAAGACTGATGATTCACAGACCTGTATCCCTGAAACAAGTAATGCATTACATGTTAATAAAAAAAAAAAAAGCCCATAAAGTTCAGTATAGATTTTGAATATATCCAACCTTAAGCAGTAATTTTCATGCAAACCAAAATTTGATAAACAATGAACTAGACTAAAGGAAAAAGGGGGAAAAAGTGAATTCAGAGGTGCCCAGTTGGCTCAGTTGGTAGAGCATGTGGTTCTGTTTTAAGTAGGCTCCATACTGGGCCTACTCAATGCAGGGCTTGAACTCACAATTCTGAGATCAAAACCTGAGCCAGGATCAAGAGATGGACACTCAACTGACCAAGCCCTTGATCTCAGGGTTATAGGTTCAGTACATTGAGTATAGAGATTACTTAAAATCTTAAATTTAAAAAAAATGAGGAACTAGAGTGTATCATGCTAATTGAGGTCACTCAGAGAAAGACAAATACCATATGATTCACTCATGTGTGGAATATAAGAAACAAAACAGATGTACAAAGGGGAAGGGGAGGAAAAAATAAGAACAGAGAGGGAGGCAAACCATAAAAGACTCTCTAGTTAAGAGAGCAAACCGTGCGTTGCTGGAGGGGAGGTGAGTGGGGGATGGGCTAAATGGGTGATGGGTAGTAAGGAGGGCACTTACTTGGATGAGCACTGGGGGTTATATGTTAAGTGATGAATCACTAAGTTCAACTCCTGAAACCAATACTACATTATATGTTAACTTGAACTTAAATAAAATTTAAAAGTGAATTTAGCTATCTGAACAATAAAATGATCATGCCTTAAAAAATAAATTAATAAAAAATGATCATGGCTTTAATAAACCATACAGTCTTTAGCATCATATGGGAGATGGGTGGAAAATAATACACATTCCCCTTTTACTATCCTAATCTGTTTTAATATTAACCCTTTATGATCTTAAATGTAAGTATTATTTTTATTGTGTGATTGTACATTGCTGAGTCCTTGGCACTTGGAATAGTACCCGACATGTAATACAACCTTAGAATTTGTCAAATGAATAAATGAGAAATAAAGTAATAAGCGCTTAGCATAAGGTCAAAGTGCTCACTAGGTGAATGCCACATTAGAATTGAAATCTTGCTTACTAGACTCATAATGTAAATTGTTCTTTGAATTTATAGAAACAAAAATAGCTTTCCCTTTTTTTTAAAGCCAACTCTATCCCCAATGTGAAATTCAAACTCACAACCTGACCCTGAGATCAAGAGTCACATGCTCTACTGACTGGGCCAGCCTGGCACCCCAGTAGCTTTATCTTTTTGAGAACCTGTATTTCCTTTTGTGGTTTTAGTGAACTACTCTTTTCTATGGCCTTGGCAATTGCTTTCGAATTTTTTTTAAGATTTTATTTATTTATTTGACAGAGAGAGAGAGACCACAAGTAAGCAGAGAGACAGGCAGAGGGGTAGGGGGAAGCAGGCCCCCTGAAATCGTGACCTGAGCCGAAGGCAGAGTAATTTCACTGAGCCACCCGCTGAGCCACCCAGGGGCCCCGGTCTCGAGATTTCTTAATCTCATCTTTAGCAGTGAAGTCTCCATTCCAGTTAGGATTTCTATTGAGTTTGTTACAAATGATATATATGTACATATATATGACTAATCTATATGATGAGATGTTCACATATGAATTTGCTATGAGGTTCAACTTTGAGGACTGATACTTGGGAGAGGGAGGAAATTGTGCTATTTGAATTTTTAATCACATAAAACATCAAAGGGAGTTATATAGGTGTTAAGATTATGGGCACTACAGCTTTCTTTTGTTTTTCCGTAGTTTGTTTTTGTTTTTTAACATGTCAGTGATACTTTCAATCTAAACTAAACCTTCCAGGGCTCATCCCAGATACTTGGGAATATGTTCAATCAGGGCACAAGGACGAAGCTCCTAACCCCAAACACAGACCACGTGGAACAAGGAGGAAGGTGAGAAAGACAGAACACTGTTGCTCCTTCCTGTCTTTCTAGCAACCCAGTAACACCTGAATGCGGCAGAACCAACCACATTGCATGAAGTTAAGCCCCAACTCTAGCATAAAACTCTCCACTTCTCACGTTAGCTCCTTCTCAAAACAGTCTGAAAACGATCTCTCCAGATATTTTGGAAATTTGATTTCTCTCGTTCTGGGGAAAATATACTAAATGAACTTTTGAATTCTCTAATTTGAATAAATTAAATAAGAGTCTTTTTAAGTGTCTAAAGCTACAATGTATTAAACTGAACCTAACTTTTGTTTATCTTTAAGGTTTTTTATTTTTTATTTTTTTAAGATTTTATTTATTTATTTGACAGAGAGATCACAAGTAGGCAGAGAGGCAGGCAGAGAGGGAAGCAGGCTCCCTGCCAAGCAAAGGGCCTGATGCAGGGCTCGATCCCAGGACCCTGAGATCAGGACCTGAGCCAAAGGCAGAGGCTTAACCCACTGAGCCACCCACGCACCCCAAGATTTTTTATTTTAATAGTTCATATCTTTCTTTCTATATTTAAACTCTTCTGCCTACTTGGTTTGGCACACTCCTACCTTTAAAAAAGTCAACGACTACATAGATGAAGGAAAAAAAGAGAAATTACTCGCTAAGTTTGTTGCCAAGTTCTTGAAGAGCTTGCTCCTGTTCATGATATATTTTTTTCAACTGCTGATTTTCATCCTGGATGTTAAGGAACTCCTTCAAAACAATAAAAGACAGAAAATGCAATTTAAAAGAAATAAACAAGAAATTCCCCACCATTTACATACTAATAATTAGGAACATATCCTTTAGCTTTTTATAAAAAACAGGACTCTATGTCCAAGCTCTCTCATAGCTATGCCATCAACTATCACCTATTTTCCATTCATTTAAACTCTACTAGTTTTCTTTTTTTTTAAGACTTATCTTGGGGTGCCTGGGTGGCTCAGTGGGTTAAAACCTCTGCCTTTGGCTCAGGTCATGATCTCAGGGTCCTGGGATCGAGCCCCACTTCGGGCTCTCTGCTCGGCGGGGAGCCTGCCTCCCCCCACCCCCCACCGCCTGCCTTTCTGCCTGCGTATGATCTCTCTCTGTCAAATAAATAAATAAATATCTTAAAAAAAAAAAAAAAAAAAAGAAAGAAAGAAAGAAAGACTTATTTCGGGTGAAGGGAAGAACAGAAGGAATCTCAAGCTGGAGCCTAGTAGAGGGCTCAGGGCTCAATTCCATGACCCTGAGATCATGACTTGAGCTGAAACCAAAAGTCAGATGCTCAGCTGACTGAGTCACCCAGGTGGCACATGATTTTTTTTTTTTTTTTTTTTAAAGAAAACTCTCGACCCAAGATGGGGCTTGAACTCATGAATCTAGCCAGGCACCCCTTCTTATTGGTATTTTTAAATACAACCAGTATATTCTGCCTCTTTAGTATAAATATAAATTATGATTTCTTTTTTTATTAAAGATTTTATTTATTTATTTGACACACAGGTGGAGATTACAAAATAGGCAGAGAGGCAGGCAGAGAGAGAGGGGGAGGCAGGCTCCCTGCTGAGCAGAGAGCCTGATGCGGAGGCTCAATCCCAGGACCCTGAGATCAGGCAGAGGCCTGAGCCACCCAGGTGCCCCTCTCTTTTTGAGTAACTTAGTTTTCAAAGATACAATTTTTAAAGTTTTACCACCATTTACTTTTTTAAGATCAATGATTTGTTGGGTCTCATTTCGAAGGTGAGATAAGGCATCTTTCTCCTTTTGAAGATCTTCCTGCAAAGTCTGTCTCCATTCCTTCTCAATCTTCAAATCAGTTTCCAGCTGCACCCTTAAAGGACAAACACACGGAAATTTAGTGCTATTTCTCACAGAACAGCAGTCTGCTTTCTTTAATAACATCATCTGTTTTATTATTTTCAGCAGCACAGGGTTTTCTGATCCCAACTTATCAATATATTTGCCAACCACAAAAATTCCTGGCTAAACAATAATTTGTCACTTCTTATTTCTGTGTACATAAATGCTATATGAGCAGAGAAAATGCCTGGAAGTATATACCACACTATTAACACTGGTTGTGTCTTGGAGGAATGAAAAAAAGGAGAAAAATGTGAAGTTTTAATTATTTACATTTCTATGCCATGTGCAAAATTTTACAATGAACTCTTGCTCTATGAATTTCAGCAATCACTAAACCAGTTAAACATTAGTCACAGAAAAATCAACCCTGGTATAGAGTGCTACTTTACAGATTGCTTCCAGGACAGAGCTAAGCCCCAAGAGACACCTGAGGAAAACCCATACTGCTCAGAAATGCCAATTCACATTTCAAAGTGCTACCTCATCATTCTAACAGGTGCTATCTGGCAAAACAAAAGTAGTCAAATTCCTACATTTTAAGATACCAAGAAGAAATCATTTTGAAAATTATTGCTCACAGGTAGGTATAACAGATGAGGCATAAACAATGCTACAATTTCTAATACCTTAAATTTCACTTATTTATTTTTTAAGATTTTATTTATTTATATGACACAGAGAGAGAGACAGAGCCAAAAGCAGGGGAAGCAGCAGGCAGAGGGAGAGGGAGAAGAAGGCTCTCTGCCATGCAGGGCTGGATCCCAAGACCCAGGATCATGACCCAAGCAAAAGGCAGATGCTCAACTGACTGAGACACCCAGGCACCCTCTAATAAATTTTAATAGCAATATGTAATAGAGACTATCACAATATATCATTTTAATACTCTTCTGTTAATATTCTAATTACTTTTTTTCCTCATAAAGTTAGCATTTCTATCTATGGCCACATTATTTCTCTGTGAAGTGAATTTCAGACTTTATAATTCAGGTTGCAGAGAAAAGATACCCCTAAATGGAATTTACAGATTGTTGATAAATACTATTTCACTACAAATTCAAAGGAATACAGAGACAGGTATATGTTACTAACACTGAAGGAATGAAAGTATGGAGTGCCTTGAGTGGCCTTATCATCCAAAATCAGAAAAAAACTGAGTGAAAAAGCAAAGGAAAAATATTTTTAAGTTATTATAAATATATTGTCAAAATACACATTGACCACCAAAGGCAGAAACCATAAAGAAAAAAAGGAAAAATAACTACTGAAAATTTTAAATGTCTAAATGAATAAAGTTTAAAAACAGTAAATTTTGGGGTACCTGGCTCTGTGGGTTAAAGCTTCTGCCTTCAGCTTAGGTCATGATCCCAGGGTCCTGGGATCGAGCCCCGCATCGGGCTCTCTGCTCAGCTGGGAGCCTGTTTCCCTTCCTCTCTCTCTCTCTGCCTGCCTCTCTGCCTACCTGTGATCTCTGTCTGTCAAATAAATAAATAAAAATCTTTATAGAAAAAAATAAAAACAGTAAATTAAAAAAATATTTCACTGTATGTGAAATGCGCAGAGTAAAGAACTCTTATAAATAAATATTAATAAGCTGAACACTCCAAGGAAAAAAGTAATGATATGAACTGGCAATTCACAAAATAAATACAAATAGATCTCACCAATAATCAAAGATATGCAAACTCCAACGACAAAGCACAATTTTTCAGACTAAAGGATTCCTCTAGATTAACTGATACGATGGTACAGACCTATGCTAATTGATAGGAACCACTGCCCATGACACAGCAAATGCAATAAAGATGGTACTAAAGAGCATGTTGTATGACCCTCTTTCTAAAATACTTAAAAGCATCTCTGCATAGCAAAAAAAAAGGGGTATTCATCAAAATATTAAAAAAAAAAAAACCTGTCTCTAATTTTTATTTTCTTCACATTTTCCTACATTTTCCAACAACATATAATACTTTCGTAGAAAGAAATCATTTACTTCCATTTTAGGAGGAAAAAAATGGAATTCGTTTTTCTTGGACATAGTCCCAGCTGCCCCTTTCTACAGAAACAGTTTCAGTTTTTCTGAACCATCAGGGATTCCCCTGATCTCCAAATTGTTCATACGGTCATGCTCTACCAACAGGGCACCAACTGAGAGACAAAATTACTTGGTTTATTACATGGTTTTAGCAGAAAGAAACATCTTCTCTCTATAGTAGTATCCAAGACTTAGTGACCAGGTTAGCCCCATAGCAGTAGGAACCCCAGAAGGCACAGAATAACATGGTGATGAGTTTCCTGAGGCTTCTTTTTGCCTCCTATATAGCTCAGAGTGGGTGCTGAAGAAGCCACTACCTATAATGGATATAGACAAAAAAAAAAAAAAAAAAAAAAAAGAGAGAGAGAGAAAAGAAAAGAAAAAAGTCCCAAGAAAAGTCTGCTCTCTCTTGCTAAATAACTGAGAAAAGGTAGCCTAGCATTGATAGAAACAAGATGGGACTGGGGAGGGAGACAAACTATAAGAGACTCAATCTCAGGAAACAAACTGAGGGTTGCTAGGGGGTAGGGGAGGAGGGATGGGGTGGCTGGGTTATGGACACTGGGGAGGGTATGTGCTATGGTATGTGCTATGGTGATTGCTGTGAATTATGTAAGACTGATGATTCACAGACCTGTACCCCTGAAGCAAATAATACATTATATGTTAATTGAAAAAAAAAAAAACCACACCATTTTGGCAATAAAGGCCCTATTGTAGCAAAATTAAAAAAAAAAGGAGGAAAAAACCATAGGGCCCCAACCACTGTCAGCAAAGGCCAAGTGGGGAATTTAGATTTCCATCCTCACCTGGCACTACCCTTCTTTTCCACAATGTCAGTATAGACTGAGTGGAAAGCCCAGATTTCAATCCCTGCCCAGTATTAAGTACCCTTCTCCATTCCATCCAGAATGGTTTTAGGATTATACTATCCCTACTTGGTATAAAGAGTGAGTTTCAGGGCACCTTGGTGGCTCAGTCAGAAGCTGTTAAGTGTCTGACTCTTGGTTTGGCTCAGGTCACGATCTTAGGGGTCACGAAATTGAGCCCTACATCAGGCTCCACGCTCAGAGTAGTGTCTGTTTGAGATCCTCTCTCCCCCTCCCTCTGCCGTTGCACCTCCTTCTTGCACTCTAAAATAAATAAATACATCTTAAAGAGAGAGAGGGAGAGAGAGTCAGCATCTATATTCCCCTGCTTGTGTGGCTTCAGTGGAGAGCTGCTAAAATTTAAATAAGATGTAGTTTCATAACATAATTCTCAATATGTCCAGAATGCAACTGAAAAACATTTGTTATACCAAGACCCAAGAAATATCTTAACGTGGATGAGAAAAAAAAAGATGCCAACATGTCAGATAATTCTGAAGAGATAAGAATTTTAAAGCAGTCATCATGAATATGCTCCTATGACCAATTAAGAACACACCGGAAACAAAAGAGTAAGTTTAAGCATAAAAGATCGGATAAAATTGGGCACGTTCAGGATGGAATGGCTGTAGACTAGTAAGGAGAGAAAGAAGAAGGAAACAAAGTCAAATGGAAATATACAATAACCTCACGAAATGGGCTCAGTAGGAGAATGATGAGGAAAGAATGGATTTCAAAACACTATACCACAAGGGCACCTACCTGGCTCAGTCAGTAGAGCACAAAACTCTTGATCTCAGAGTTGTGAGTTCAAGCCTCACATTGGGCACAGAACCTTAAACAACAACAACAACACTACAATAGAAACCCAGTCTGAACAAGAGAGAAGAAAATAAACTGGGGGAAAAAAAATGTCTGAGACCTATAGGATTATGTAAAACAAAAAATCTAATATTCAAGGTCATCAGAATTCCAGAGAAGAGAGGGGAGGCTGAAAGTGTGGATGGCTCAGTTGGTTAAGCATCCGACTCTTGATTTTGGCTCCAGTTATGATTTCAGGGTCGTGAGATCAATCACTGTGTCAGACTCCATGCTCAGCAAGGAGTCTGCTTAGAATTCTTCCTCTCCCTCTGTCTCTGTCTCTGGCCCTCCCCACTCCCTTTCTCCCTGTCTAAATAAATCTTTTTTTTTTTAAGATTTTAATTTATTTATTTGAGAGAGAAAGAACATGAGTGGGGAGGAGGGGCAGAGGGAGAGGAAGAAGCAGGCTCTCCACTGAGAAGGAAACCTTATGGAGGTCTTAACCCAAGGAACCCTGGGATCATAACCCAAGTCAAAGGCAAATGCTTCACCAACTGAGCGCTAAAGTGAGTAAATCAAACAAACAAACAAACGAAAGAATTCCAGTAGAAAGAAAGCAGCTGGACTGGAAAAATATCTAGAAAACAGATAGCTGAAAAATATCCAAGTTTGGTAAAGATAAACATAAAGACTGAAGAAGCCGACCAAAGCTTAAAAAGGATAAATCTAAGAAATAATCTTGGATAGAGTAACAGTCATTCAAATGACAGTATTTTTCATCAGAAACTACAAAAACCAAAAGAAAATGGTACAACAGTTTTCAAGTGCTGAAAGAAAGGAACTGTCAATTCAGAATTCTAAGGAAAAGTCTGAAAAGATCTTTCAGAAATGAAGATGAAATCAAGATCTCATATGAAAAAAAAATAAATAAGAGAATTTGTTGCCAAGAGACCCACCCTGAAAGAAACACAAAAGAAGTTCTTCAGATACAGAAGAAAACTTTTATCAGGAATGAAGAAAGAAAAATAAAGTTTCCTAAATTATATATAATGTTTGAAGCACAAACTATAATATTGTCTGATGTGGGAGCACACAGCTAGCTCAGTCATAAAGCATCTGACTCTTGATCTCAGTCATGAGTTCAAACCCAACATTGGGCTTAGAGTTTACATCTAAAAAAAAAAAAAAAAGAAATTTCTAATATTGTCTGATGTGGTTCTCAATATTATGCAGAGAAAATATTTAAGTGAATTATGTTATAAAAGAAAAGGAGTAAAAAGATCTAAGTGGAAGTAAGACCTCCACACTTCACTCAAAGTAGTAAAATATTGGTACCAGTAGACTGAAAATCTGCAAATATATAAGACAGCATCTAGAGCAATCATGAGAAAATCTATATGAAGAGATACACTCAAAAACACTATAGATAAATCAAAAAGGAATTCTAAATAATATTCAAGTAATCCCTGGGAAGTCAGGAAAAAAAGAAGTAAAGGAATGAAAAACAAAAAAAAAACAATAAAAGAACAGACTTATGCTCTCATACCAACAATTACACTAAATGTAAATGAACTAAATATATCATTAAGAGATTGTCAGAACAGATAAAAAAACATGAACTATAAGAAACTTACTTCAAATATACTGATGATAATAATAAAGATTAGGCTGAAAGTTTAAATACTGAAAAATGCAAACAGTCATGTTCTATTATATGACAATACTAAACAAAAGAAAACAGAAGCAGCTCTATTAACATCTGATAAAGAAAATTACCAGAGATAAACATATCATATCATAAACATATCATATCATGGCTCATAAAAGGCATATTGTTTTGATAAAAAGGTCAATTTGCCAAAAGGACATAGCAATCCTAAATGTATCGGCACCAAACAACAGAATACAAGAAGCTTCAGAATACAAGAAGCAAAAACCATTAGAACTGAAAGTAGAAATACACAAATCCACAGTTACAGCTGGGATATTCAACAAATCCTCTCTCAATAACTGACATAACTATTAGAAAATTAGCACAAACTGAGAGGAGTTTAATGCCACCTCAAACAATGGATCTCAAGACAGCTTAGCAAGTTATATATCATAAATGACATGTAGTCTTGTTTATGATCTGTTAAACATAACTATTTGCTATTGTTGCTTTAATAACAAAAGAATTAACATGTTTACTAGGAGAAAAGACTGATGTTTATCAAGTAAAAACTGAAATACCCCTGTCAATCTGCCATCACTCCCCTGAGATCATTCCCCAGAATCTATATTCTTTAAGCGTGCACGCACACACACACACACGCATATGTGCTTATTTAAATATATATGCATATGTGAATAGTTATTATACATGTAACTATGAATATATGCACAGTTTTAATTTTATAAAAATTGGGATACCTCACATACTGTCTGCAACTTGCTTTTTTTGGTCCAGTGACATATATGGACATCATTCTTAGCTTGTAAGAAATATATAGAGCTATCTAAAGTATTAATAAAAATGTTCTCAGATAATCTCTTGTTTTTTGATAATACAAGTTCCTTTGAGTTACAAAGGTCTATTACACTCAGTATCTAGAAATATAACGGCCATCTGCTGTTATGCACCAGCGGAAAGAATAAAATTCTCCTTGAGCAAGATAACAACAGAGTTGAAAAGCTCTGAAAACAATAAAGGGACAAAAAACTCAAGTTTATCGATTGTGTTTTCTAATTTCTTTTTAATTTCTCAAGGAGAACTCCATAATCTACCTGGCATCATTAACTAAAGGTATGCTACCATTATGGGCAAAAAAGAAGGGGTGGGGACGCCTGGATGTCTCAGTGGGTTAAGCCTCTGCCTTCAGCTCAGGTCATTATCTCAGGGTGCTGGGATCCAGCATCTCATCGCACTCTCTGCTCAGCAGGGAGCCTGCTTGCCCCCCTCTCTCTCTGCCTGCCTCTCTGCCTACTTGTGATCACTGTCAAATAAATAAATAAAATCTTTAAAAAGGGGGGGGCCTGGGGAGGGGATTATGTTAATACAAGTATTTGTTTCCAAGAGTGAAATACTCACAGCTGTTTCTCCTTTTGGGAGACTTGTTTCTGCAGATTGTCGGATTTACTCTGACACTCTTGTAGATATTTCTTGTCTGCATCTTCAGCTTCCATTTGCGCCTTCTCTGCTTGCTGCAATCTGGTGTAATTCAAATCAACTTTGGGTAAAACTGAGGCTAGAACTAGGGTGTAAAAGGGTGAAGAAGACAAATAAAAGAAAAATGGGGAAATAGAAACATTTCTAAATGAAAACAAAGTTTGGGGGGAAACTCACAAACTCAAACGTGAAAGAGCCACACAATGTCTAGAAATTGTTTTGTGATTTTTTTTTCAATATAACATATAATATGCCCAGAATACTATCTTCAAATTTGTTTTATTTCTTGTTCATAATTAACAATGCAAAGCAATACAGTCTTTACCACTTACGTAGAGCAGAATGGATTAACTTTGAAAGTATAATGGGTGCGTTACTGCCTTTTTTACAAAACCATGTAAAACACAGTATTTATGACTACACTAGGTGAAGAAGCCACTTTGTTATTTATTATGTTAGGATGTGTATGCCAGGAATCAAGTGTGCTACAAGGCCAAGAGCAAAGACCTGAAATTATTTCGAACAGCAAAGTCCTCCCTATAGAATCTTTATGCATTTACTAAATTATGCCAAAAGCTGTGTGTGTGTGTGTGTGTGTGTGTGTGTGTGTGTGTGTGTGTGTGTGTTAAGATTCAAAAGAATATAGTACTAGTTGGCAACATTCTCTAGAGATCATTTTTGTTCATCGCTGATGTTTAAATATTACCTAAAAATGTGATTTCCATTTGTTCTGTTTTTGTTTGTAAGTCATTGATTCTCCCTGTGCTTAGCTCCACTCCCTGCCTCCCATCTAGGATTCCTTAGATTTAACTTCAATATTTTTTTAAGAAAGCATTTCCCACTTATTAAAGAGACATTAACTCCTTGTAGGGAATCTCAGGCAAAATCATCTATTCAACTAGTTGAAAACAGGGCCTCTTCTTTTCTTCCTAAAAACATGCCAGTGGGGCAACCTGACACATTTCAGAAGTATAAATGCCACTTCTGAGCAAGAGAGTAACATTCAAGTTATCTCTAAATCAAAATTTAATTTTAAAATATTAACATGGAGGGACAGGGGACCCAAGCATTTCTCTAAGATTGCAGAAACTAAAATAAAACTCAGAGTGAGGTAGGGCCTGAAGTTGTGCTATCATAGAAGAGGGCTAAGAGAAGTGGAAAACTGAGGTGCTAGAGCACAAAAGAATGGCCAATCTGCATTATAAACTATTTTAAGACATCAGTAAAAAATCAGTAAAGAAGCCATTAGGCAAGGAGTGGGCCAATGGGGAAAAAAATTGTGCCAACACACTGAAATCAAAGGGTCAACTTATTTTTAAACAATGTTTATATTTTCCATTAAAAAGTAGCTAAAAAGATAAAACTGCACTTGAAAATCCTGACCTCCAAAAGGCCAATACTCAAATCAGCCTTTGTGCACAAGGTTTGAGGAGTATGTTTTTGGAAATCCAAGTGCACCCACTCTGCTCTATGGCAGTGCATTACCACAGCAGCAGATCAAAAAGTGGAGAGGGTTCCTGATACCCTTTTCAAATACTTAATAGCATAAATTGTTTTCTATTTAATATATTATAAAATTGTTGAGTCTCTTTTAGTCTGTTTAAATACAAGTGGTTTTCAGAAAGATATATCTTTGACCAGCTTGTACTGGTCCTGAGTGTCACTGCTGGCATATTTCACCAATGACATTGCAATTGTCCTAGTTTGAGTTAACAAATCATTGTCACTTCATAATGGAATGGACAGAAATCAAAGACAGAAAAAGGTAATAAAGATGTCCAAAATGTAAAAATGGGGATAAAGAAAACAAAAAAGAAAAAAGAAGAAAGAGGATGTCAATAAAAGAATATTCATGTCAATAAAGCATTAATAGTTATGTTTTTCATAAGTAGATTCAAAGAAAGCAATGATAAGACATATGTTGACACCAACATGACAGGTCAATGGAAATACATTACATTTTCCAACAATAAAAGTGAAAAATGCCAATATAAAACAATTCAATTTAAATAAAATTATTTCTTGGTTTGGGTTGAAGGTCCTAGCTCAAAGAAACACAACTCAACTGCCAACTCAAAGCCTGATTTCAGATAAAGGGATGGTGAATGACAAAGAATATGACAATCAATATGCATGGAAATCAATCAGGGATAATTCCACCATAGATTCTGTTCGTTTTTCACTTTTTTAAAGTTTTTGTTTGTGTATTTGTTTTATGTAATAGATTGAATCACATGAAATTGCCAATATTAAATCTTTTTTAAAAAATCCACAAAATGGCAAATTCGAATGAAATCAGCCTAATATAAAGCAACTTGATTCCATGCAACAACCAAAACAAAAAAAGCAAAATTCTGCTGGGCTTAAAAAAAAAGTCCTAATCTAAATTTTCCTAATGGTTTTTGTGGCAGGTATCAGAGTTGAATAAAGAAAAGGAAGAAAAAAAAGGAAAAAGAGAAACTAAGACTGAAAATGCTGTACCTTTGCTCCAGTTGCCTCATGGCTGCAGTAATTTTATTGGTTTTTTCTTCTAGTCGGGCAATTATTTCATTTTTTTCTTTCAAGCCGTCTTCAGAACCCTATTTAGAAAAGAAAAAGAACCACTATAGTGGCTTTGATTTTTAAACCTAAATATTTCTAAGTTTTGTATACCATTTTACTATGGAATTTTTACTTTGAAATGAGTACAGCTAATTTGTAGATTAAAATACTACTATGATATAAAGCAGTAGAACTATCAGCCTTCAATTAAAATGGAATTTAAAAAAATACTGCCTTCAGTATTTCTGGAAGACAGCAGAATAAACTCTTGTAAATTATGCTATTTTTCAAATTAAATAAAAAACATTTAGCAATAAATCTACTTAAACAGTGATGTCACTTTATGAGAGAATTCATAACAATTATTATTGTAATGCTTTTTTTTTTCCAAGACTTTTTTATTAGAGAGAGAGAGCATGAACAGGGGAGAAGGGCAGAGGGAGAGAGAGAAGAAGACTCTTCACTGAGCAGGGAGCCCAATGTGGGGCTGGATCATGACCTGAGTGGGGATCTGGGATCACGACTTGAGTGGAAGGTAAACACTTAACTGACTGAGCCACCCAGATACCCCTATAGTAAAGCATTTCAGTCAAAATTAAATCTTTCTCAGGGCTCTTGCTAGCTCAGTAGGTAAAGCATGTGACTCCTGATCTTGGAGTTATAGATCTGAGCCCATGTTGGGTGTAGGGATTACTTAAAAAAATAAAATCTTTGGGGCGCCTGGGTGGCCCAGTGGGTTAAGCCTCTGCCTTCGGCTCAGGTCCTGATCTCAGGGTCCTGGGATAGAGCCCTGCATTGGGTTCTCTGCTCAGCAGGGAGCCTGCTTCCCCCTCTTTCTCTGCCTGCCTCTCTGCCTACTTGTGATCTCTGTCTGTCAAATAAATAAATAAAATCTTTAAAAAAAAAATAAAATAAAATCTTAAAAAAAAAAAATTAAAGGGGCACCTGGGTGGCTCAGTCAGTTAAGTGTCTGACATGATCAGGTCATGATCTTGGAGTCCTGGAGTCAGGGCCTGTGCTGGTCTCCACAGTCAGCAGAGGGTGTGCTTCTCCTTCTGCCTCTGCCTCTACCCCTCCCTTGAGCTTATGCTCTCTCTCAAATAAATAATAGCTTTTTAAGAAAAAATAAATCTTTCTCAGGACTGTAGTATACAAAAGAATTCACAAAAATGTCCTGCATATTTAGATTGACTTTTCCCAAAAGATTTAATCTTCATACTTAACACCTTTTGGTATTAAAAAAGAAATTCATATAAGTGATTTGCTTATTCTTTGATACCTATTCCATTGCTACACTTCTTAAGCTTCCATATAGAAAAAGAAGCTGCTGGTTTTTATTACTAGTATGGCACAGTTAAAAACCAAACCTTCATACAAAAAGTAATTTTCTTTTTCTTTTTTTTTAAGATTTTATTTATTTGACAGACAGAGACACAGCAAGAGAGAAAACAGAAGCAGGGGAGTGAGAGAGGGAGAAGCAGGCTCCCCGGTGAGCAGAGAGCCCGATGCGGGGCTCGATCCCAGGACCCCGGAATCATGACTTGAGCTGAAGGCAGATGCTTAACAACTCCCCAAAAGTCACATCCAATTTACATTAAACTCAAGAAATTCTAAGAATTTAAGAATGATCCTTACCTCCAAAATCTATAAAGAACTTATCAAACTTAATGCCCCCCCAAAATAATCCAGTTACAAAATGAACAGAAAACATGAATAGACACTTTTCTATGAACATATCCAGATGGCTAACAGACACATAAAAAGATGCTGAACATCATTCATCATCAGAAAATACAAATCAAAAGCACAATAAGGTACCACCTCACATCCGTCAAAACGGATAAAACTAACAACACAAGAAACAACAGGTGTTGGCGAGGATGCGGAGAAAGGGGAACCCCTTGCACTGTTGGTGGGAATGCAAACTGGTACAGCCACTCTGGAAAACAGTACGAGGTTCTTCAGAAAGTTAAAAATAGAACTACCCTACGATCCTGCAATTGCACTACTAGGTATTTACACAAAGAATACAAAAATACAGAGTTGAAGGGGGTACATGCACCCTGATGTTTATAACAGCATTATCAACAATGTATCAAACTATGGAAAGAGCCCAAATGTCTGCTGATCTATGAGTGAATAAAGATGTGGTGTATATATATGCATGTATGTGTGTGTATATATATAATGGAATATATGACTCAGCCATCAAAAAAGACATCTTGACATTTGCAAGAACATGGATGGAGCTACAGTGTACTATACTAAGTGGAATAAGTTAGAGAAAGACAAATACTGTATCATTTCACTCATATGTGTAATTTAAGAAACAAAACAGATAAACATATGGGAGGGGGTAAGAAATAAAGAGAGAAACCATAAGACACTCTTAATGACAGAGAACAAATGGAAGGTTGCTGGAGGGAGGTGGGTGCAGGATGGGCTAGAAGGGTGATGGGTATTAAGGAGGGCACTTGAGCACTGGATGTTGTATATAAGTGATGAATCACTGATTTCTACTCCACTGCAGGTTAATGCAACTAGAATTTAAATAAAAATTACAAAAAAAAAAAAGATCCTTACCTGCAACTTTTGATACATTTCTATGTTAATTGCTTTAACTTCCTCTAGTTGTTGCCGAAGGCCTATCAGAGTATCCTGCTTCTCATGGATATCTTTCTCCAACAACTTCATAGCAAGTTCAATTTCATGTTTCATACTAACTTGTACCGCTAGCTCGTTTTCCACATCCTGAAATTTCAACACATCCTCAATTCACATACCACTTCAGGATGTCAAAAGTCAGACACACGACAGTTAATGAGAACACAAAGAGTTTTTTAATCACTATGTAGACTAGTCTTTTTTTTCTTTTAATGGTTTCATGTCACTAGATATATATCTTTTTATTTTTTAAGGATTTTATTTTATTTATTTGTCAGAGAGAGAGCACAAGCAAGGACAGCAACAGGCAGAGGAAAAAGTAGGCTTCCTCCTGAGCAAGGAACCAGAAGAGAGACTCGACCCCAGATCATGATCTGACCCAAAGGCAGATACTTAACCAAAGAGCCACCCGAGTCCCCATTTTTTTTTTAAGATTTTATTTATTTATTTGACAGACAGAGATCAAAAGTAGGCAGAGAGGCAGGCAGAGAGAGAGAGGAGGAAGCAGGCTCCCCACAGAGCAGAAAGCCCGATGCGGGGCTCGATCCCAGGACCCTGAGATCATGACCTGAGCCAAAGGCAAAGGCTTTAACCCACTGAACCACCCAGGCGCACCACCCTCCCTTTTTTTTTTAAAGATTTTATTTATTCATTTGACAGAAGAGATCGCAAGTAGGCAGAGAGGCTGGCAGAGAGAGAAGAAGGAAAGCAGGCTCCGGCTGAGCAGAGAGCCTGATGTGGGGCTTGATCCCAGGACCCCGAGATCATGACCTGAACCAAAAGCAGAGGCTTTAACCCACTGAGCCACCCAGGCGCCCCTCCTTTTTTTTTTAAAGCCCGTAGACTACTCTTAAAAAAAATAAAAAAGTTCCACACAATTTTGCTATGAACCTATTTGAAAAAATAAAGTTTATTAATTTAAAAATTTTTTTAAAAGATACATAGACTACTCTTTGAGGTTTAAGCTCCACTAGAGGGAATCAACCAAGTCGTATAACAATAAAACACTAAATACTTTCAACTGTGTATTTTGTGAAAATAAAAGCATTTTCTAGATACTGTTAATTATCACTATTCTACTGGTTCAAAAATTAGGGGCACCTGGGTGGCTCCCCCTCTCACTCTCTGCCTGCCTCTCTGCCTACTTATGATCTCTGTCAAATAAATAAATTTTTTAAAAAAATTAAATATTTTTATGCCTCAAAACGTCAGGATTAATTTTCCTTAATCAAAGAAATAAAGTAGTCTGGGGGTGCCTTGCTGGCTCAGTTGGAAGAACACACACACAACTCTTGATCTTGGGGTCATGAGCTCTAGCCCCCACACTGGTATAGATATTACCTAAATAAATAAAACTTAAAAAAAAAACACACACACACACACACAAAAATAAAGTAGTCCATACAAGTGAAGGCCAAAGATAACTCAAAAACCCCACTTCACAGTTTTAATTTCTTCTCTTAAAGAATTTTACATTGGGGGTGGGGCGATGAGGTGACCTGATGATGGGCATGAAGGGGGGCATGTGATGTGCTGAGCACTGGGGGTTATATACTCCTGATGAATCACTGACCTCTACCTCTGAAACAAATAATAAACTACATGTTCAAGTGAAATTTTTTAAAAAAAGATTTTATATGACAGAGAGAGACACAGCGAGAGAGGGAACATAACCAGGGGGAGGGGGAGAAGGAGGAGGAGAAGCAGGCTGACTGCCAAGCAGGGAGCCCAATGCGGGGCTTGATCCCAGGACTCTGGGATCAGGACCTGAGCCGAAGGCAAATACTTAACTACTGAGCCACCCAGGAGCCCCTCAATTGAATTTAAATAGAACTAAATTAATTTTTTACATCAAAACAAAAAGAAGTTTCCTAATATTAAAAACAAACAGAAAAAGGGATGGAAAGGCTGGCAAGATGGAAAGTCTCTTCTTGATCTGGGTGGTGATTACACAGGTATTTATGTTATAACCCATTTTGCTGTAGGCATTAGATCAATTTGAGTTAAAAAAATTCGTTCATTTTTTAAAAGATTTTATTTATTTATTAATTTATTTCAGAGCAAGAGAAAGCGAGCGAGCGAGGATAAGCTGGGAAGGGGTCAGGGAGAGGGAGAGAGAGAATCCCAAGCAGACTCTGCACTGAGCACACAGCTCATTGCAGGGCTCCTTCACACCACCCTGAGATCACAACCTGCCCTAAAATCAAGAGTCTGACGCTCAACTGACTGAGTCACCCAGGTACCCCATCCATTTTTTTAGAAGTAACTTCTATGCCCAACATGGGGCTGGAAATTACCCCAAGATCAAGAGTTGTGTGCTCTACCAACTGAGCCAGCCAGGTAACCCCAAAATAAGTTAACTTTAAATATGATCTGGAGCGCCTGAGGGGCTCAGTCAGTTGACCGTCTGCCTTCAGTTGAGGTCATGATCTCAGGGTCCTGAGACCAAGCCCCTCGTCAGGCTCTCTGCTCAGTGGCAAGTCTGTTTCTCCCTCTCCCTCCTCTGTGACCTCTCGCTTTCACTCTCTCTCAAATAAATAAAATCTTTTAAAAAATTTTTTAATATCATTTTAGTCCTATTTGAATCTATCATTCTATTCAATTTTGGTTTTCTAATGCTGGTCACAATCATTCATTTCAGAGTTTAAAACCACTTTAAAAACACTTGATAAAATGAGAACGTAAAGAGTTTGAAGGGGTTGTAAGGGAGTGAGATTTCTATCCCACAGCAAGGAAGATAAGGCTGAAAAAGAGATTTTAAGGGGTGGCTGGGTGGCTCAGTCAGCTTAAGTGTCTGCTTTGGCTCAGGTCATGATCCCAGAGTCCTGGGATCAAGGTCCACATAGGGCTCCCTCCTCAGCAGAGAGTCTGCTTCTTCCTCTGCCCCTCACCCAACTTGTGCTCTCTCACTCTGTCTCTATCACATTAAAAAAAAAAGTCTTAAAGAATTTTTTTAAAAAGATTTTAAGTGATGCTTAAAGGTAAATTATGATGATGATGATGATTTTGCTAATGTGAACTACCTGTCTTAACTGAGATTCATCTCGAAGCTGCCTTCTGGCTTCGTTGTACATTTCATCCAGCCCCTGCCGAGAATGCTTATATGTCTGAAGCTCAGTTTCCACATCCACTTTGGTAACCTAGGAAGAAAACAACAAGCCTTTTACTGTATAATCACTACTATCAATACAGCACAGAAATAAATATCCAGTATATGCAAAAGTTCCCAAAAGCGGCAATTTCTGACACAAGACAGTCTGTTTGCAATTAGTCCATACGTACCTCCAGGTGCTGCTGTGTTTTCATTAAAATCAATTTATTTTCACTTCGTAATTGATGATTTTCTTCTTGGAGTTTAATGATATTATTTTTTGCTATTGCTAACTAAAGATTATGAAACAGGGACAAGAAAAAAGATTTTAAACATCTTTACTTATACTTGCTTTATGTTTGGTTATGTTCATTGCTATAAACAATAGAATATAAAAGCTTAAACTAGTCAAATGTCTCACATCTACAGAAGCTTTCATAAAAAAAACTGCTATTATCCTAAGATACTAATAAAAAAAAACTGAGCTCTTATTTCTAGCATTTCCTCTTTTTTTAAGCATTTCCTCTTATTAGTCAAAATATATGTTAAAACAAATCATGCATATCTGATTTAAATATGTTCTGAATACAAAGTGTCATGAAACAGTAAGACTGTAAAGTCCTGTATAAGGATAAAAAGATCTGTAAGAAGGCTGTGTATCATCACACATGTGATACAGACCTTCAGGATAATCAAATTGGAACACCCTCTGAAATAGAGAACACAGAGGGAACATCACAACTATGAGACATTTCTCACCATCAGAGTTAAACTAAGTGGCCTGGTTCTGAGGCCTATAGTGAAAAGAGGGATTCTAAGAAAGGAAAGCAAGCACCACCCCCAATGTTGGCTTGTAAATGAGTTTCTGAACATTTCATCAGGGATATAACTTGAACTTCGCAGTGCACCTAGGGCCAAAAAGAAGCACAAACTTGAGAGCAGCTCTAATGGTCCCAATGACCAGCAGACACATGACAAGATGCTCAATATCGCTCATCATTAGGGAAATGCAAGTTAGAACTACAATGAAAGACCACCCATCACAATAGCGAAAATCAAAAGCACAAGAAACAACAGGTATTGGCGAGGATGTGTGTGGGGGAAAGGAACCCTCAGTGCACTATTGGTGGAAATACAATCTGGTGCAATCACTGTGGAAAACAGTATAGAGTTTCCTCAAAAAATTAAAAATAGAACTACCCTGCAATCCAGTAATTGTACTACTGTATTTAACCCAAAATACAAAAGCACTAATTCAAAGAGACACATGCATCCCTGTCTACTGCAGCATTATTTACAACAGCCAAACTATGGCAGTGGCCCAAGCATTTATCGATAAATGAATGGATAAAGAAGATGAGGCATGTGGATGGAATGTTATTCAGCAATGAAAAAGAATGAAATCTTGCCATTTGGAACTACATGTATAGTGCTACAGAGTTTACTGCTAGGTGAAGTAAGTTAGTCTGAGAAAGACAAATACAGTATGATCTCACTCATATGTGGAATTTAAGAAAAAAATGAGCAGAGGTGCCTGGGTGGCTCAGTCAGTTGAGCACCTGCCTTCAGCTCAGGTCATGATCCCAGGGTCATGAGATCCAGCACCACACCAGGCTCTCCGCTCCATGGGGAGCCTGCCTCTCCCTCTGCCTCCCTCTTGTGAATAAATAAAATCTTAAAAAAAAAAAAAATGAGTAAAGGACAAAAAAAAAGAGAGAGAGAAACCAAGAAACAGATTCTTAACTTGTAAACGTATGGTCACCAGAGGGGAAATGGGTGGGGGATGGATGAAATAGGTGACAGGGATTAAATCATTATCATGATTAAAAAACAAAACAACGGTGTTGGGTGGCTCAGTGGGTTAAGCCTCTGCCATGATCTCAGGGTCCTGGTATCGAGCCCCAGATCAGGCTCTCTGCTCATCGGGGAGCCTGCTTCTCCCTCTCACTCTCTGCCTGCCTCTCTGCCTACTTGTGATCTCTGCCAAATAAATAAATAAAATCTTTTAAAAATAATAAAAATAAAAATAAAAAACAAAACAGAGGGAGCCTGGGTGGCTCAGTAGGTTAAGCCTCTGCCTTTGGCTCAGGTCACGATCTCAGGGTCCTGGGATGGAGCCCCGCATCAGGCTCTCTGCTCAGCAGGGAGTCTGCTTCCCCCCTCTCTCTCCCCCTGCCTCTCTACTTGTGATCTCTCTTTCTCTGTGTCAAATAAATAAAATCTTTAAAAAACAAAACAAAACAGAAACACTATCAAATGGTCCCAAACTATCAAAATAAAGATGCATCTGCCATCATGCAAATAATGATGTGCTCCCTGGTTTGAAAAAATTAGGCCAGTTCCAAAAGAAATAAGAATTTTAATTAACACAGAAAGTAGGGTTTAGAGCACTCGTGACAGATTTATTCCTCTAGCCTAAATAATTCTGAAAACAGAAAGCAGTAACTCTGTGGCTTGATAAGATTAAAAAAAAAAACTTATCTAAAGCAACTTTACAGACAGTATTACGGAGATCAATTTCTGGTCTGGGACCACTAGATAGCCGCTCTGACAACCCAAGAAACCAGAGCACTCGAGATGAGGTTGATCTGTGGTTGTGTGGAGAAGGATGGCCATGATCATACAGTGCTGCTGGTAAAGAAAAGTAATCGAATAGTGGAACAAGACGAACAGTATCATTTTAATGGGAATTTCTAACTATAGGTTATTCACTATCTAAATAGAGGTCACCCAGATTTTAAAAAGAGTATCACAGCTTATTTACAGAAGAGCTTCTGTAAGTATCATCTGTGGGGCTCATTTCTGGGAGTATTTCACACAATTCACAGATTTACCTGAGACTTTACCTGAGAAAATGAGGTTTTTCTAGACTTACAATCATCAATTATAAGTACATTGCAAGCATCCCATCATCATGATGGAAATGTGTGTGTGCACACACATACTTAGCGAATTCATACTTAAAATGGAAAAGGATCACAAATACTCGGTCTGTGTCAGGCAATTATCCACGGCCGGGTTACAATACCTCTTCAATCAGCTTAGTATTTGACTTTTCTAATGAGTCAACTCTTGAATGGAGACTGCTGACTGTGCTGCTGAAATTAACAAAGAAAAAACTCATTCAAATCACACAAATTCACAAAAGTCAGAAAAGGTATGTTATCTTGGACTCACCATGGTACCTAACAGGCACCAACTACCCTGAATTTTTGAGTGTGGGCAATTTCATTAAGTTGAATAACCAAATTTGGCTAGGAAAACAAAAAAGATTGAAGCTTTTGCTGTTCACTATTTTTTGCAGTCTTCTTAGGGTCCTTCTTACATTTAAATTGTAATACTTAGGAATGGAATCCACACAAACACTACCAAATATTGTTAAAATTTAATTTAAAATTATCTTTTAAAGGATGAACTTTAAATATCCACTCTATAATTAAGTGGCTTAATTAGCATTTACAGCGGTCTTCAACACAAGCCCCATTCGGTTTCCACTCACCACTTTCATAATCACTTAAAGCCTCTAAAGTCACCATAGTTTGGGACAATGTGAATATGAAATTCCCATCGGGTACCCGGTCAGCCTGCAGCTAAGCAAACACCCTGACTTTCAAAGATATAGTTAAAAGTCAGGTTAAGCCAAATGAACAACCTGGTTTTTTGCATAGTTACTTAAACTGATCAAGACTGGACATTACTGTATATTTTTTTCTGCATTTTTATAAATCTTAAAAAAAATTGTATTTCAAACTGTACAGTCACCAGAAGTACACAGCTATCAAAAATGCACACACTTCACTCGGCATCTCTAAGACTGGACATTACTGTATGTTTTATTTGTTTTTCAAGGCCTTGTTTCTACCATCTCAAGCTTTAATAACACAATATGCTCTTTACATTACAATTTAATAGATTTAAACAAATTTTATGCCAGCCTCAGAAATAAATATTGGCATTTTAGTTTAACAGGTGAAACAAGAAACATATTTTTTCATTCATATTAAATCATTTTTAAATACAATCATTCTTAGGGAAACAACTTGAGCTTTTCACAAACAGCAAGAGGGTATCTGGATGGTGAGACATTAACAGATGTGGGACTAAGAGACAGAGGACCAAAGTTAAGAGTCCCTGCTTTTCTACTTTCTGTGTCACCTTGAAAGCTTTAAGATCTTTCTGAGCTTCAGTTTCCTTGTCTTTAAATCAGACAATAATATCTGTCCTGCCTTTATGTGAGAATCAATAAAACATTAATCAAAAAAGTACTTTTGTTTTTTTTTTTTTTTTTTTTAAAGATTTTATTTATTTATTTGACAGAGAGAGATCACAAGTAGGCAGAGAGAGAGAGGAGGAAGCAGGCTCCCTGCTGAGCAGAGAGCCCAATGCGGGGCTCGATCCCAGGACCCTGAGATCATGACCTGAGCCGAAGGCAGCGGCTTAACCCACTGAGCCACCCAGGCGCCCCAAAAAAGTACTTTTGAAAATAAACCCTCAAGAGTTTTCTTTGAATGAGGGCTAATATGTGAGTTCCAATTTTTTCTTCATCTGTTTTCTATATTTTTTAAAATACTCTTAAGTATACAAAAACATTCCAACTGGAAAAACAATGAAACATTTTTAAATTCGTAGAATGTACAAAAGTAAGTCACTAGTACTGCTATAAATGAGTTAATATGCATAATTTAAAAGAGAATGAGAAAACTCCTTGAACCAAACTGAACAGATTCTAAGATAAACTGTTGAGTAAAACAGTGAACTACAGAAGAGTATAAAAATTATGTAAAAAAACCGACGGGAAGGTGAGAACTTCAAGAAAATATATATATATTCTTGTCTATTTGTATGAAATATCTCTGGAGGCATACATAAGAACCTATTAATTATTCCCAAAGAGGGAAACCAGATGGTTGGATCAGGGAAGAGGGAGGATTTTTTTTTCATGTTCCTATTGAAGTTTTGAAGTTTAAACTATGTGAATATGGGGCACCTGGGTGGCTCAGTGGGTTAAGCCGCTGCCTTCGGCTCAGGTCATGGTCTCGGGGTCCTTGGATCGAGTCCCACATCGGGCTCTCTGCTCAGCAGGGAACCTGCTTCCCTCTCTCTCTCTCTCTCTCTCTCTCTGCCAGCCTCTCTACCCACCTGTGATCTCTCTCTGTCAAATAAATAAATAAAATATTAAAAAAAAAAAAAAAACTATGTGAATATATTACCTGTTGCCAAAAGTGAATAAAGCTTTAACAGTAAGTAAATAAGCAATACTAAGTTGCATTTGGAAATATAATCTCAGAATTACAAATTATAAAATACACATAGATACACATATATTTCCTATGATATCTTTTATTAAAACTCCACTTTTAGAAAAAAGACAATGACACAACATAGTTCCTATCTCTCCAAGTTCAGAGAAAGCAAGAGTTACAGCTTCTTAGTTTCTCTAAAATGGAAAGTGTTTAATTGTATTTCTGACTATTGAATTAAACTTAGAAAATCAGAGAAGTACATAGAATAAAAGAGAAATTATCCATAATCCCATCACTCAGAGACAGCCATTTTTGCTAATTATTTATTTTAATTAATGGAACAGTCCATTTCTAACTATGTAGCAAATATTATTCACTATACCTGTGCTATCTAGTCCAACTAAAACGTACTATAACTGTAAAATATACATTGGATTATGAAGACAATACAAAGAAAGAACACAAAATACCTCATGAACAATTTTTATATTGATTAATGTTGAAATGATAAGATTTTGGGTATACTGGGTTGAATAAAATGTATTTTTAAATTAATTTCATGTTTTTTACCTTTTTAATGTGTCTACTAAAAATTTTACATTATCTATATGACTCACATTTTATTTCTATTAGAGCTGCACGTACTATTTTAGACATAGATCTCAGAAATTCTCCCAAGTATTCACTGACAGCTTCAATGCCAGTTGACACGATAAGGCAAAAACTCCCACCATGGGAGGCGACAGCCACATTTATATATGAAGCTCTCTGAAGTAGGAAAAATGAATCTGTGAACTATGAAAATGACATAAACTTCCACCCTACCTAGTCTGTTCTTCTCAAGGATAAAGAGATAAACTTGAAATTCCGTCTTTATCTTTTTTTTTTTAAAGATTTTATTTATTTATTTGACAGACAGAGATCACAAGGAGGCAGAGAGACAGGCAGAGAGAGAGAGGAGGAAGCAGGCTCCCTGCTGAGCAGAGAGCCCGATGCGGAGCTCGATCCCAGGACCCTGGGATCATGACCTGAGCCGAAGGCAGAGGCTTTAACCCACTGAGCCACCCAGCCGCCCCCCATCTTTATCTTTTTGACCCCTCCCCCAGAAATTCTGTTTTTAAGTTCTCCAAATGTTCTATTTGAAAATCTGACTCTTAGGATACCTGGGTGGCTCAGTCAGTTAAGAGGCTACCTTCTGCCCAGGTTATGACCCCAGGGTCAAGACCCACATCAGGCTTCCTGCTCAGCAGGGAGTCTGCTTCTCTTTCTGCTATTTCCCCATGCTTGCGCTCTCTCTACTCTCTCTCTCTCTCAGATAAAAAAAAAAAATCTTAAAATATAAAATATAAAGTCTGCTCTCCTTTTTTGGAAATGAATTATCTCCAATAATTCTCTGTATTCTTAAACTCCATTCTCTACTCCCTCAACACTTTCTCAAAGATGTTGGTAGGAACAGGACAAAGCAGACCTGAAAATGGTGAAGAAAACCTCTAAAACAATAGTCAAAAATATCCAAGTATCCATAATACTTACTTCAGTTGTCTATTTAATTCTTCAACATAATTCTTCTGGTCTAATATGGCAGCAATTTGAACATTCCTAAAGAGGGGGAAAGGAAGCTTTGCGTCAGATGGAAAGATGTTTACTGGCTGACCAAAAAAATGTCTACATCACCTAAAATTGCCATAATGACAAAAAATACTATCTTGCCTTTAGAATAAAATTCAAGCATCTTTTTAATAATGTAGCAGTAGGCTGTGTACTAATTATATAACCTTTGTTAAGTCTAATATTAGCAAGTAAAACCATTAAAAAGTATATTTAAGAATTCTTGGGGCACCAGGGTGCCTCAGTGGATTAAACCTCTCCCTTCAGCTTAGGTCAGGGTCTTGGGATTCTGGGATCGAGCCCCGCATCGTAAGAAGCTTTCATCTCTTTTATCACAAAAAAACCCCAGCAATTAAAATGGATCTTAGGAACTACAAGTCTGACCACAAACCATACTAAAGCCACCTCCTTCTGTGTGATTTTGTTTTATAAAACTTGTATATTTAAGCGAAATAAAACAAGTAAAACAAAACATTTGTGAGTCTAAAACGAAACAAAGATTTTTGCTTTGTAGAACTTGTATATGGAAGCGAAATTAAACAAAGCAGGAACTACACACAAAATAAGGAAATAAAAACTACACTGTCCAAAAAAAAAAAAAGAAAAAAAAAACAAGCAAAAAGACCCAGAAAACTACATTATCAATAGATGGACCTCATGGTGATTTGTAAAGAGCTGCATAAAACATACAACATGAGAAATAACTTACAAAACATACCTTTCTTTATTTCCAATATCTTCTTCATTCTTTAAATACATGGAAAAATCAATCACTCCAACCTAAAGTAAATCATGTTAATTTTAGTTAAAGGGGGAAAATATTAGAAGTATATTTCACATGCAACTGAATTTCATTTTTAATTTTTCTTTAGTGTTTAACAGCATTGTTTACAACTGGATCCAAGAGGAACAGGGCAAACTAAAAACACTCTGCATTTGGTACAAGTCACTTTCACTTACTTGTGAGTCTAAATCTTCTCCCTTTACACACAGGTTAGCATCTATCACATTCAGGCCAACCAGCAGCCCAACAATTACTGCTCCTTCTTCTTCCATCATTAGTGCATGATACTCATAAAATTCACTGTGGGAATTAAAATAAAAACCTTAAAATAAAAATTTAAGCACCAAATTTTAAAATCTCAGCCCCATAATATAAACATGGAACCCATTCAAATTTGGTCTCTTCAAAATAGCCTTTCTATACATGAGTAACTCGAACATTTTGAAATGTTCATGTCCATGTAAACACAGTAAAAGAATGGGACTGAAGGAGAGGAAAGAGGAAAAGGAATTTTGAGAGAAAAGAGAAGAGAAGCAAAGAGATATAGATCAAAAGAAAAAGAGACATCACTGAGGCCTAGACTATCTGGGACTCTCAGAAGACACAGTAACTGTTACTGATTTGATTATAAAACTTTTTATTAGAGTTGACTTTTTAATTCTAGGATTTATTAAGAATCTTGAGATGAAGACTAAGGTAGGTAATGAATATATGAAACATTCCAAAACCCATGTTCAAATCAGTGTAGTTGATATGTATATTCCAAGTATTCTTAATAATCATCACTTAAGGATACTTATGGATATCTACATTCTAAAAAATGTTTAAACAAGAGACTTAGGAAAGAAACAGAGAAGACTTGACAATTATGTATTCATGGAACTAATTATCACTGTCTCATGCCTTCCTCAAGAAGTCCCATGTACTGTTTAGTCACTTTAATTGAGCTTCAAAATATTACTGAGAAACTGCTGGTGCTTAATGTATGGTCATTCTCATTTAACAATGGGAAAACCAAGATGTACAACCACAGTCATAATAACCAGATTCTCCAGAACATCAGACAGGCACTCCAAGAGAACAAGGGCAAACAGAGAGACTGCTATGGGCCACTTCCTCTAACACCTGATTACCATACTTTGAAAGTCTGTCTTAAACATCTGCCTATCTATGTATTTATAATATCTATTTATTTACAATTTATTCAAGAAGTTAATACTGAAAACAAAAGTTTCAATGAGGGTGTTATCAGAGCTATGCTCAGTATTACATTTACATTTTTCAAAAGGATGAATCCATTCTGTGTTAAATAAAAAGCTTCAAAGGTAATCAATGAATGGTCCCTATGATGAGAGCTATTCTTGTAATTGAGCAGATTTTTAGATCAGTGCATAGACTAGACTATTTATAAACTCGACTTCCCATCAACTTCAGCATGATGTCAACTAACAAATTAATGTTTTCCAGTCATCTTCACTGTGACACTTAACTGCCAGCACTCACTGGCCTTCAATTTAAACTGACAGTTTAAAAAGTGCCCACAATACAGCCAAAGCAACAGTTTAGACATTCAGGTTCTAAAACCTGTTGGGGAGCCTGGGTGGCTCAGTTGGTTAAGCGTCCAACTGTTGATTTTGACTAAGATCATGATCTCAGGATCATGAAATTGAGACCCATGCGAGCTCCGCCCTGGGCACTCAGTTTGTTTAGGATTCTCTCTCTCTCTCCCTCAGCAGCTCCCCCATCTCCCTCTTAAAAAAAAAATAAGAAACCTGTCAAATTAAAGCCCCCAATCCCAACAGAAATTTGCATAGAACAGAAAAATTCGTAAAATTAACTGTAATTTAGAAAAAAAAAATAAAACTAGCATAGAGGGCACCTGGGTGGCTCAGTTGGTTAAGCCACTGCCTTCGGCTCAAGTCATGATCCCAGAGTCCCGGAATCAAGTCCTGCATTGGGCTCCCAGCTCCATGGAGTCTGCTTCTCCCTCAGACCTTCTCCCCTTTTACACTCTCTCACCGTCTCTCTTTCTCTCTCTCATTCAAATAAATAAAATCTTAAAAAAAAAAATGAGTTTAGAAATATAACATATAGGAATCCATCAAAATCCTTGAGGAGAACACAGGCAGCAACCTCTTCGACCTCAGTCACAGCAACATCTTCCTAGGAACATCGCCAAAGGCAAGGGAAGCAAGGACAAAAATGAACTATTGGGATTTCATCAAGATCAAAAGCTTTTGCACAGCAAAGGAAACAGTTAACAAAATCAAAAGACAACTGACAGAATGGGAGAAGATATTTGCAAACGACATATCAGATTCTAGTGTCTAGAATCTATAAAGAACTTAGCAAACTCAATACCCAAAGAACAAATAATCCAATCAAGAAATGGGCAGAGGACATGAACAGACATTTCTGCAAAGAAGACATCCAGATGGCCAACAGACACATGAAAAAGTGCTCCATATCACTCGGCATCAGGGAAATACAAATCAAAACCACAATGAAATATCACTTCACACCAGTCAGAATGGCTAAAATCAACAAGTCAGGAAATGACAGATGCTGGCGAGGATGCAGAGAAAGGGGAACCCTCCTACACTGTTGGTGGGAATGTAAGCTGGTGCAGCCACTCTGGAAAACAGTATGGAGGTTCCTCAAAATGTTGAAAATAGAACTGCCCTATGACCCAGCAATTGCACTACTGGGTATTTACCCTAAAGATACAAACGTAGTGATCCAAAGGGGCACGTGCACCCGAATGTTTATAGCAGCAATGTCCACAATAGCCAAACTATGGAAAGAACCTAGATGTCCATCAACAGATGAATGGATCAAGAAGATGTGGTATATCTACACAATGGAATACTATGCAGCCATCAAAAGAAATGAAATCTTGCCATTTGCAACAACATGGATGAAACTAGAGCGTTATCATGCTTAGCGAAATAAGTCAAGCGAAGAAAGACAACTATCATATGATCTCCCTGATATGAGGAAGTGGTGATGCAACATGGGGGCTTAAGTGGGTAGAAGAAGAATCAATGAAACAAGATGGAATTGGGAGGGAGACAAACCATAAGTGACTCTTAATCTCACAAAACAAACTGAGGGTTGCTGGGGGGAGGGGGATTGGGAGAAGGGGGTGGGATTATGGACATTGGGGAGGGTATGTGCTTTGGTGAGTGCTGTGAAGTGTGTAAACCTGGTGATTCACAGACCTGTACCCCTGGGGATAAAAATATATGTTTATAAAAAATAAAAAATTTTAAAAAAAAGAAAGAAATAAAACATATAAATAAATTATTCTCCTACTGGTCAATGCAAAGCTTATGGTATTCAGTTTTTAAGCAAATTCATGATCTATATTATGTCCCTACATGATTTTCTCTCTCATGTTGCTCTTTTAATGCCATCTTATTGTATTTTATGTATGCTTCTAAACTACATCTTTAATTCTTTTTGGAAAACAGGATACAAATGAAATTTTTAAAATGGAAATGAATATGATTTAATGGTACTAACCTTAAGAGATCCCTCTGAATAATTAAGCAACGCAGGTAATCAGCCATTTTTTTTTGCATGAGGGCTAATCGAAGCCATGCTCTTGCACGACCTAGTGGGGTCCTAAAAAGCAAAACCAGTTAGTCAGAAGACAGGCCCAGTCCAGGGGCACCTGGGTGACTCAGTGGGTTAAAGCCTCTGCTTTCAGCACAGGTCAAGATCCCAAGGTCCTGGGATAGAGCCCCGCATCAGGCTCTCTGCTCAGCAGGGAGCCTGCTTCCCCTTCTCTCTCTGCCTGCCTCTGTCTACTTGTGATCTCTGTCAAATAATAAATAAATAAATAAATAGATAGATAGATAGATAGATAGATAAATAAATAAAATCTTAAAAAAAAAAGACAAGCCCAGTCCATATATTGTAACAGATTACATATTTTATCTCTGCCAAGGTTCATATTAATAAAGGAAAACTGCAATTTACCATGGATCTGTTTCTACAGGTGTTTGGGGTTTTTTTGTTTGTTTCTACAGTTTTTTAAGCCAGTTGCTTGAGCATGCAAACCAACCCCTGGGAGCTATTTTGGTCTCTAAGGTAAATTTGCACATACAGGACATAGAAGTACCATTTTATGCCTTGGAAGAAATGACTCTAAATACTGAGGATTATCTCTACAAAAATATTTTGACTGAATGGGCTTAACCATCTCAGGATGAATATACAAGAGGTGTCTGGCTGGCTCAGTCATTAGAGCATGTGGTTTTTATTCTCCAGGTTGTGAGTTCAAGATCCATACTGGGAGTAGAGGTTACTTAAAAAAAAAAAAAAAAAAAAAATTTTTAAATGTGAATATGCAAAATGCATCAAATAAGGCAGTATAATGCCTTTGAAAAGTGACATTATATCTGAATTTTAAAAATCATAACAAATTTTTAAAAAAGATTATAAAGCTAGAAGGGCACCGAGCTGGTAATCAAAAAGAGAGAAATCACCAGGCTGCGTGTTATTTTTCAAATGTTTCTCTATGAGGTTGTCCTTAAAAAACTCAATCCCATACTTCTTAACCAAGTGCTATCATTTAGTAAAAGTAAAATCAGATTTTACAAAATATTTACGGTTTTTCAAAGAGAAGGATATCATTCACATTTTTATGTTTTCTTATACAAAGAACGTTTTGGCATGTAGTGTGGGAGGTAAGTTAATCTTCACTAACAGCTACTGAGCTTCTATGGTTTAGCAGTTGAATGAATACCATTCGTCAGAAAACATAACTTTTGAAGAGTTAGCCTTTTATTTTTTAAGATTTTATTTATTTATTTGACAAACAGATCACAAGTAGGCAGAGAGGCAGGCAGAGAGAGAGAGAAGGGGGTAGCAGGCTCCCTGCTGAGCAGAGAGCCCCATGCAGGGCTTGATCCCAGGACCCTGAGATCATGTCCTAAGCCAAAGGCAGAGGCTTAACCCACTGAGCCACCCAGGCGCCACAAGAGTAAGGCTTTTTAAAAATAATATGAACGTGTATTTTTCATATTAAAATGACCAAATCTTACATTTCTATTTAAGATTTTTTTTTTTTTTTATTAAAGTATAATGTATTACTTGCCCCAGAGGTACAGGTATGTGAATCGCCAGGCTTACACAATTCACAGCACTCACCACAGCACATACCCTCCCCAGTGTCTATAACCCAGCCACCCCATCCCTCCCTGCCCCTGCCCCCCGGAACCCTCAGTTTGTTTCCTGAGATTAAGAGTCTCTTGTGATTTGTCTCTCTTCCAAACCCATCTTGTTTCATTTTTCCCTTCCCTACTCCTCACAACTTCCAGCCCTGACTCTCAAATTCCTCATATCAGTGAGATCATATGATAATTGACTCATTTTGCTCAGCATAATACCCTCTAGTTCCACCCAGGTCATTGCAAATGGCAAGATTTCATTTCTTTTGATGGCTACATAGTATTCCTGTGTGTGTGTGTACCACCTCTTCTTTATCCATTCATCTGTTGATGGACATCTAGGCTCTTTCCATAGTTTGGCTATTGTGGACTTTGCTGCTATAAACATTCAGGTGCACGTGCCCCTTCGGGTCACTACATTTGTATGTTTAGGGTAAATACACAGTAGTGCAATTGCTGGGTCAGAGGGTAGCTCTATTTTCAACTTTTTGAGAAACATCCATACTGTTTTCCAGAGTGGCTGCACCAGCTTGCATTCCCACTAACAGTGTAGGAGAGTTCCCCTTTCTTTGCATCCTCATCAAAATCTGTCATTTCCTGACTTGTTGATTTTAGCCATTCTGGCTGGTATAAGGTGGTATCTCACTGTGGTTTTTAATTGTATTTCCCTGATGCTGAGTGATGTGGAACATTTTTTCATGTGTCTGTTGGCCATTTGGATGTCTTTGCAGAAATGTCTGTTCCTGTCTTCTGACCATTTCTTGATTGGATTCTTTGTTCTTTGGGTATTGAGTTTGATAAGTTCTTTATAGATTTTGGATACTAGCCCTTTATCTGATATGTCATTTGCGAATTTAAGGTTTTATTTTTCAAATAATCTCTACACCCAACATGGGGCTTGAACTCACAACTCAGAGATTAAAAAGTCACATGCTCCATCGACCAAGTCAGCCAGGTGTCCCTTCTTATATTTCTCTCTTTGAGAGTTATAATTCCTTTTTTCTTCTATCTTTGCTAAAAATCACTACACCCAATATACTATTATAAGAAACATCAACCGTGAATATCACTTGATATTTAACTCTAAAAACTAGATTTAAGGAACATGGTTGGCTCACTCAGTCAAGCATGCAATTCTTGATCTCAGCATCAGGAGTTTAAGCCCCACAGTAAGCGGAGAGATTACTTACAAAAATAATAATAATAAATAAAATAAAATTTAAAAACTGGGTTTGAATCCTGGCTCTGCCACTTATTAACTGTTAACTCCTCTGACCTTTATTTTTTACATCTATGCAATTATTATAATAATCTCTACCCTCTAAGATTGGTGTAAAGACTAAATAAGATAATTCATGTAAATCAATTATTTTATTACCCTGAGACAGTGCTTACTAGTAGCCATTTACTTTTATCAGTCAATTAAATACAACCTGGAAATATTTGGATGTTGTGTTAACAGCCAGAAAACCCTATGGTATTCCTTACAACATGTAAAACCCTCAGGCACCTGGTTGGCTCAGTTAAACATTTGCCTTCAGCTCAGGTCATGATCCCAGGGTCCTGTGGTCATCAGGACTCCCTGCTCCCTGGGAGTCTGTGGTCATCAGGCTCCCTGCTCAGGGGGGGGAGTCTGCTTCTCCCTCTGCCCCTCCCCTTCTTCTCTTGCTCACTCTCTCTATAACCAAAACAAAAAATCTTTCAAAAAAAAAAATGCAAAACTCTCAATTATAAAGCTAAGAGAAAGCGAACTGGTAATCTGACAGAAAATGCTAAGGAAAAAAAAAAAAGGTCATCTCATTTACAAGAATTAAGATAAACTAAAGGAAAACATAAGAACTTAGCCTTAACAACACCTTATACCTTTATTCAGCTCTTACAATATTTTGTATAGATTTGTCTAGTGAAATGGACAGGTGACACTATAGGTCCCAATTTTCAGAGAAAGAAAAGTAATTTGCACAAGCCCCATATATATAAATGGCTTATCTGAGAATGCAAATCTCCTGAGCCTTTGCCCTGGAGTTAGTCTAAATCAGTCTTCAACAAAGAGTTACCGGCTGCCAGCTAGCTTACTACTGCAAACTAGCTTAACACTCAGGAAACAGAAATGCATAATTGATAAATCCTATCTTAAAGGGACCTGCAGTTTCCTGCAATATAATGTAGAATTGAAGTGAAGGAGTGAATATAGCTATAGGGTATAAAAGAAAAAGCAGCTAATTCTTACTGAAGAAACTAAGAAATCTCATAAAGGAAATATTAACTGAGCCACAAAGAACAGAATTCTACTAGGAAAGAATGGAGGAAGACTACTTCAGGCTGAGAGAAGATAATAGAGTGTGAGGTACTTTTAAGGAACAGTAAATACACTTTTGCAGTTAGAAATGAACAAGTAAGGGCGCCTGCGTGGCTCAGTGGGCTAAAGCCTCTGCCTTCTGCTCAGGTCATGATCTCAGGGTCCTGGGATCAAGCCCCACATCAGGCTCTCTGCTCAACAGGGAGCCTGTTTCCCCCATCTCTGCCTTCCTCTATGCCTACTTGTGATCTCTGTCTGTCAAATAAATAAATAAAATCTTAAAAAAAAAAAAAAATGAACAAGTAATAAGCTTACTTACTTAAGACCAGGTAAATCCCGGACACTGGCTCCTATTTCCTCTGCCTCCGGGTACAGCTTTTCCACCAATTCCAAGGGGCCCCAGATAGTTTTGTTATAACTCAAAAATGATTTTCTTACTGGAAAAAAAAAGTATATGTAATGCATACAACTCCAACATATAAAACTGTAATAATTTATTTTTAAATATTTAGTTTCAACATTTCTAACTTAAAATACAATTGCTCAGAGACTTTCTTCTCTTATCACTACACAGCACTGTTGATCAGGGACCTGTTCATCAGGATCCTGCTATTTTTCCTTATCAGAAATATGCAAAGAAGAAAGAGAGAAAGAAAGAAAATAAATATGCATCTTGGCCATTCTTCCTTATCAGAAATATGCAGGCAGGTAATTAAAGTAAAAAAAAACTGGCCTTATTCTTTATCAGTACCAAAACAAAAAGGCTGGCAGCCCTAGCAGGTTAATCTTTATCAGTTAATTAAATAAATCAAGGACAAATAAAAAGTTATTTTTAACATGAAAAATTGTGACTTATTTTATTCTGAAAATCGGGCAACATAATACCATAACTAACTATATATTTCTTTCTTAATATTGACCAGATCTCCTGCAGATCAAGGGCCCCTATCATATGTACCACCCAAGGACAATCACCAAGACAGGCAATTTTTCTTTGCTGGGTGGGTGAGGGGGATCAATCAACACAAAGTAGCTTCACAAGGATTCATTAAGACAAGCCTATGATAGGACTGTTAGGACATGCCCTATGGTATTTTGTGAAGTAAAGGAAATAAATTCAGAGAAAGGCTTAAACTTTATTTGGCCATCATTTAGCAAATTCCGTTTCTGCAACCCAAGAGAAAACAAAGATTAAAAGTTTTCCAAAAAGCAAATTAAAATTTGGATGCCTGGGTGGCTCAGTCCATTAAGCAGCTGCCTTCAGGTCAGGTCATGATCCCAGGATCCTGGGATCGCGAATCCTGCATTGGGCTCCTTGCTCAGTGGAGAGCCTGCTTCTTTCTCTCCCTCAGCCTGCCGCTCTGCCTGCTTGTGCTCTCTATCTCTCTGTCAAACAAATAAATAAAATCTTTAAAAAATAAATAAATAAAATTAAATTAAAATTCAAAGTGTTAAAAAATTAAAATTAAAAAAATTAAAAATTAAAAAACTAAAACTAAAACAAAACCAAAAAAAAGCTAAAGGTTGTCAGATCAGACTGGTGAGTTTCTGATGTACTGAAAGAAGCAAAAACCTGTAAGATCAAGAGTGGGCAAAAATGTGGGAAAACAAACACTAACATCCACTGATGTCTGATAAATCCACAAACCCTTCATAGATATCCTTTGACCCAGGAATTCTACTCCTAGAAACCTTATCCTAAAGAACAACTATACAAACACATACACACAGAGATGTTCTAACAGCACAATTTTAATAGTAAAAAATAGGAAACAACCTAAGAGTACATTAAGAGGAGAGCAGTTAAGTAAGTTTTGGTATACATATACTATGAAATTTTATAGAGCCATTAAAAATGTGGGGCGCCTGGGTGGCTCAGTGGTTGAGCCTCCGCCTTTGGCTCAGGTCCTGATTCCATGGTCCTGAGATGGAGCCCCACATCAGGCTCCCTGCTCAGCGGAGAGCTGCTTCTCTCTCTCCCTCTGCCTGCCACTCTACTTACTTGTCCTGTCTCTCTGTCAAATAAATAAAAATCTTTTAAATAAATAAATAAAAATAAAAATGTGATAAAGAACTCTATGTAAATGGAAAGCTCTCCAAACCACATATCATCTTTGTTAAAAAAAAAAAAAAAAAAAAAAAAGTCACAAGGGGCACTGGGTGGCTCAGTGAGTTAAGCCGCTGCCTTCAGCTCAGGTCATGATCTCAGGGTCCTGGGATTGAGCCCCGGCATCGGGCTCTCTGCTCTACAGGGAGCCTGCTTCCCTTCCTCTCTCTCTGCCTGCCTCTCTGCCTACTTGTGATCTCTGTCAAATAAATAAATAAAAAATCTTAAAAAAAAAAACCACACACACACACAAAAACAAAGTCACAAAATAATAATACTTATAGCATAATTCTATGCAGAGCAAAAGGAAAAAAAAAACAAACAGAAAAGAGCCAGAAGAATGACAAGGATTCCCTTTAGGGAGATAAATGGAAAAGAATGAAGGATATGGTTTTTCCTCTAGGTGCTTCTATTTTGTTTGAGTCATGTACAAAAAGAGATTTTACTATTTATATAATTTTTTTAAAAATTACTTTGTCTTCAATTAAAAAAATAGTGGAATCTAAAAAAGTAAAACAAAAGCCAAACAAAAACAGAACAGATTAATGGTCAGCAGAGGTAAAGGATGCAGGTAGAGGAAATGGGTAAAGGTGGTCAAAAGGTATAAACTTCCAGTTATAAAATAAGTAAGTCATAAGGATGTAATATACAGCATGAGGACTACAGGTGATAATACTGTTGTATGGGGGCGCCTGGGTGGCTCAGTCGTTAAACAGCTGCCTTCGGCTCAGGTCATGATCCCACGGGCCCCACATTGAGCCCCCCCCCCAGTCCCCCGCCCAGCAGGAAGCATGCTTCTCCCTCTCCTACTCCCCCTGCTTGTGTTCTGTGTCTGTCTGTCTGTCACTCTCTCTCTCTCTGCCAAATAAATAAATAAATAAATCTTTAAAAATTAAAAAAAAATACTGTTGTATATTTGAGTTACTAAGAGTAAATCTTAAAAGTTCATCATAAGAAAAAAATTGTTTTTAAGATTTTATTTATTTGACAGAGAGAGAGAGAGAGAGAGATCACAAGTAGACAGAGAGGCAGACAGAGAGAGAGGAGAAGCAGGCCCCCCCGCCGAGCAGAGAGCCTGATGCAGGGCTCAATCCCAGGAACCTGAGACCATGACCTGAGCAGAAGGCAGAGGCTTAACCAACTGAGATACCCAAGTGGCCCCCCTCAAAATTTTTTAACTATGTATGGTAATGGATATCAACTATACTTCCTGTGCTGATCATTTTGCCATACATAAAAATATTATGTTGTGTACCTGAAACCAATATGTTAATTATATCTAAAAAATTCTTAAATAAAAAAGAAATGAATATTTTAATAATATCACATAGGGTTTCTCAAATTTTGATGCCAAGGATCTTTTGGCAGTACATTTCATTAAAATTTGAACATTTTAATAAAACCATGTTTATGTAAATCTCCTTTTGTGCTGTTTACATTTACCCCTAATTCCATGTACCTTAGTCAGAACTTCTAGGCCTTCCCAATTACCCAGGTTCCTAGTATATCCACAAGGAAACAAGCTTCTTTTAGCTTTAGAATAGTCACTTTAATATAAACTCTTACATAGCCCTCTGCACAGTTGATCCAAAACTACCAACAACTGTTTTTATGCTAAGTAAAAGAACAATTATACAATGTACATTAAATACCGAAGTCTAATTTTACATGTAACAATAAATCAGTGTCAACTATGTAGAATATTATCATTTATAATATTATAATCAATATTTTCATCATTTCCAGGAAGAACTTACATTTCTACAATAGTCTAATCCAAAAGACAATTTTTCTAGATACATTCCAGGGGGCCAAGGAGGTTTATATTCCAATAATTATTTTAATGTATTTGTTCAATAGGGTTCAAACTACTAATAAGATTTCATATTGGAATCATTAAGCTTAAAAATTTTTAAATAACTCTACAACTGTCCTAGGAAATAGAAATCAGAGTACATTGAGAAAAAAAAAATAAAATGTTTTTACAAAACACTAACTAGGCATTTTGTGAAGGCATCTGATTATAAAACAAGCAGTAGGCTCTTCTCTCCCCAAGCCAACCCACCCAGTATTTTTAAATGTAAAGTAACAATAATTAGGGCCTCGACAATTCAAAGACGTCTAAGATGGAAGTGGTGGGATTCTAAACTTAATTAGTTCTTTAAAATTTCATGATACCTTTAAGACCGTGTTTCAGACAATGTTCCATAACAACAAAGAACTGCTGCAAGGGGGGATAGTCAGAATCCAAAGTGCGGCCAAAGCTTAGAGCAGATTCAATGAGTCCTTTGATACTCAATTTAGCCATGTTTAACAAGTTTGCTCTCTCTACAGCTGTGGGGTCTTTTGTAGCTGAAAGCACAAGAAAGGAGTCCAACATCATTTGCAAGACATGACATTGAAAAATACAGAAAACCTTTCATTCCCCTATAAAAACAACAATGGTTTGTTTTTCCTTGGTTGACAAATTAGTCTCCCTAACTAATCCACACCCCTAGGTAACTTCTCTTCATCTCTCTCTCTCACAGGTACCACAGAACACTACCATACCCACCCCAGACAAAGTTTATGAATTATTCTCAAGATCTTGTAACTTGGTTATTTTCTAGTATTTATTTTACTTTTGTGGTACGTCTTCAGAGAGAACAAGCTTTTTTGTTCTGTTTTTTAAATTTTTTTTAAATAACGTTTTTGTGGAGATAAAATTGGAATAATAAAGCAACATATTAAGGATCTCATGCAAAAGGTGGACAGCAGGCATGGTCGAAGGATGAATCTCAAGGCAAAAAAATGTTCAGAATAAACTGGCAATAAAAGGTGGTTACAATTCCAAGATTACAATATCATCCATAAACATAATGGGTTAAAACACAAAAATTAGGGAATACAGGAAAAGCCATTCGATTCTTTCACTCATTTTAACCCTCTTTCCATCTTGTATTTTCATTGCAACTGTAATTCTGTATTGCATAACTCCTTTATTTTCCCAGAGGAAATAAAAGCAGTCCTGTTTCACATTTAAGTTCCTTGCCCTTCCACACAGCTGATTCGGTCAAAAACTAAGTTAATAGATGCACTTTTAAAAAAATGATTTGTAACTGATATTTTCAAATCACAAAAAGCTATTTTTTTTTTTCTTTCCCACAGTGACTGGCAGGAATATTTTCAGCAAACACAGATGACAAAATGAAGCGCAGAAAAATGAAGCACTCCGTTTAACGTTTCATAATCTCTGGCAAGGTTACTAGTCCAAGTGAACCAAGTGTCTGGTTTTCCTTCACTGAACAAAAGTCCAGGGGTCCCAATGATCTAGTATTCGAGTTCTGAACTGATACCTAAGGGCAAAGCCTGACGCGGCACCCTAATCAACTAAAAATGCAAACAGCCACAATCGCTATGACCAAGCTAGGCGGTGAAAAATTTGCACACACATCATGACTTCAAATCTGCAGCTTGGTATGATTCCCTCTTTTTTTCGGGGGGGGGGGGGGGACACTTGATGTTTCATAATCTGTACCAATCCTCAGTTTTCACAGTGCCCATTACGATCCGTGACCTGCGATGCGACAAGGAGACAAAGGGCGCATCTGCAGCTGCTCCGAGGCGGGTCCGTGCTGGGGGAACCCTCGCCCCAGAAGCGTTTACACGCCGGCCGCGCCCCGCCCGGGCTAGCAGACATGTCCCGCTGGTCGCAGCCCCAACAAGGCCAAGGGCCAGTCCCTGCATCTCGCCCGGGCCTGGAGCCCCCCTCCCAGCCTCCCTTCCTCCCCGCAGCAAGGCTGCCGAAAAGGTCCAGGGCGCCCCAGGACCCCCGCGGAGGGCTCACCCGGGGTCCTGCGCGACATCGCTGCACCTCTCCCGCCCTCGGCGTCGGGCACCCAGGCCAAAACCTGAGACGCGTCTTCCCTCCGCCACCCCCAACCCTGAAAAGTCATCGCCCGTCCCCGACTGTTCCACCGACCCGGGAGCGGCCCCCCAGCCAGCCGTGTCTTCGCCCCTAGGAAGCCGTCAGACCACAAGCCCTCGGCCATTAGGCCCTAGAACCCTGGCGGGAACCAGAAGGAACGGGGGGCGGCAGCGCGTTGCCATGGCGACCCCGGGCGCCCCCTAGTCCCCGGCTGCCCCCGCCCAGCCCCAGACCCGGGTTCGGGCCGGAGTTGCGACCCGGGGCCTGGGTGCCCACCACCACCAGTCTTCCTCCCCCGGCCTCGGCCTTCAGCCTCCAACCAAGAGCCCCGCGTCCGCTCTCGGTCCGCTCCCCTTACCCATGGCGTCGGTGGCGCGATCTCGGGCGGGGACGCCGTGGGCCCCGCCAACAGCTCCCTTCAGGCGGGCGGCGGCCGCCACGGCGTCTACCAGCAGGCCCGCCGCGGCCCACAGCGCTCCCGGCGGCCGGAGGACGCCCGGGAGGTCCCCCGGCGCGGCGAGGGGAGCAGGGGGCCACCCGGCCTTCAACCCGCAAGAGACAAGCCCGCCCTCGCCCGGCCTCCTCGCGTCCAGCCTGACCGGAAGAAGGAGGAAGAGGAGCGCGAAGGAGACCGCGAGTGTTCGGAGCTGGAGGCCGGGCCCTGGTCGGACCACCGACCTCTCACCAAGGGGCTGCGCCGGCGGCTTTGCCAAGGGGTACGAGCCACGTGCAAACGTTTTCATCCACGCGGCGGCGGGGTTCATCTGAGACACCTGACCGCCTCCCTTCCCGCCTCACGAGGTCTTAGGAGCCAAGAATTTAAAACTAGGCAGCCCAATCACGGCATTTAAACCGTTAAATACGACGGCCGTGGGAAGGGCCGCGCTCGTCAAGGGACAGACGTGTAGAGATAAAGCCAATTTTTTCTCACTCAGGGAAGGAAAAAAACCTCTCGTGGTCAGATGACACTAGGTTAAGCTCTAGCAGTTTGGGAAGAGTAAGCTATTCCGCAGTTAGATTAGCAATTGTTAAGACGGTGGCTGAGCTAGAAAGACGGAGATACGTCATGAAAATGGGGCTGTTTTTCTCATCACCTTGGCTAGAATAGTTTCATGTTTCTTTACCTCTTTTGGTTTTAACAATTTCCATTACTGTGAGATAATCACACATGCAGAGAAAAGTATAAAACAAACTGTAATGAGCAGGCTATGAAGCTGCACACACGAGTTGTGTCTTTCCTCAATGTCAGCTTCATTCAGTCATAAAGCAAGTTAAGGATTTCAAACTCAATGGCATTTCACCACGTGATCAACTTGGCTTCTTCCTAGACACACAAAGCAGAACACAAGTCACACAACAAAAGATAACAGGGACTAGGAAGTTAAGGAACCAAACAAGAAGTCAGTCTGTGGGTGCACAGTTGAGATAAGGCCTAGGTCTCCTCAGGGTCACCTCCAGGCACTTACTGCTTATTAAGTTCCAGCAGTGAAGGATCTCAGTTCTGTTCCGAGATCAATGAAGGAGAGCCTGTCAGAAGCAGCTGCCTTTTTAAGATTTTATTTATTTGACAGAAAGAAAGTAATCACACAAACGGGGGAGTGGGAGGCAGAGGGAGAGGGAGAAGGGCTCCCCACTGAGCAGGGAGCTCCACTCTGGGCTGGATTCCAGGACACTGGGATCATGACTCAAGCTGAAGGCACCTGCTTAAACTGGCTGAGCCAGCCAGGCGCCCCAGCAGCTGCCTTTCTTTCTTTCTTTCTTTTTTTTTTTTTTAAAGATTTATTTATTTGAGTGATAAAAAGAGAGAGAGAATGCACACAAGCCAGGGGAGAGGCAGAGAAGACTCCCCACTGAGCAGGGAGCCTGATGTAGGACTGGATCCCAGGACCCTGAGATCATGACCTGAGCTGAAGGCAGACACTTAGCCGACTGAGCCACCCAGAAGCCCCAGCAGCTGTCTTTTGTTAAGGAGTCAGACATACAGGATGTTCAGGAGTCTGACAGTTTTCTAAAAAATCCTCCCTTTTTAACTAATGATTTTGGCTAGCTGAACATAATAAAAAAATTAGAATTTAAAAATTAAAAAAATAAATAAATAAACCTGCTGACCTGTTAAAAGAAAAAGGATCTTCCCTTTTTAAAAAAGGATTAATCAGTCTTAGGACCCTACAGAGCTCCTCTGCTTCCGCTTGTTATCAGTTCTGGGGGACCGTCAGCTGTTGTTGGTCTTGGTAGATAACTGATTAATGCATTACGCTTAAGTGTTTGCATCATTGCTTGACAGAGGCCCCTACTTGACATAAGTGACTCCATCTTGCTCTCTACATACAGTTTAAAGAATCATTATAAAGTGAACAGCTAAGTAACCACCATCAGATCAACTGAGCACAGGCAGAGCCATCCTCCCTGGGAACTGCCCCTAGCCACCATTCACGGTCCCCCTTGAGGTAAATACCATTCTGGAATTTTTGAGAATCATTTCCTTGCCTTTTTTTTTTTTAAGATTTTATTTATGTATTTGACAGAGAGAGACACAGCGAGAGAGGGAACACAAGCAGGGGGAGTGCGAGAGGGAGAAGCAGACTCCCTGCTGAGCAGAGAGCCCAATGTGGGACTCAATCCTAGGACCCTGAGATCATGACCTGAGCCGAAGGCAGAGGCTTAACCCACTGAGCCACCCAGGTGCCCCAGTGTACATATATCTTTATTCCAATGACCAAGAGAGACACTAGAACATATAATTAAGAATTGGGGCACCTGGGTGGCTCAGTCAGTTAAGCGTCTGCCTTCAGCTCAGGTCATGATCTCAGGGTCCTGGGATGGAGTCTATGTCGGGCTCCCTGCTCAGCGGGGAACTTGCTTCTCCCTCTGCCTCTCCCCCTGCTGTGCTTTCTCTATCTCTCAAATGAATAAATTTTTTAAAAAATTTTTTAAAAAGAATAGAGTAACTGAAAATAAGGTATGCCTTTTTTTAAATTTATGTGCTAGGCTCCTGGGTGGCTCAGTAGGGTTGAGCATCCAACTCTTGATTTTGGCTCAGGTCATGATCTCCATGAGATGGAGCACCCTGTTGCTGGGTTCCATGCTCAGCAGGAATTCTGCTAGAGATTCTCTCCCTTTCCCTCACCCTCTGCCCCTCCCCCAGCTCATGCTCTCTCTCTCTCTAAAAATAGGTAAATAAAATATATTTTTAAATTTTTTATTTAATTAACACATATTATTTGTTTCAGGGGTAGTAAATAAAATCTTAAGAAAAAAAAAAAGTTGCAAAGTTTTATCTTTCATATTTAGGCCTATTATTGCACCCAGAATTGATTTTAGTGAATGGTATGGAACAGGATCAAATATTTTTTCTACAAGTATAGCTAACTATCCCATTATCCTTCCTTTTTTTTGTTTTTTTATTTTTAAGGATTTTATTTATTTATTTGACAGAGAAAGAGATCACAAGTAGGCAGAGGAGCAGGCAGAGAAAGAGGGGGACGCAGGCTCTGCGCCAAGCAGAGAACCCGACACCAGTTTCTATCCCAGGACCCTGAGATCATCTATCCCAGGACCCAGGCCGAAGGCAAAGGCTCAACCCAGTGAACCACCCAGACACTCCTCCCATTATCCTTTCATCACTGATCTTCCATACCCCTTTGGTATCAGTGAGCATGTTCCTAGGCCAAAGTCTTCCTTTGCAAAACCACCCCATGAGGAAGGAATTGTCTGCACTTTGCAGGTTAAACTAACTTCTGAAAGGTTAAATAACTTCAGAAAAACTACGTGACAGAACCAGAATCTGAACCAATACAAAAGTAGCACCAATTTTCTTAATCTCAAAATAAAGGTTTTTTAAAGTTTAGGAGTCTAAAACTCATTGCAAGTCTAACCCCCTCCATCTTACTATTAAGCATTGAAATATGACTGACTTGTTTATTTTTCTTCTCTCCAAATGATGGGTAAAAAAGTAAGTATTTATATTCTATGTGCATTTAAAAAAGCAAATAAAGTACATACTAACTTTATAGAATCATGAGAACAGAGGGAAAGAGTTTTATTTCCTAGATTGCTTTTCCCCCAGTGACTTCATAGGTAACAGGAAGGAAAGAAATTAGGTAGGTAATAAGTAGGAAATACCTATGAAGAAATTACCTTCATAGGTAATAGGTAGGAAAGAAATTTAATTCAGTAGTAAACAAGTTTTATTTAAAGCAAGCAAGCTAAATAAATAAAGCAAGCAAGAAAGCAAATAAATTCTACTGTTGAGGTGGATATTCTTAAATTCCAAAATATACATTTGCTGGATACTAAATTCCAATTCCAATCGGGCTCTCTGCTCAGCAGGGGCCTGCTTCCTTCCCTTCCCCTCTCTCTGCCTGCCTCTCTGCCTGCTGTGATCTCTCTCTGTCAAATAAATAAATAAAATCTTAAAATAAATAAATAAATAAATAAATAAATTCCAATTCCGTTTGGGATTAGAATTGGAATTTAGTATCTATTGTTTAAACTAAATGAATAGGGTTAAAGTAGAATATTAATCTATACTGAGCCCTGGATTTACTAAAGCCAACAATCTAGGTTTTTAAACTTACTAGTATCATCACATAACAAAAATATTATTTTTTAAAAGCTCATCATATACTGAAATATAAAGGTGAAATTAAAAGATATCTAAAATTTGCTTTAAAACATGTCAGCAAAGGGAAAAAAAAGAAAGGATGTTGAAAACAATTGCAGCAAAATCTTCTACCTACTGAGTATGATGATGGTTGTATAGGAATTCACTTATTTTATTCTACTTTTGTATATTTTTTATATGTGATACACCCTCCTATTTTCCACTGTAGTCCACAAAACAAAGCTTGTTGCAACCTATTAAAATTGTTTTCATGTGCCAGTAACAGGTTGGGGAATCATGGTTTGTAACCCATGGTCTCTAATACTTCCTTGTATATTTCTTATAACTAGGCTACTCCCTGTACAGGTCTTTTCCTTTTCCCACTTGTTATACCTTCTGTCTAGACTTGTCTATTCCTCCATTAGAATTTATGCAATTTATGTAATTGTACCCAGTCTTTACCAGACTTTAAGATGCTACCTTCTCCAAAAAGCTTTTCCTGGTTTTTTCTGACAAAAGAATGATTTTCATTTTTATGCTAGTATAATATTACTTAGACACAGATTTAGAACATTATCAATATTTGACTTTTTACTGCTAGACAGCCCCGAACTTAATTATTCAAAATTAATAATTGACACACTAAGACCTAATAGTAGAAAACAATTCATTTAATAAAAAACTGCAAGTAATTTTTTTAAAACATGAGGTAGAAACAATTTTGACATATTTCACATTCATTTTTTAAAAGGAAAAAACAACTTTGAGACAGAGATATCCATACTCCAACCAAAAGTGGATAAACTGAGGTTAAAATTTGTCACTTAACTAAGCACTTTGAGGTAATTCTGATTTACAAAAATATCTTTTTTTTTAAAAGATTTTATTTATTTATTTGACAGAGAGAGATCACAAGTAGGCAGAGAGTCAGGCAGAGGTTGGGGGGAAGCAGGCTCCCCGCTGAACAGAGAGCCCAATGTGGGACTCGATCCTAGGACCCTGAGATCATGACCTGAGCCGAAGGCAGAGGCTTAACCCACTGAGCCACCCAGGCGACCTACAAAAATATCTTTATTCAAAAAATTTGAGAAAACTGAGTAGTGTCTCAAAACAAAGGGAGCATTTGAACAATAGGTGAAAATAGGGATATGCCTTTTTAATTTGTCATCAATTCAGCAAACAAAACTCAAAGAATTATTTTCTTTTATATAAAAATCAGCAGAATACTGAATACTAAAAATAATAAGTGAGAAAGAGTAATCAGAAATTAATTGAAGGGGCACCTGCATGGCTCAGTTGGTTAAGCATCTGCCTTTAAACTCAGGTCATGATCCCAGGGTTCTGGGATCAAGCCCCCCATCGGGCTCCCTGCTCAGCAGGGAAGTCTGCTTATCCCTCTTCCTCTCCCTCTGTTCATGTGCTCTCTCACTCGCTCTCTCTCAAATAAATAAATAAAATCTTAAAAAAAAAAAAAAGAAATGAAGTGGAAAGAATCCATTTATAAGTAATAATTTAAAAGCCTAGGTTTAAAGTGAAAATGTACTTTTTACCAAAAAAGCAACAGTCGGGGGGAAAAAAACCAGTAAAATGGCCTTTCGATCACAGACCTTGAAACACAGAAAAGAATCACACCTGTGTTAACATCACAAGATTGTGCTTAAGTGATAAAAACAAATCAACTCTTTTTTACCTAATCTCTTAAATAAAGAAAATATGATAAAAATCTACAAAATCAAATCAGGATTGAAATTTTAGACTTAAAGTTTCTCAGATCATTAAAGCTGGTAAAAATTTATCAAACTCTCTCTAGGTCACACAAAAACACACTGATAGTACCTACAAAACTTAGACTTTTCAGTTTTGGGTACACCTATAGTGAAAAAATTAATAGTGTGTTAAGTTTTACACAGTGATAAAACTTTAACAAGATTATAGCCCCCCAAAATAAATAAATAAATATAACAAAACACTGGAACTCCCAACAAAGTACATTTACACCATTTCCTACTCTTAGGATAAAAGTGATCTTCACAATCTAACCAGGCACTGCATTACAGCATATCCAAACTGCAAATAACAGGTAATATTTAGAGGAGATCTCATAGGCCAGTATAAGAAATCAAGGAAAACAGTGCTTTATCTTCTTTGAAAATCGCCCAATACATGACAAAGACTTTCATGTTCCTCTGATGGAAGATCCATGATGTAAAAAAACTAAGGAAGATATACTTTACAAAAAATGGAATTGCACAAAAACATTTATGATATTATTTAACATTTTATAATTTGGTTTACAGGATCACTGAAAACTTTTTGTGACATTCTATGGATAATAATGTACTTAATAAGGTTTATATATCTTAGCCCAAGACCTGCATATAATTTCTTAAAGATAATTTATTTTAATCATAATCTACAATTATGACAAGGAATAATTCTCCATTTTAAAAATTCTCTTAATTTTTAAAAAATTTTAATGCTTTGTCTTAGCTTTAAAAAAAAGGCGGGGGGTTATAAATTAGGGTGAGAAGAACCAGAAGGGGTAACCACTTTCCCTAGATGTGTTCTAGGAAATGTACCCTCCTCCTAGGGCAGCAAATCAAGTCTCTTTTCTTCTCCTTTCTCACTTCAAAAATATCCTTTTCCAACAGCTTCATTATTTCACTTTTTGCTTAAAGTTATTTTCCGTGAATTATTTTCCCTTTTCCCTTTATAGAATCAGGTCTTTGAAATGTGCCCATGGAAAACACAAAACATTAATTTTCAATTTATATAAGTACATAAATAAAGTACTCACAATGGCACAGATATGACCATATACAAAACAAAAAGGATATTAATTTTTCTGAGTTTAGATGATGAAGTAACTTTCCCAAAGGAGGATAGCGGTTCAGTGAGGGCACACATCCCAGAAGAATCAGTTTATGTTTGGCTCTGGTTATAGCAACATTAAGACGTCGCCAATCTTTCAGGAGTTCACCAAGCTGAAATAAATAATTTTCAATTATTTATTTATTTATTCAAAGAACACAGTTTGTTATGAACTATTTCCCTACTTTAAGCATATATTCCAAAAAGGATTCATTGCACATTTAAAATTCTTTGGACAGTTGGAAAAACTTGCCCATAATGCTAACTTCCAAATATTCTACCTGGGATGTAATTTCTGAACAATAATTTAAGGAAATGAAGCAATCTCCACTCACTGTAGCATTATTGGTAACAGTAATAAAAACCTATAATACACTTAGACTAAGGGAAGTGATTAAATATACCATGACATGTATGTACAATAGAAAACTATGCAACTGTAAGAACACAATGAAGTCTCTTTCTGTATATTGACAGGGAAAGATCTCCAAGCTATTAAGAAAAAAGGGAAATATGAATACTGATTCATATCTGTTTGTATATGTTTAAAGGATAGGAATTACAAGTTACCCAAAAAACCCCACAAATTGTATACTACTCCAACCCCAAACCAAAAAACCCCAAATAATCCAATTAAACAATGGGGAGAAGACAGGAAAAGACATTTCTCCAAAGATGACATACATGAGAAAAATCATTAATCATCAAGGAAATGCAAATCAAAGCCACAATGAGCTATCAATCATCTCACATCTATTAGAATGGCTAAAATAAAAAATACAAGAAACAAGAGTTGACAAAGATGTGGAGAAAAAGGACCCCTCATGCATTGTTGGGGGGAATGCAAACTGGTGCAGCCACTGTGGGAAACAGTATGGAGGTTCCTCAAAAAATTAAAAATAGAATTACCATATGATCCAGTAATTCCACTACCGGGCATTTACCCAAGGAATACGAAAACATTAATTCAAAGGATGTACACACCCCTATGTTTAGTGCAGCATTATTTACAATAGCCAAATTATGGAAGCAGCCCAAGTGTCCAACCACAGAGGAACAGATAAAGAAGATGTGAGAGATATATATATACATTTATATATATATATATATATATATATATATATATATATGTAAATTGGGATAATACTGAGACTTAAGAAAGAATGAAATCTTGCCATTTGCAACAACATGGATGGATCTAAAGGGTATAATGCTAGGTGAAATAAGTCAAAGAAAGACAAATACCACATAATACAATGAACTCACAGGTCCATCCTTATTACTTCTAACAAAAGATACCAGAATGATACTTTTATCTCTTCCTTGGTATTTGTCTACAGTGTTAACTTCAACCATCCTGATAGAAAATCGGAACAATAAATCATTGATGATCTTTAATTGCTGCCTGTAGGGTGCAATGATACCAATATCAGAGGGTTTACATCCAGCCTAAACAGAAAAGAAACACAATGAAAATGAAAATCCTGATTTTTGTTATTTAAGCTTTACTAAATTTATTAAATTAAATGTTTACATAATGTGCCCAATTAATTTTTCTAATAGATCATCTTGTTGTAAGGAGTAAATAAAATTTCTAAATTTGCTCTAAATCTATATCCATATTTTCTGAGCCTTCATGATGTTCTCAAACATTGCTCTCTTGGTTTCTGTAGATTAATGACAGTATAATGGTTTGCATGCCACTGGAACAGTGCTGCTATAGGAGAAAAGAAAAAGCACAAAGGGGGCGCCTGGGTGGCTCAGTGGGTTAAGCCGCTGCCTTCGGCTCGGGTCATGGTCTCCGGGTCCTGGGATGGAGTCCCACATCAGGCTCTCTGCTCAGCAGGGAGCCTGCTTCCCTCTCTCTCTCTGCCTGCCTCTCTGTCTACTTGTGATCTCTCTCTGTCAAATAAATAAATAAAATCTTTAAAAAAAGAAAAAAAAAAGCACAAAGAAATACATTACACTTTCTGCTATCCCTTACACTGAAGTTTTCAATCCCCAATCGCACTGAAGCAACCTTATGTTGACACAATCAGAATTATCTGATGTTACAAAAAATTACCTTAAACAGAAACCCAAAATGCCATTATAAAAAATTACATCTTAGGGGCGCCCGGGTGGCTCAGTGGGTTAAAGCCTCTGCCTTCGGCTCAGGTTATGATCCCAGGGGTCCTGGGATCGAGCCCCACATCAGGCTCTCTGCTCTGCAGGGAGCCTGCTTCCTCCTCTCTCTCTGTCTGTCAAATAAATAAATAAAATCTTAAAAAAAAAAAAAAATTACATCTTAGATAATGTTCCCAAAATAGAACAAAAGCAATCAGGCTTCAGTCCTCTTAATGAACAAGGATTATGCTAGGCCTTAAGTTCCTTGCATTCTAACATTATTTTACACTTCATCTTAGTATTTGCTAGCCCACATAATTAAATTCTAAATTACCTTAATAAAAACAGAGGTCAGGAAAACTATTAGCTTAGCTTCTGTGATATTGCTCACACCACCCTTTTCAGCCTGTTCTGGTGCCGGAACCTAAACAGAAACAAAGAGTTAAGAGTATGGTCAGTACACAGAGAGCCATAGGGAGTACATTACCAGCTGTGGAGAAAAATGAAAAATATCCTCATTTTAAACAAACAAATAAATAAAAAGTTGAAGCTTAAAGAATTAACAAAAATGAATGATAGTAGTCACCTTCAGAAAGCCCAGAAACAACGCATCTTAAACATTCTACAGTTTAGATTAAAATCTTTCTAGGAGCCAAGCACACATTGGGCTTCTCATACTTTACTCTTTTACCCCGTAGTTTATAAGTATCAAAGGCCAGAAAAGATAAGTAACTTGGCCAAGGCCTCACAGTACATCACAACTGCAGGATTCAAACCCAGATCTGGTTCTCATATCTGTGTTCTTTCCATTTTCTTGTTGCCTTTCATACAAATAATGGAGCAGATAAAATTCCCCAGGTTCTACCATAGCTGGTAAAACTCTCCAGGAACTACTTTGCTCCTACATAATCCTTAAGTAATCCTGATTATTATGTTTTTTTTTAATTTTTTTAACTTTTTAAAAAATTTTCATTTATTTATTTGTCAGAGAGAGAGAGAGAGTGAACACAAGCAGGCTGAGTGGCAGGCAGAGGCAGAGAGAGAAGCAGGCTGAGCAAGGAGCCTGACGCAGGACTTGATCCCAGGACCCTGGGATCATGACCTGAGCCGCAGGCAGCCGCTTAACCAACTGAGCCACCCAGGCGTAAACTTTTTAAAGCAGACTCCATGCAGAGCATGTGGCTTGAACTCAGAACCCTGGGATCAAGAGTTGCACGCTCTACTGACTGAACCAGCCAAGTATTCCAATCTTGAGTATTTTTAATACCTTTTATTTGGGGGCAGGGGCGCCTGAGTGGCTTAGTCAGCTAAGCATCTGCCTTCGGCTCAGGTCCTGATCTCAGAGTCCTGGGATTGAGATCTCGGGTCCTGAGATTGAGCCGCGCAATCACTCCCCACTCAATGGACAGTCTCCTTCTCTCTCCCTCTGCTCCTCCACCTACTTGTGCTCTCTTTCTCTCAAATAAATAAATAAATATATTTTTTAAAAAATTTATCTGAGACAGAGCATGAGAGAGCATGAAAGAGAGAGAGACAGAGAGCACATGCAGCGGGGAGGGGTAGAGGGAGAAACAGACTCCCTGCCGAGCAGGGAGTCTGATGTGGGACTTGATCCCAGGATCCTGGTATCATGACCTCAGCCGAAGGCAGATGCTTAACTGACTGAGCCATCCAGGCACCCAAATAAATAAAATCGTAAAAAAAAAATTTATTTGGATTTCTAATGCTGGGGATGCCTGGGTGGCTCAGTCAGTTAAGCAGCTGCCTTCCACTCAGGTCATGATCCCAGGATCTTGGGATGGAGATCCAGCTCCCTGCTCAGTGGAACCTGCTTCTCCTTCTCACTCTGCCTGGGGCTCTCCCTACTTATACTCTATCTCTATGGCAAAGGAATAAATAGAATCTTTAAAAAAAAAATAGTGACCTAGGGCACCTGGGTGGCTCAGCGTGTTAAAGCCTCTGCCTTTGGCTCAGGCCATGATCCCAGGGTGCTGGGATAGAGCCCTGCATTGCGCTCTCAGAGAGTCTGCTTCCTCCTCTCTCTCCTCTCCGCCTGCCTCTCTGCCTACTTGTGATCTCTGTCCGTCAAATAAATAAATAAATAATTTTTTTTTTTTTTAATAAAGTTAAAATAAATAGTGACCAATTATATGTATCATATTACCATAAATCATTATGTCATTTGTTATTATGATGGGTGGTTATTAAAAATAGGGCCTTACTTGCAGGGGTACCTGGCTGGCTCAATTGGTAGAAGCAGACTCCCTGTTGAGCTGGCAGCCCAACGCTGGATTCAATCCCAGGACACTGGGATCATGACCCGAACAAAAGACAGATGCTTAACCAACTGAGCCACCCAGGCCTCCCTGGTTGCTACTTTTTATCAGGTCATATAAAGACTTCCAAATGAATGCCGAGAAGCACTACATAAAACAAACTACAGAAATAACAGGGTCAAAACTTTGTTCTTAGTTCCTAGAAATAAGAATCAAGTCAATTTAAAGTCCTTGTGAAGTACTATTGAATGATAAGTTTGTAAAGAGGTCTTTATGTGCATATGTGGAGGCAGAAGGTAATAAATTATCTGTACTGTCAAGCTCAATTCTGCTGTGGACCTAAAACTGCTCTAGAAAATAAAGTCTCCATTTGTAAACCCAGCCCTTTAACAATATCAATGCCAATTTCTTTTTTAAGAAATGTAATTATACACTTGAGTTCACTTTCTAGCTCTTCTACTTCAAAAGTCGATTTTGACATCTATTAATTCCCAGAATAAACCTCCTTCCAAAGACACTGGCTCTATAGAAAGAAGATTCTTTTGTGTTGAAGTATAAGAAATACACTAGTTTTAACCGAACTCTATTAAAGCCCTATTAAAAACTAAAGAATTTAAGTAATAGGACAAAAGGAGGAAAAAACAAAATATTCAGGGTTTGTTTGTTTTCTTACCTTGTCTGTATTAAGAAAACAAACAGGATTGTTTGGCTCAAATACTCGAATCATCCAAGGATTTTCAGAATAATCAGCATAAAATTCCAGGTCCAGTTTTACATCTTTAAAGTTAGGCAGGCTGATCACTGCATTGGCCACTTTGTCTGAGCCACACTCCAGCTTTCCTTCATATGTCAGCTTATTACTTAAGGACATAATTTGACTAAGGCAATTACAAAAATAATTTTAGTTTTGACAGATGAAAATAAATATGAAAAACAATCCTAGTGGACACTCTTACAAATACCTGTTCATTCTGTACTGCACCGTTAATTGTACAACAGCATTCTCATTCCGCTCCAGTCTCTTGAATAAGCTTTCACTCATGCCAAGAGTTCTGTCAACAAATCAGATTCAGGCTTATCAGAGCCCAGACACTGTCCCAGAAGAAGATTCTAATTTAAAATTAAAACCTCAATGTCAGCTTACCTTGCTTCACGGTTTAGCACCAGGGGAGGGAGCTGCTGATGATCGCCCACCAACACAAATCTCCGAGAAAAAAAGAGTGGCCCTAGACAGACTGGTTGGCTAATTTGAGAGGCTTCATCCACAATACAAAAATCAAAGGTTTTACGAGAAAATATTGGATGGTTTATTCCCATACATGTTGTTGCAACTATACGCTAAAAACAAAGAAAGAAAATAGATGGGTTATGTAACATATCCAAGAAACATAACTTGTTTTTCCCATATTTTGATTTACTTATTGATTTTTTTTAAAGATTTTATTTTTAAGTAATCTCTTCACCCAATGTGGGATTTGAACTCAGCTCCAAGATCAAGCGTTGCATGCTCTACCAACTGAGGGAGCCAGGTACCCCACCATTTTTTAAATTTAAGGTTCAGGGGCACCTGGGTGGCTCAGTGGGTGAAGCCGCTGCCTTCGGCTCAGGTCATGATCTCAGGGTCCTGGGATCGAGTCCCGCATTGGGCTCTCCGCTCGGCGGGGAGCCTGCTTCCCTCCCTCTCTCTCTGCCTACTTGTGATCTTTCTCTGTCAAATAAATAAATAAAATCTTAAAAAAAAATTAAAAAAAAAAATTTAAGGTTCAAAAAGATTTTTGTCCCAAACGACAGGAATCCACCAATATTATTTAATTCTGAAACATCTGTAGTATGCAAAAAAAAATTAACTTTTTACTGAAAATTTAAAAACAAGGGAAACCTGGGTGGCTCAATCATTAAGCATCTGGCTTCTGCTCAGGTCATGACTCTGGGGTCCTGGAATCGAGCCCCACATTGGGCTCCCTGCTCAGCAGGAAGCCTGCTTCTCCCTCTCCCATTCCCTCTGCTTGCGTTCCCTCTCTCATAAATAAAATCTTAAAAAAAAAAAAGAAAGAAAAATCAAGTAAATTTTCTGGACACTCTGACATTGCTCAAATTTGGATATTTCCAAATGGAAATCTCAAGAGGTAGTAAGTTAATTATTTTTTTTAAGTTTTTATTTATTTAAGTAATCTCTACACCCAGTGTGGGGCTCAAACCCATGACCCTGAGATCAAGAGTCACTATAATTTTTTAATTTTTTTTTTAAAGATTTTATTTCCTTGAGAGAGAGCAAGAGAGAGTACAGGGGATGAGGGTGGAGCCCGACGCAGGGCTCAATCTCAAAACCCGAGGATCATGACCCGAGCCGAAAGCAGCCGCTTAACAGACTAAGCCAGCCAGGCACCTCCAATAATTTTTTTTAAATATCAACAGGACTTCACTTCTGGTAAAATGGAGTGCTTTTCCTCACTCCTCCCACAAAGTACACCTACAAACTCTAAACATTATATATAAAACAAACATAAGGACTCTGAAAAGTGGAGAAAAGGTAGACCATCTAGGGACCTTGAGACCTGAGGAACAGTAGTTTGTTTCCTGGGTTTTCTTTGGCCCTCATCTGTCTCAACTTTGGATCTGAAGAATTTAACCCAGGAATTTGTCTATGCTGATGGGCATAGACAAAAAAAAAAAAAAAAAAAAAACAAAAACAAACCTCAAAAAAAGCCAAAGGAGGAGAAAAGAGAAAGCCTAGCAGACAGAAAACTTGTATACAATAGCCACTCAATAATAGCCACTCTACCCTAACCAAAGGCCACAAAAAACACTGTAGTCTTATGCCCCACTGATGTAGGCAAAGGAACTCCAATGTCCTACTGGGGCAGCCGGGCAAGGAGGCAGCCAGGACTTTAATCCCTGCTGAATGATAATAAGGCCCCATCTCACAATGTCGGTGGAGACCATGTGGGGAACCCAGACTTCTACCCCTATCCATCAGTAATGAGGAGCCCCTACCGCTTTATGTTAAGAGGCCAAATGGGAACCTCACCTCAACTCCACCTGACAGTAATGAAGTGAAATCTTGCCCTATCAGAGTAGAATTGGAAAGCCAGCTAAAACAGAAATCTTAAATAACATAATGCAAAATGTTCAGGTTCGTCATAAAATATACATAGCCAGGGGCACATGGGTGGCTCAATTGGTGGTGTCCAACTCTAGATCTCACTTCAGGTCTTGATCTCAGGGTTCTGAATTCAAGCCCCACACTGGGCACAGAGCCTACTTTAAAAAGGGGGGGGGCACCTGGGTGGCTCAGTTGATTAAGCCTCTGTCTTTGGCTCAGATCATGATCCCAGAGTCCTGGATAAAGTTCCACATCAGGCTCCCTGCTCAGAAGGGAGCCTGCTTCTCCCTCTACCCCTTTCCTCTGCTTGGGCTCTCTCTCTCTCAAGTAAATAAACAAAATCTTAAAAAAAGAAAGAGAGAGAGAAAGAAAGGAAGGAAGGAAGGAAGAAACTATTACATAAAAAACAAAAACAAGGGAAGCCTAGGGGGTTTAGAAAGTTAAGCATCTGCCTTCGGACCAGGTCATGATTCCAGGATCCTGGAATCAAGCCCCATCCTTAGTGGGGAGCCTGCCTCTCCCTCTTCCCTTGCTTGTGCGCTCTCTCTCTCTCTCTTTCTGTGTCAAATAAATAAATAAATAAATAAAATCTTTTAAAAAATACATTAAAAAAAATACCCAGGAAAATCTTGTACTGAATGAAATAAAGGTACTCAAAAGATGCCAACCAGAAGGATATCAGAGATTTTAGAATTGTATGACAAAGATTTTATTTTTTTAAGTTTATTTTTTTTTTTAATAACTGTCTTTTTTTTTTTTTTTAAGATTTTATTTATTTATTTGGCAGAGAGAAATCACAAGTAGATGGAGAGGCAGGCAGAGAGAGAGAGAGGGAAGCAGGCTCCCTGCTGAGCAGAGAGCCCGATGCGGGACCCGATCCCAGGACCCTGAGATCATGACCTGAGCCGAAGGCAGCGGCTTAAACCACTGAGCCACCCAGGCGCCCTTATTTTTATTTTTTTTAGTAAACTTTACACCCTATGTGGCACCCAAACTCATGACCCCAAGATCAAGAGTGCATGACAAAGATTTTAAAGCAGCCATGATAAAAATGTTTCATTGAGGAACTACAAACATACTTGAATCAAATAAAAAATAGAAAGTCTCAACGAAGAAATAGAGCGGGACTCGATCCCAGGACCCTGAGATCATGACCTGAGCCGAAGGCAGCGGCTTAACCCACTGAGCCACCCAGGCGCCCGGGGAAAAACATTCTAATTCAAATGTCTGCACATTTCTCTTAGAAATCACAGAAGCCTTATAGAAAGGGCATAATATTTTTTCCAGTACCAAAATAAAAGAATTATTTACCCAGAATCCTCTAACTAACAAAACAATACATCAGAAATGAAGGAGAAATTGAGACATTCCCACAATGAAGGAAAACTAAGGGAATTTGTTCTTAATTGACCTACTATTCTGAAAGAATGGATAAAGGAAGATCTTTAAACAGAAAGGAAATGATAAAAGAACAGAAATTTGGAAAATCAGGAGGGAAGAACATAGTAAACAAATATATGGATGGATAAGATATGTTTTTCATTTCCTACAAATTATATTTGATGGTTGAAGTAAAATTAGAACACAGTCTGACATAGTCTATGTAGAAAAAAAAAGACAATCATAAACAGGAGAAGAAAGGGACATAAATGGAGTTAAGCTCTCTAACTTCACAAGCACTAGTAAAAGGACAAAATCAACAGACTACGTGTGCATGTGTGTCTGATGTAATACACAGAGCAACGGACCAACCACTAAAAGCTATTCAAAGTGATCACACAAAAATCAAAATGGAATAAAAACTGTTCAAGTAAACCATAAGGCAGGAAAAAGAAAACAATCAATAAAAAGAGGGGTACTTGGCTGCCTCAGCCAGTAGAACATGTAACTCTTGATCTCAGGGTTGTGAGTTTGAGCCCCACATTGGGTGTGATTATAAAAACAAAATAAACAACAACAATAAAAACCATAGGAAACATAAAACAAAAAATAAAATGGCAGACTTAAGACCTAACATGTATCAATGTTTATGATGAATGTAAACAATTTATATATGTGTCATGTATATTTTAAAAGACAGGGATTAGGGATGCCTGGGTGGCTCAGTTGTTTAAACCTCTGCCTTCGGCTCAGGGTGCTGGAATCAAACCTCACATTGGGCTCCATGCTCAGTGGGAGGCCTGCTTCTTCCCCTCCCACCCCCCCTGCTTGTGTTCCCTCTCACTGTCTCTCTGTCACATAAATAAAATCTTAAAAAAAAAAAAAAAAAGACAGGAATCAAAACAATTAAAAAACAGATTGGCAGGGGCATCTGGGTGGCTCAGATGTTTGGGCATCTGCCTTCGGCTCAGGTCATGATCCCCAGGTCCTGGGATTGAGTCCTACATCAGGCTCCCTGCTTAGTGGGGAGCCTGCTTCTTCCTCTGCCTCTCTCTCTCTCTCATGAATGAATAAATAAAATCTTAAAAAAAAAAAAAAGATTGGCAGAGTAGATAACATTATTTAGCTATATACTTTATACAAGAAAGTCTCTTCAAATTTAATGATAGAAGGCATGTTAAAAATTGAAGGATGAATGATCACACTGATAGATTTTCTTGCTCAATAATCCTTCTATCGTGGGAACAAATCCCACTTGTTCAAAGTGTACAAACCTTTTAATGCCCTGCTAAATTTGATCTGTGAATACACTGTTGAGAATGTTTGTATCAGTCAAATACAACCAATAGGTTTTTATTTTTTTAAGGATTTTATTTATTTATTTGACAGACAGAGATCACAAGCAGGCAGAGAGGCAGGCAGAGAGAGGGAAGCAAGCTCCCTGCTGAGCAGAGAGCCCAAAGCGGGGTTCAATCCCATGACCCCGGGATCATGAACTGAGCCGAAGGCTTTAACCCACTGAGCCACCCAGGCGCCCAATAGGTTTTTTTTTTTTTTTTTTTTTTTTTTTAAGATTTTTGTTTATTTGACAAAGACATAGTGAAAGAGGGAACACAAGCAGGGAAGCTACAGAGATAGAGGGAGAAGCAGGCTTCCCGCCGAGCAGGGAGCAAGATACGGCGCTCGATCCCAGGACTCTGGGATCATGACCTGAGCCAAAGGCAGAGGCTTTAACTCACTGAGTCACCCAGGCGCCCCAATAAGTTTAATTTTTTTTTTTTAAGATTTTATTTATCTATTGCCAGAGAGAGAGAGAGAGAGGGAGAGAGAGAGCGCACGCAAGCGAGCACAGGCAGACAGAGTGGCAGCAGAGGCAGAGGGAGAAGCAGACTCCCAGCCGAGCAAGGAGCCCGATGTGGGACTCGATCCCAGGATGCTGGAATCATGACCTGAGCCAAAGGCAGCTGCTTAACCAACTGAGCCACCCAGGCGTCCCGCAATAAGTTTAATTTTTAAGAAGTTAATCAGATATACATTTTAGACACTTAAAAATTTTTCTTTTCTCTTTTTTTTAAAGATTTTATTCATTTATTTGACAGAACAAGAGAACAAGCATGGGGAGCAGCAGACAGAGAGGGAGAAGCAGGCTCCCGGCTGAGCAGGGACCCAGATGTAGGTTTGGATCCCAGGACCATAACCTGAGCCAAAGGCAGACCCCCAACCAAATGAGCCACCCACCAGGTGCCCTTCAAAATTTTTCAATAATTGGTATAGATAATAGAAAAAGGAATAGAAGGAACAGCCTATTAAATTTATTTTATTTATTTTAGATGATTTTTTTCAAAGACAAAACTATCAGTTAAAACTTCCCAGGGTGGGGAGTGCCTTGCTGGCTCAGTCAGTAGAGCAAGTAACTCTTGATCGTGGGGTCACGAGTTCAAGTCTTAAGTTGGATGTAGAGATTACTTAAAAATTAAAAAATTTGGGCGCACCTGGGTGGCTCAGTGGGTTAAAACCTCTGCCTTCGGCTCAGGTCATGATCTCGGGCTCCTGGGATTGAGCCCTGCATTGGGCTCTCTGCTCAGCAGGGAGCCTGCTTCCCTCTCTCTCTCTGCCTGCCTCTCTGCCTACTTGTGAACTCTGTCAAATAAACAAATAAAATCTTAAAAAAATAATAAAATAAAATAAAGTAAAATAAAAATAAATTAAATTAAATTTAAAAATTTTTTAAAGATTTTATTTATTTATTTGAGAAAGAGAGCACAAGCAGGTGGAAAGGCAGAGGGAGAGAGAGAAGCAGACTCCCTGATGAGCAAAAGGATGCTGGGATCATCACCTGAGCTGAAGGCAGACATTTAACCAAGTGAGCTACCCAGGTGCCCCAAAAATAAAATCTTTTTTTCTTTTTTAAGATTTTATTTACATATTTGACAGAGAGAGACACAGCAATACAGGGAACAGAAGCAGGAGGAGTGGGAGAGAGAGAAGCAGGCTTCCTGCTGAGCAGGAAGCCCAATGCGGGCTTCCCAGGACCCTGGGATCATGACCTGAGCTGAAGGTAGACACTTAATGACTGAGCCACCCAGATGCCCCCCAAAATAAAATCTTTAAAAAATAAAAACTTCCCCCCAAAATACAGACATTAAATAATAAAATAAAATCTAGGCTCTATATCAAAAGTCTCTAAGTCTAGAAAAACCTATCATTAGACTGTTCATGTACTATTGTTTGGAATTCAAACAGGCTAAATAATCCTAATTATTTGCTAATTTTTAGTAAATTATTTACTAATAATAAATAATTAGTAGTTTTCTAGGTGTGATATTATAATAAAATAATACACGTTTGTCCTCCTCTGGGTTCCTGACACAGAGATCCTAAAACCCTTCGAATTTCCTGAGTGTAAGGGGAGAGAGGAATATCTCTTGTTATTCATAATAAGCCCCTTTCAACTATATCTGCATTATGCTAATTAGAGGATGGGAGCCGGATGCCAGAGGAACCAATCTAGAGATTAAAGGGTTAGAATTTTTGCGACCCCACCCCCAACCCCACCCCTCTACTGAGGGAATCAGTAGATAAGTTAACTTAACTTAATCATTGGTGTTAATGATTTAACACCAATGATTTAATCAATCATGCCTACATGATGGAATCTCCATAAAAACCCCCACTCAAAGGGGTTCAGAGAGCTTCTGGGTTGGTGAACACGTCATGGTGCTGGAAGGGTGGTTCATCTGGAGAGGGTATAGAAGCTCTAGATCCCTTTCCGCATTCCTAACCCTATGCATCTCTTCCATTTGACTGTTCCTGAATTGCATCCTATGAATACATCCAGTAATTTCGTCAGTAAAGCACTTACTTGAATTCTGTAAGCCATTCTAGCAAGGTATCGAACCCTGGATGGGGTCATGGGAACCCTGATTTATGGTTGTTAGCTCAGTTGCACAGGAGGCCTGGACTTACAACTGGGAACTGAAGTGGATGGTGCAATCCTATTAAGGGGTTGAGCACTAAGCTGCAGAATCAGCACTACCTCCACTAACTAGAGTCAGAAGTGTTATGAGTGGAGAGAAACAAGCATTTTCCATAACTAGGATAGTTTAAACTAGGAGATGGGAGCCCTCAATAATAAACCAGAATCCTCATTTCAGTTCAAAAGCAAAGAGCAAACTATAAATTAATAAAACTGGCTACAAAAATTCCTGCTGGTATTATTATGCAATAACTGTACTTACGTGGCTGTTGTAGAGTTCTTCCAGAAGAGCTAAGGATTTAATGGATTTGGATCTGCAAATATCCTCCTCTGTGAATTTCTGGATGTCTTGATGTACCTTCTGAGCCTGACCCAAACGCAAAAATCCTATTTTAAACTTCGCTAACTTCAGAAGAATATTGTCAACAGCAGAATGTGTATAGCTGGTCAACAAAACACTAAAACCACAGGCATAGAGAATTCTTACCTAATAATGAATAAAAGAAAGGAAAATAACATTACTTTTAATTCCAAATAATTTTCAACATGCTTCAAATACAATTTTCAAATACATTTTTCAACATTTTTCAATTTCAACATTTTTCAAATACAATCAGAAAACTTAACAGGGGGGCACCTGGGTGGCTCAGTGGGTTAAAGCCTTTGCCTTCAGCTCAGGTCATGACCCCCGGTCCTGGGATCGAGCCCTGCATCGGGCTCTTTGCTCGGCAGGGAGCCTGCTTCCTCCTCTCTCTCTGCCTGTCTCTCTGCCTACTTGTGATCTCTCTCTGTTAAATAAATAAAATCTTTAAAAAAAAAAAGAAAAAGAAAAAGAAAACTTAACAGGAAGCATATCTTAGAGCTGAGCCAAGCTAAGTATTTAAAAAAATTATAAAGTCAAAATGTTTGATGAAAGTCACACGGCATTATCTCGTTAATGATATATTAATACCATATGATTAATGATAATAAAATTAGGTATATTTTATTATTTATTATTGATAATAAAATTGAGTACAAAGTCCAAACTTTGAATAGTGCCTGGCACACAGTATCAATCAACAAATAATTGTTGCCATCATTATGATTAATCTAAGATTAGCACAGAAATCTACTGACATGGAAAAATAAATCCCAGAAAAATCTATTTCAACCATCTCTGTATAATTTATCAATTTTTAAGGCAAAGAAAACATACAATGAAACACATGCCACCAACCAAAAGACATCTCAGATAATCCTAAATGCAAAAAACCTACAATATGATTACAACTTTTTGTGACTTAGCTTTTATGTTTCTCTTGTCATTCTTTTTTTTTTTAAGATTTTATTTTTTTATTTGACATAGAGAGAGAGTTCACATGTAGGCAGAGAGGCAGGCAGTTGGGTAGGGGAAGCAGGCTCCCAACTGAGCCAAGAGCCTGATGCGGGGCTCGATCCCAGAACCCCACATCATGACCTGAGCCAAAGGCAGAGGCTTAACCCACCGAGCCACCCAGGCACCTCCTCATGTCATTCTTAAAGGTTAATTTGAAATAAAGCCTTTTGATTTAAAATTCAGTCCTTTCAATAGAAAACATCACATTCTCCAAACTGATAAGCTGATTTAAATAGTTTCTAAGCAAAAGAATAACCTTACAAGAGTACATATTGTAGTTGTTTTTCCTGTTCCAGGCATACCCACGATGAGTGTGTAGTCTTTTGAAAGAAGTACCTTTTTCATTGCTTGCCTCTGAGGTTTATTCAAACCTACATTTAAATTTTAAAATAAGAGGAAAAAGAATGTTGGATTTCAATGAGCAAATTAACTGTAAGAAAAGCAGCCTCTCTATCAGACACATGAAAAAATGTTCATCATCACTAGCCATCAGGGAGATTCAAATTAAAACCACATTGAGATACCACCTTACACCAGTTAGAATGGCCAAAATTAGCAAGACAGGAAACAACATGTGTTGGAGAGGATGTGGAGAAAGGGGAACCCTCTTCCACTGTTGGTGGGAATGCAAGTTGGTGCAGCCACTTTGGAAAACAGCATGGAGATTCCTCAAGAAATTAAAAATAGAGCTTTCCTATGACCCTGCAATTGCACTACTGGGTATTTACCCCAAAGATACAGATGTAGTGAAAAGAAGGGCCATCTGTACCCCAATGTTTATAGCAGCAATGGCCACGGTCGCCAAACTGTGGAAAGAACCAAGATGCCCTTCAATGGGCGAATGGATAAGGAAGATGTGGTCCATAGACACTATGGAGTATTATGCCTCCATCAGAAAGGATGAATACTCAACTTTTGTAGCAACATGGACGGGGCTGGAAGAGATTATGCTGAGTGAAATGAGTCAAGCAGAGAAAGTCAATTATCATATGGTTTCACTTATTTGTGGAGCATAACAAATAACACAGAAGACATGGGGAGGTGGAGATGAGACAGGAGTTGAGGGAAATTGGAAGGGGAGGTGAACCATGAGAGACTATGGACTCTGAAAAACAGTCTGAAGGTTTTGAAGGAGCGGGGAGTGGGGGGAGGTTGGGGGAACCAGGTGGTGGGTATTAGAGAGGGCACGGATTGCATGGAGCACTGGGTGTGGTGCAAAAACAATGAATACTGTTATGCTGAAAAGAAATAAAAATTAAAAAAAAAAAAAAAAAAGGCAGCCTCTCTTCAAGTCTGTTTTTCAATATGTCTTTTTAAAGTAAGAAAATGGGGGCGCCTGGGTGGCTCAGTGGGTTAAGCCGCTGCCTTCGGCTCGGGTCATGATCTCAGGGTCCTGGGATCAAGTCCCGCATCGGGCTCTCTGCTCAGCAGGGAGCTTGCTTCCCTCTCTCTGTCTCTCTGGCTGCCTCTCTGTCTACTTGTGATTTCTCTCTGTCAAATAAATAAATCTTTAAAAAAAAAAAAAAAAAAAAGATAAAGTAAGAAAATGTCATGGAGATATTAAAGCATATAGGTGGTAAACTACTTCCCAAGAAAATCTGTCTAAAAATTATAAGTTTATTAAGTTACAAAAATGCTAGGCTATAATAGACACTGAATTATATATACAACCAAGAACAATCAATGGAAGCAGACATGCTGATTATCACGTACCTTTTAGAATGCAGGCAACTGTATCCTTTGCATCATATGGAAGAACAGAACTGAGGTAGGATGTAAACTGAGGTTCACGAAAGTCAATGATCAAATCTCTAAGTTTTTGGCTGAAAAGAAAAAAAAAGTGTTTTTAGTAATATTCCTTAAGAAAGAAGGGTAGATTTCAGATTCACTCATTGTTACAAACCTGACACAAGTATTCTCCATCAACTTAGAAAGATTTCCTAAGGGGGTGTCTATATCACAAGTTTTTTCTTCCTGGTCCAATCTGAACAAAGTTGATTCTGGGAGTATTGACAAGTTCCTAAAACAGCAAACAGATTTACATGAATGTTCTTCATTTAACATAGTCAGTTGGTCTGCATAAGAAATACATTGCTGTAGGATGCCTGAGTGCCTGTTAGTTAAGCCGCTGCCTTCAGCAGAGGTCATGATCCCAGGGTCCTGGGATCAAGTGCCGCATTGGGTTCCTTGCTCAGCAGAAATTCCGCTTCTCCCTCTGCCTGCCAGCGCCCCCTTGTTTGTATTCTCAATTTCTCTCTCTCTCTCTCTCCCCTACGAATAAAATCTTAAAAAAGGAAGGAAGAAAGGAAGGAAGGGAGGGAGGGAGGGAGGGAGGGAGGGAGGGAGGGAGGAGGGAAGAAGGAATACATTACTGTTTGCTGAAAGAGTAAATGAGCCACAATAGCTATTAAAATGGCTACCTGGGGCGCCTGGGTGGCTCAGTGGGTTTAGCCTCTGCCTTGGGCTCAGGTCATGATCCCAGGGTCCTGGGACCGAGCCCCACATCAGGCTCTCTTCTCGGCAGGGAGCCTGCTTTCCTCTCTCCCTCTTTGCCTGCCTCTGTGCCTACTTGTGATCTCTTTCTGTCAAATAAATAAATAAAATCTTAAAAAAAAAAAAAAAAAGAAAAGAAAAAAGAATGGTGCACTGGCCGGAAAGGGGAGAAAAGTAGGGTTCAAGACACTAAGGTCAAATCAATTAATCAGGAACCTACAACACCTGCTGACAATTCACTAGGCCTAGCTTTGCAATCTAGCCTGGACTCACCACACCGAGAAGGATCCTGAGCACAGGGCCCCTCTCTCCTCCAGCCTGGAGCACAGGTCTCTTTCCTGATGCCTTCTCCCACTCCTCTTCCAACTCCTAAAACCCCGGGGTTCCCTAGAGTCCCACCCCTGGTCCTCTATACTGTTCTTTCTTCTCATTTTCCCTTGGTTCCATCCCCTCATGTAGCTCTAAATGCCAAATCTACATCTTGAGGCCTGACCTCACATTCTTCTTCTGCCTGGCTGCTCACCTGAGCTTCAGGTTTGGATATCTGGCAGGCAGCAAGAATTTTCCACTTGGTCAATACCCAGGCTATGAAAACTCAATACATTCAAAACTGAACAAATCTTTACTCCCGCTGAACCTGATCCTTATTATGTGGCTCTGATTCCAGTCAACAGCACGTGCCTCTACACCACTGCCTTGTCCGTCCTTCTCCCTTCCCCTCACCCTCTCCTCAACCTCCATATCCAATCAGCATCCAAATGTTAGCCAATTTTACTTTCCAAATACTTCTCAAAATCACTCCATGCTCTCTGCCAAAGCTACCTTGCCCTCAATCATCTGGGCCTGGGCCACTACAAGTTTCCTGGTTTCCATGCTTTCAGATTCATCTCTATTAATCAACTGTTCTTCACAATGCAACCACAGAGAAATGCAAATCCGATTATTATCGCTTTTCTGTTTAAAACTCTTTAATACATCTGAATAGTCACAACTTAACATGTTATGTAAGATCTTCTATGAAGTCACCTCCCCAGTCACACTATGTTCTTCATCTTTTACATTCCTGCACTTTGCTGAACGTACTGTCACGCTTCATGTCGTTATGCACCACGTTCCTCTGTCCGGCACACTCTTCTCACACTGCTACACCAGGCAATTAATTCACCAGGTGAAGATCCAGAATGACCTCTTTCAAAAGCTTTCCCTGAGCCTTCTAAAATTAGGTTCAATGCCTCTCATCCGTGTTCTCTTCACTTGTCATATTAGACCAGAAATACATTTATTTGTTTACCCCCAAGATTATAAACTCCTCAACAATTTGCAAAGCAGGATACTCACGAAATAAATAACTGCAAGTGACTGCCAGAAATCCTAAGAGACAAAAGAAGTACTGTGCCTCATACTCCCATATCATGAAACCCAGTCTGCGGCTAGTTGTAGCTAAACTAGAATTACTGACTGGCAGAGGACAAGCCCGGACACATCCAGGGCAGTTACCCAGAAGTCACTGCATCCCAATTCCTAATCTCCATCCATTAAGATACGGGAGGCCAGGGACGCCTGGGTGGCTCAGTTGGTTAAGCAGCTGCCTTCGGCTCAGGTCATGATCCCAGCGTCCTGGGATCGAGTCCCACATCGGGCTCCTTGCTCCGCGGGGAGCCTGCTTCTCCCTCTGCCTCTGCCTTCGGCTCAGGTCATGATCCCAGCGTCCTGGGATCGAGTCCCACATCGGGCTCCTTGCTCCGCGGGGAGCCTGCTTCTCCCTCTGCCTCTGCCTTCCACTCTGTCTGCCTGTGCTCGCTCTCACTCTCTCTCTCTCTCTCTGACAAATAAATAAATAAATAAAAAATCTTTAAAAAAAAAAAAAAAGATACGGGAGGCCTGGCCTGCACTTCATGCAAGGAAGGCTGGGAGGGCAGGAAGAGGGGAATGTAGACATTAGTGAGCATGGGTAGCAGTCTCAACCACAAATGTTCATACCAACTATTCCATTTACTTTTCTTTAAATAAACTTTTTCTTTTAATTTTTCTTTAAATAAACTCACTTTGTTTTAACAGAGATAAATATACTTTATTTATAAATATACTTTATTTTCCAACTACAAATAGGAAAAAAATGTTTTTTTAGAAAAAGATTTTATTTTTAAGTAACCTGTACAGTCAACATGGGGCTCAAATCCATAACCCAGAGATCAAGAGTTGTATGCTTGATTGAGCAAGCCAGGCACCCCAAAATGGTTCTTTTTAGGAGAAAATGAAATGGTGAGTGCCCAGAGTGCTACAAGTAAGCTTCATGGCTAACTGGGGATCTAGCCTGTCTGACACTCATGTGGTGATGAGAACTAGATATGATCACGTCCACATTAGCATCATGAAACAGAATATACCAACCAAACCTTAGCACTCTGGTAGTTCCTCAAAATGCTAAACTCAATTTCACCAGTAGGCATCTAGAAAGGAGAGTAAAAATATATTTACATCGGGACACTTGTGGGGTCTCAGATGGTTAAGAGTCCAACTCTTGATTTCAGCTCAATCCACGATCTTAGGGTCCTAGGACTGAGCCCCATATTGGGCTCTGTGCTCAGGGGGAGTCTGCTTCTCTCTCTCCCCCTCCCCCTCGCCTCACTTATACTCCCTCACTCCAAAATAAATAAATCGTTAAAAATACATATATATTCATGTAAAACTTTTCATGTGAATATTTACAGCAACACTAGCCTTAACACCCAAAAAGTAGAAACAATTCAAATGTCCATCAGCTGGTGAATGGAAGAGCAAAATGTGGCCTATGCACATAATGGAATCTTACTCAGCCATAAAGAAAGAAGGTACCGGGGCACCTGGGTGGCTCAGTCGTTAAGCATCTGCCTTTGGCTCAAGTCATGATCCCAGGGTCATGGAATCAAGCCCCGAATCAGGTTCCCTGCTCATCAGGGAGTCTGCTTCTTCCTCTCCCATTCCCCCAGCTTGTGGTCCCTCTCTCGCTGTCTCTCATCACATAAGTAATTGAAATCTCTTTTTTAAAAAAAAGAAGAGGGGCACATGGGTGGCTCAGTGGGTTAAAGCCTCTGCCTTCAGCTGGGGTCATGATCCCAGCATCCTGGGATCTCGAGCCCCACATCGTGCTCTCTCCTCAGCTGGGAGCCTGCTTCCCTTCTCTCTCTGCCTGCCTCTCTGCCTACTTATGATATCTGTCTGTCAAATAAATAAATACAATCCTTAAAAAAAAAGAAAAGAGGGGCACCTGAGTGGCTCAGTGGGTTAAAGCCTCTGCATTTTGCTCAGATCATGATCCCGGGGTCCTGGGATCAAGCCCGCATCTGGCTCTCTGCTGAGCAGGGAACCTGCTTCCTCCTCTCTGTCTCTGCCTGCCTCTCTGCCTACTTGTGATCTCTGCTGTCAAATAAATAAATAAATCTTTTTTAAAATAAAATGAATGAATGAATAAATAAAAGAAGAAAAAAAGAAAAGAAATAAGGGAATGATAAATGCCAAAACAAAGATGAACTTCAGAAACATTATACTGGTCTTCCCCCTGCTCCTTCTCTCTGTCACTCTCTCTCTCTCAAATTAAAAAAAACAAAACAGTATGCTAGGTAAAGAAAAGCCAGTCACAGAAGTTCATATATGATCCCATTTCTATGAAATGTTCAGAACAGGCATACCTACAGAGACCGAAAAGAAACTGGTGATTGCCTAGAGTAGGGGGAATGAATACCAAAGGGTACAAGCATTCTTTTTTGGAGTGATGAAAATATTCTAAAAAAAAGTGATTTTGGTGATAGCTGCACAACTATAATATACTAGAAACCATGAATAATGGTTTAAATGAATAAACTGTGTATAGGATGCAATTTACATATCCATAAAGCTGCCACCCCACCAAAGGAACATTTCATTACCTGTCTAATAAGCAGGTTACTGATGTCACATTAATCTCCTTCACATATCCCCTAGATAAAGCAAACAGTGTTCTCTCTTCTCCACTTAAAATAATTCTATCACCTGCCATTAGATTTGTGACAGGCATGTCACCATTTTTCCGTCGAAAATTATGTAAATATTGTCCATCACAAACTGTTTTCACACATTCTGTTCTAATCAGGTTTCCAATGCAGTTACCACTCTCCTCCCTATGAAACAGAAAGAAAGAGAGAAAGCTTCCATTTACATCATATATATAAATACTATATTAGCATTTTTCCACAATTTACTTGTTCATCTGGCCCCTGGAAGCCATAATACTGACTCATTCATTTTTACATTTTCCACAATCTACATTCAAGTGTTAGAAATGCTAACATTCTATTAATTTAAAAATAATCTCTCATCAAAAGACCTCTAGACGAGTGCTAGGTAGCCCATCCCTTCTTGCAGCCACAGGCTGGGATCGCTGAACAACATATGTCTCAGTACTCTGAACTCTGAATGATGTCCCTACTTCCTATGCTGATACACATAACAATGAGGAAGATAAATGGTAATACTTTCCCTGAACTTGATGTTCTTTAGTATTTACAAGAGGATTTATAATCAGTTATTAAAATAATAATAAGCAAACTGATAATTCCACAGCTTCCAAGAAGCAAGTTTTAAGCATTTACAATTTCTCAGGCACAACTGTTAAATTACAGCTTCAGAAGCTTGTTGATATGTACACTTGACATATTCACTGTGCTGACATGGTCTATCAAAAACAACTTAATCCACTGTAATGATTCCTGGTGTTAAAATTTACTGTTAAGAAAATAATGTTCCAATTATTTCTAAAGTCACATTAAAATCAATATTCATTCTAAAAGTTATAAATAGGTAGATCAAAAACAATGGAATACTACATAAAGAAAAATAGTATGCAAAGATATACAGAATTACTTCCTTATAAACAACTTGTAAAAAAAGATTTCTTTAGGAAACAAACTGAAGGCTGCTAGAGGGGAGGGGGTAGAGTGATGGGATAACTGGGTGATGAGCATTAAGGAAGGCACTGTAACTGGGTGTTGTAGACAATGACTCACTAAACTCTACCCCTGAAACTAAAAAATAAAAAAATTTTAAAAAAATTTTATAATAAAAAATAGATCTCACAAAATAAAAGATGGACCACCTTTAGAAAATTTGAATCTGGGCACCTGGGTGGCTCAGTGGGTTAAGCCTCTGCCTTCGGCTCAGGTCATGATCTCAGGGTCCTGGAATCGAGCCCTGCATCGGGTTCCCTGCTCAGTGGGGAACTGCTTCTCCCTCTCCCACCCCTTCTGCTTGTGTTGCCTCTCTCGCTGTGTCTCTATCAAATAAATAAATAAAATCTTAAAAAAAAAAAAAGATTTCTCAAGACATATTTAACCTACTGAAAATAAGAATAGTGCTCTACTTCGAAACAATTCCTTGACAACCATCTACAGTTGGCATGAATATATGAAATTGCACAGCCCTAACATGATATCATGTATCCTGTATTTTTCATGAATTCCGAATACCATCCCATTAGGTAATCCAAATTACTGAAGTTTTACTGTATTAGATAGACCACTTACAATTCTGAAGCAGGCATTAACCAAATATGTTGGTGATTCTTTTTATTATCCTTTGACTGTGACTCCAGGGTTAACATTAGACACCAAAGGCTGAAATACTCTAAGTGTGTAAGCTTTAGATGTTGGGTTTCTTCTTCTATTTTGGGCAGCATGCCAATTGGGACTGAACTGTCATCCATCTGTTGTTCCACTGCTCTAAAGAGAGATGTACAAAAAACATTTTACTGGCTGGCTATAAAAATGAGGATATTTCTAAAATAAGCAACATATATGATGATCACTGTAACCTATAACCACAGGTCCTAATTTTCTTTAAAAAGTCTTTTCAACATTTTATAAGCCAAATGGCTTTTTACAAAGCAAAATGCTTAAGAAACCCAGTATAGTATTACTTTGCCCTTAAGGACTACAACCTAATACCTACTTAAGTTTGGTATACTCTAATTTTCATTACTATAATAGTATCAGTACTCGGCTTTTTGTACAACTGCACTTCTCAAAATCACAATTTCTGTACATCCAGCTCTATAACATTAGAAAGTCAACACAAAAAACATGGAGAACTGGGGCGCCTGGGTGGCTGTCACTAGGCATCTGCCTTCAGCTCAGGTCAGGATCCCAGGGTCCTGGGACTGAGCCCTACATCGGGCTCCCTGCTCAGCGGGAGGTCTGCTTCTCCCTCTCACTCCCCCTGCTTGTGTTCCCTCTCTCACTGTCTCTCTCTCTCTCTGTCCAACAGATAAATATTTTTTTATAAAGATTTTTATTTATTTGACAGAAGTAAGCAGAAAGGCAGGCAGAGAGAGAGAGGAGGAAGGTACCCCCAGATAAATATTTTTTTTAAAAAATGGAGAGGGGCACCTGGGTGGCTCAGTGGGTTAAAGCCTTTACCTTCGTCTCAGGTCATGATCCCAGGGTCCTGGGATCGAGTCTCGCATCGGGCTCTCTGCTCAGCGTGGAGCCTGCTTCCCTCTCTCTCTTTGCCTGCCTCTCTGCCTACTTGTGATCTCTGTCTGTCAAATACATAAATAAAATCTTTTTTTAAAAAAAGTCTTAAAAAATGGAGAATTATATGGAGTATCAATTGTGCTTAATATTAACTTCTGAATTTTTATATAAAAACAATTATAAGATAGCATACAAAACATAGAGAATAAGACTTTCAAAAAAAACGTGCTTGTGCTATAGGCCCAAACTTCCCAAAGCTCATTTTCCTCTGCATTAAGAAATCATTTATTTGATATAATACTTTGAAAAGTCCTTTATGGGAATTTTTAGGCTGAATTGTAAATTTTGGTCTTGATTTGAACTTGTTTCCTACTCTATATTTACATCTAACTACTTTTTTGTGTCTTTCAAAACTTTCACTGGCTGATGAAGGTATAAATACAAATGACTGGTCTTAAGACAGCTAATAAACTTCCCATAGGTAGAAAAATAGACATATAGGCACCTGGCTGGCTCAGTCAGTAGAGCATTCAACTCTTGATCTTGGGATTGTAAGTTAGGATCCCATGTTGGGTGTAGAGATCACTTAAAAAAAAAAAAGTCTTGGAACACCTGGGCGGCTCAGTCAGTTAAGCATCTGTCTTTAGTTCAGGTCATGATTATAGGGTTCCTGGATCGAGACCAGTGTTGGGCTCCCTGCTCAGCAAGGAGTCTGTTTCTCCTTCTCCCTTCTGCCACTACCCCAGCTCATGTTCTCCCCACCCTGTGTCAAATAAATAAGTAAAATAATGGGGAAAAAACCTGTATAATATTTAAAATTCCTGGGGTGCCTGGGTGGCTCAGTCATTAAGCACCTGTCTTCAGCTGAGGTCATGATCCCAGGGGCCCTAATTGAGCCCCATATTTGGCTCCCTATTTAGCGGGAAGTCTGCTTCTTCTTCTAACCCTCCCTCCTCTCATGCTCTCACTCTCTTTCTCAAATAAATAAAATCTTTAAAAACATTAAAAAAAAGTCGTACAACATCAAAATTTCCTGGGGGACCTGGGTGGCTCAGTCAGTTAAGCATCTGTCTTCAGCCCAGGTCATGATCCAAGTGTCCTGGGATCAGTCCTGCATCAGGCTCCCTGCTCAGCAGGGAGGTCTGCTATTCCTTCTGCCTGCTGCTCCCCCAGCTTGTGCTCCTCTCTCTGACAAATTAAAGAAAAAAAAATTTAAGTTTTTTTAAGTTATCTCTACACTCTACATGGGGTTCAAACTGAAAACCCTGAGATCAAAACACATGCTCCCCTAAATGAACCTGCCAGATCCCCCTTTCTTAACAGAAGATTACCCCTTCTTAACCAGATTCCATTAAGTCCTAAAAGTATTTCATTTCCCCAGAAACTATCTGCAGCAAGATTAAAATAACCACTTTTGAAAGAAGTTTAAAAAGCATTCTATTATTCCCCAAGGAAATAGGCTGGTTACAAAATATGAACTGTGGTTTGTTTGTTTCTATTCCCTTCATTGTAGAAATACTACCCATGAAGAAAAATCACTAAAATGAAATCATCAGTTACAGATCAGACAACAAAGTTAAATCATGTTGAGCTAAGTAAATACTTAACTGGAATTAATACTTTGGGAAGAAAAGGTTTTTACCTGCTATAAAGAGCACAGTTGCCAATCTGTGAACAATATTTGCAAGTTTGCTGGTTCTCAATTATTTGTGGTAAAGGAGCAAGCTTTGTCTTCTCCTTTTCAATAGCAGATTTACTAATACGGTGAAACAAAGAGAATGCCATCTGGTTTCTTAGCCTTAATAATTCTATGGAACAAAAAGGTAGGTGTGTGTTTAAGAATTAAGTTTATTTATATATCTTTCTCTTGTAAAATTACCTTTCAGAGTTAAAAACATAAAATGAACATTCTTATTTCCCATTACACTAGAATAACTGTTAACATTTTGGTGTATATTTAAAAAAAATTTTGATATATATTTGCTTAAATTTTGTTCACATCATAAGTTCTTTTTTTTATTATTAACATATAATGTATTATTTGTTTCAGGGGTACAGAAATGTGATTCCTCAGTCTGACACAATTAACAGCGCTAACCACAACACATACCCTCCCCAGTGTCCATAACCCAGTCACCCTATCCCTCCCCCACATCACTCCAGCAACCCTGTTTGTTTCCTAAGGTTAAAAGTCTCTTTATGGTTTGTGTCCCTCTCTGGTTTCATCTTGTTTCATGTTTTCCTCTCTTCTCCTATGATCCTCTGCCTTGTTTCTTAAATTGTGCATATGAATGAGATCATATGATAATTATCTTTCTAATTGACTTATTTCACTTAGCATAATACCCTCTAGTTCCATCCAGGTTGATGCAAATTTTTTGATGGCTGCAGAGTATTCCATTGTATATACAGATCACATCTTCTTTATCCATTCATGTGTTGATGGACACCTGCTCTTCGTAGTTTGGCTATTGTGGAATTACTGCTATAAACATCGGGGTGCATGTGCCCCTTTGGGTCATTTCATAAGTTCTTTTAAACAGTCATATATATATCTCATAACTAGTAAATATTGTGAAGTTGATTTTTTAGCTAAATGGTAAGGATAAATACAACTATCCAGAGTGTCTCAATAACACAGGAAGTTTAAATAAATTTTGTATAATAAAAATTTTTATAATAAAAATAAAACCTTTAAAAAAAGATTAAAGTTGTTTTCAAATATACAGTATATTGTTAAAATTCCTTTTTAAAAAATACTACAACTAAAAATAAATAAATAAGGAAGCAAGCAAATAAATAAATAAAACCACAACTATATATTATAACCTGTATTAGGCCTAGCAAGTACAGTGAATGATTTTTCAGGTATATATACAGATGACCAAAGGTTAAAGGAAAAAAAGAAACAAACAACAGCCAGAGAAGTAACTGGAGAGAGAACAACTCAACCTCTTTTATCAAGATGGTTGGCAGGCACAGGGTACATGTGGCCAGTCTTGAGGTAAAGGAGCAGGCCGGCCTCTGGATCAGCTCTCCTCTCTTGGCTCAGCAGTGTGTACAGAACAAGCTGTGAAAACATTGTACATTTTGTCAAATAAAAGTTTACCTTTCATATGTCCATGCGTGTTTAGCAATCAACACATACTGTAACGTTAAAATCAAAAGGTCAGGGCACCTGGGTGCCTCAGTCAGTTGAGCAACAAACTATGGGTTTCAACTCAGGTCATGATCTCGTGGGTCGTGGGATCCAGCCTCACAAACAGCTCCTTGCTCAGTAGATAGTCTGCTTGAAAGATTCTCTCCTGAGGTGGCTGGGTGGCTCAGTTGTTAAGTGACTGCCTTCAGCTCAGGTCATAATTCTGGGGTCCTGGGATCGAGTCTGGCATCGGGCTCCCTGCTCAGTGGGAAGCCTGCATCTCCCTCTCCCACTTCCCCTGCGTGTGTTCCCTCTCTTGCTGTGTCTCTCTTCATCAAATAAATAAATAAAATCTTAAAAAAAAAAAAAAAAGACTCTCTCCCTCTGCAACCTCCATTGCATGCACACATGTACACACATATTCTTGTTTTTTTTTAAGATTTTATTTATTTATTTGACAGATCACAAGTAGGCAGAGAGGCAGGCAGAGAGAGAGGAGGAAGCAGGCTTCCCACTAAGCAGAGAGCCCGATATGGGGCTCGATCCCAGGACCCTGAGATCATGACCTGAGCCGAAGGCAGAGGCTTTAACCCACTGAGCCACCCAGGCGCCAAAATGAATAAATAAATCTTTAAAAATGAATTAAAAAATCAAAAGGTCCATTAAACTATTTCCATTTTGAAAATAACATTAGGCAAATTAATAAAGATAACACAATAATTCAATGTCAAATATTGAACTTCTACAACACAAACACTTGTCTGTGCTTTCAGTTTTACACAATAAAGAAATACATAGAGGGATGCTTGGGTGGCTCAGTCAGTTAAGGGCCTGCCTTTGGCCCAGGTCTTAATCCCAGGGTCCTAGTATTGAGCCCCACGTTAGACTCCCTCCTCAGTGGGGAGTCTGCTAATCCCTCTCTCTCTGCCCCTTCCCTGCTTGTGTTCTTTCTGACATTCTCTCTCTCTCAAATAAGTAAATGAAATATTTTTTTAAAAATACATAGAATTGGGGCACCTGGGTGGCTCAGGTCATGATCCCAGGGTCCTGGGATGGAGCCCTGCGTCGTCAAGCTCTCTGCTCAGCGTGGAGCCTGCTTCCTCCTCTCTCACTCTCTGCCTCCCTGGCTACTTATCATCTCTCTGTCAAATAAATAAATAAAATCTTAAAAAAAAAAAAAAAAACATGGAATTTTTCTTAGACAGTAAATATTAAGGTTTCCAATAAATTAGAGAGGGAAATTAGCCAAATTATATTTTACATTCTGAAATTAACAGTCTTTAGACACTACTTTCCCTGTTTAAAATAAATGAACTGTTTAAAATAAATAAATAAATAAATAAATAAATTTCCCTGTTTAAAATAAATAAATAAATAAATAAAATAAGTGAATTAAACACTAAAATGCATATTATTTACATCATAGTTACTAGAACAACTAAATGAGACTAACTCTACAAAGCTCACTGTTTTTTTGCACAGCATGAATCATTATTAGCTGCTTTAAATTTATGTGGTACTCTCCAAAGAAACCATCTAAGACAAGTAAGAAACAGTTGGTTTACAATTCATGAAACCACCTTAGCAACAATAGCAAGTCATTTAGTCATACACAACCTGCAAAGAAGCTAGTATGCTTTCCAGGACAAGATTAAAATGTTGAATGATTTATGTGTTTGTTTATTTTTTAGTAGGTTCCACACCCAGCCTGAAGCCCAGTGTGGAACCAGAACTCTCATCCATGAGATCAAGACCTGAGCTGAGATCAAGAGTTGGAAACTTGGGAGGCATGGGTGGCTCAGCTGTTAAGCATCTGCCTTCAGCTCAGGTCATGATCTCAGTGTCCTGATGCACCCCTCCCCCAGTGCCCCAGCTCATGTTGTCTCACTCTCCCAAATAAATAATACATAAATCATGAAATTCCAAAACACCAAGACCAGTCATTATAATTAACATACCTAGGTAGGAGGAAAGAAAGATTTATGTTAATTACTTTATGTCACTATAAATAATATAAATTTCAGATAATTTTGAAGGACAACAAAAGATCGTTATGTTTACCAAAGAGAAGAAAAGATTAATAAGAACTTGAATTTAACATAATGGTAATAAGACATGGTTCTATATTTCATTTTTTTAAATTTATTTATTTTTTAAAAGATTTTATTTATTTATTTGACAAAGATCACAAGTAGGCAGAGAGGCAGGCAGAGAGCGAGGAGGAAGCAGGCTCCCTGGTGAGCAGAGAGCCCAATGTGGGGCTTGATCCCAGGACCCTGGCTGGGATCATGACCTGAGCAGAAGGCAGAGGCTTTAAACCCACTGAGCCACCCAGGCGACCCTATATTTCATTTTAGATAATAATCATTAAAATCAGATTAAAAGACAAATAAAAGAATGGATTTAGTCTGATTTGTGTGTGTGTGTGTGTGTGTGTGTGTGTTTTAAGATTTTATTTATTTATTTGACAGAGAGACCCAGCGAGAGAGGGAACATAAGCAGGAAGAGTGAGAGAGGGAGAAGCAGGCTACCCTCTGAGCAGGGAGCCTGATGCGGGGCTCAATCCCAGGACCCTGGGATCATGACCTGAACCAAAGGCAGGTCCTTAAGGACTGAACCACCCAGGCACCCTAAACTGATGTTTTCTAAGAGTATCGTATGTTAGATGTTACATGAAAACAATAGTCCCATGTTAAACTAAGTTTAGAAAACAACAGGTTTAAACATACCTAAACCAAATCTGTATTACTTTGATTTCTCAGAAACTTTAATAGGCTACCATGCATCATTAAATTTCCAAATATACTTGGTTTCAGCAAATTTTATCACCAAAGAATTCTTTAGGAATATCTGTTTAGACTAGTAGTTTGGCAACATAAACTTGGCAACACTGTCTTATAAATTCAGCTGTTGTATTTCTTCACTAGAGAAAACTTTCGGCTAGCCTTGTATACATTTACAAACAATTTGAGTACTCTGGATACATCCCAAATTGAAAAATACTATATGAAACTTAACTAAAAATTACCCAAATTGAACCAAAATATATAAAGCAGACCTACCTTTTTCAGTGTACTAAATATTCAGACAATTTTCTTACTAAGACTTAAACCTACCTGACTACGATGTTCAATAGAATTTAATTCTTTGCCAGTTTTAAGTTCCAGTGGCATTATCTTATATTTCGTTTTATATCCTCGATGTATTTTCACACCAACTGTGACATCTATTTTGCCTTTCAATCCAAACCTAGGGGACCAAATGCTTTCTTCAATATCCAATGAGTTTATGACTTCAATATTACATGTTGAATTATTGTTATTACCATCACTCGGCCTAAAAAATGAAACACAAGAATACTTCCTTAGAACACTTCACTTTTCTCACATTCTGGCACTGACTCTATGACAGACAGAGGATTGGGGGATGGGAGATCATCCATACACTTTTACCGAAGTGATTCACAAAATGTGGTGCCTAGACGAGCATCATCAACATCACCTAGGAACTTTTTTTTTTTTAAGATGTTATGTATTTATTTGACAGAGAGAGATCACAAGTAAGCAGAGAGGCAGGCAGAGAGAGAGGAAGGGAAGCAGGCTCCCGGCTGAGCAGAGAGCCCGACGCAGGACTCGATCCCAGGACCCCGAGATCATGACCTGAGCCGAAGGCAGCAGCATAACCCACTGAGCCACCCAGGCGCCCTCACCTAGGAACTTCTAATAAAAGCAAATTCTCAGGCTCCACTCCAGACCTACTCATCAGAAAGTCTGCAGGTAAAACCCAGCAATTTGTTTTACAAACTCTGTAAGTGATTCTGATGCATGCTCAAGATTGAGAACCGCTGTCCAATGCCTCTAACTCACATAATTTAAGTCTTAATACTTACCATCTATACTTTTGAGTTCATTCCTACTATAATCTTCCTAACTCAGGCCTTTATCTCCTCAGGCCTAGATTACTACAAGTATCACTATTTGGACCTAATGAAGCCACAATACCAATATGAATATTCTGATATACAATTATTACACAGGTTAATATAAAATGGCTTGCATGTGGTTGCACCCAAGGTAGCAAAGGCTGTGTTCCTTCAATGATACCATATTAAACTATTTAAGAATGAGCTGTCTTTCCCCATCATCCATGCATTATGAAGCCTGATTATCAAACACTTTGCTCCTACACTCCCCATAACAATCTTCAAAGGACATCGTGTGCACCTACAATTCCTCATTGTTTTCTTTACTTAAATGTTAAATGAATCCATTTCCATCACTACCAATATTTAAAACTAAGTACTCAGCATTGTTTTTTGTTTTTTTTTTAAGATTTTTATTTATTTATTTGACAGAGAGAGATCAAAAGTAGGCAGAAAGGGAGGCAGAGAGAGAGAGAGGAGGAAGCAGGCTCCCCACCAAGCAAAAAGCCCAATGGGGGACTCGATCCCAAGACCCTGAGATCATGACTTGAGCCGAAGGCAGATGCTTAACTCACTGAGCCACCCAGGCGCCCCTCAGCATTGTTTTTTATATTACAAAAGAAGTTCTGAGTCTACTATCCTAACTTAAATAACCAAGAGCACAGGAAGGAGAAAAATATATATATAAACATCAAAGGAATTAGGAGGTGAAAATAACTTTGAAAGCTTCCTACCTAAGGCTCTTATCTAAGATTTACTCATTTTCAGAGCAGTAAATTATTCAACAGGAGAAAAAAGTCAGATAGCACCAACTTTTATTAAACCTATTCTAGACTCAAAGCCAGATAAGATACTTAATCTAATAGAAATCTTACACGAGGGCACCTGGGTGGCACAGTGGGTTAAGCCTCTGCCTTTGTCTCAGGTCATGATCTCAGTCAGGGTACTGGGATCGAGTCCCTCATTGGGCTCTCTGCTTGGCATGGAGCCTGCTTCTTCCTCTCTCTCTCTGCCTGCCTTTCTGCCTACTTGTGATCTCTCTCTGTCAAATAAATAAATAAATTCTTTAAAAAATAAAAAAATAAAGAAATCTTACACGAAAAGGATAAATTTTCTAGTAATAAAATATATTTTAGATCATAAAAATCGAGATTTGGGGTGCCTGGGTAGCTCAGTCAGTTGAGTCTCTGCCTTCAGCTCAGGTCATGATCCTAGGGTCGGATCTGCCTGCGGCTCTGCCTTCTTGTGCCCTCTCTCTGTCAAATAAATAAATAAAATCTTTAAAAATAAATGTTAATTAAATGAAATAAGAATTGAGATTTAAGGGGCACCTGGTGGCTCAGTGGGTTAAGCCACTGCCTTCGGCTCAGGTCATGATCTCAGGGTCCTGGGATCGAGCCCCACATCGGGCTCTATGCTCAGCGGGGAGCCTGCTTCTCCCTCTCTCTCTGTCTGCCTCTCTGCCTGCTTGTGATCTCTCTGTCAAATAAATAAAAATCTAAAAAAAAAAGAGAGAATTGAGATTTAAAAAGCTTAAGAATTCTATCAGAATACATGATTTAGTTGACTTTGATTTGCTAATTTCATGTTATTTAGATCAGCAACTACATCTTAACAAATGAGAATATTTTCTAGAGAAAAAAATGACATTTCAGTAATTTTTTTTTACTGTTTTGGTTTAAAAACAGTCTCCAGGGGCGCCTGGGTGGCTCAGTGGGTTAAAGACTCTGCCTTTGGCTCAGGTCATGATTCCAGGGTTCTGGGATCGAGCCCCGCAACGGGCTCTCTGCTCAGCGGGGAGCCTGCTTCCTCCTCTCTCTCTGCCTGCTTCTCTGCCTACTTGTGATCTCTGTCTGTCAAATAAATAAATAAAATCTTAAATATATATATATATATATATATATATATATATATATATATATATATAGTCTCCAGGAATATATGTATACTTCTGCAGTCTCTGAGGAAGACAACAGAGGAATTCAAGGAAACTACAACTTATCCAAAATTTCTTAAATATTGTTCTGTTTTCTTTCTCCAAATGTTATCTAATTGTGTTATATATTTAAATATGCTCCAATAAAATAAAGCAAACTTCATTATTTATAAAATATCACATGTATACTTAATAGAAGATAGGTAATGAAACTTTTAAATTGCTACTGAAATTCATTCCCCTAGAAAATGGAAGTAATGTATTTTGTGTTTTGTGGTTTTTTAAATTTTATTTATTTATTTGACAGAGAGATCACAAGTAGGCAGAGAGGCAGGCGGAGAGAGAGGAAGAAACAGGCTCCCTGCTGAGCACAGAGTCTGACTCTGGCCTGATCCCAGGACCTGAGATCACGGCCTGAGCTGAAGGCAGAGGCTTAACCCACTGAGCTGCCCAGGCGCCCCAGTAATGTGATTTTAGACCTAGGTCTGTGGAATAAATGACAGTATTTCAATTTAACTACTATGATTTTGACCAAATAATGCTGTAAAACTCTGATGGAGAATATGATACCGTAAAAATGAAGATTTACTCTTACTACCAAATGGGTGAGAAAACTTGTTTCCTTAAATGACCTTTAAAAGTCTCATTCTCTGGACGCCTGGGTGGCTCAGTTGGTTGAGCAGCTGCCTTTGGCTCAGGTCATGATCCCAGCCTCCTGGGATCAAGTCCCACATCGGGCTCCTTGCTCAGCGGGGGGCCTGCTTCTCCCTCTGCCTCTGCCTGTCACTCTATCTGCCTGTGCTCACTCTCTCTGTCAAATAAATAAATAAAATCTTTTAAAAAAAAAAGTCTTATTCTCTGTGCTAAAGTCTAAAAAAGATTTTTTTTAAAGATTTTATTTATTTATTTAACAGAGAGAGACACAGTGACAGAGGGAACACAAGCAGGGGGAGTGGGAGAGGGAGAAGCAGGCTTTCCACTGAGCAGGGAGGCTGATGCGGGGCTCAATCCCAGAACCCTGAGATCATGACCTGAGCTGAAGGCAGAAGCTTAACGACTGGGCCACCCGGGCACCCCAAGATTTTTTTTTAAGGTGGCTGTAAACTGCTGCAAAAATGACACAAGCTAAAACATAAAGGAGCTCTTCCTTCACAGACATAGAAGGTTCCATAGGAACTGAAACAAAAAAAAGTCTTATACCAAGATACAGAGAGGAGGACACTGGGCTAGGAATCAAGAATTATTACTATAAGGGGGCGCCTGGGTGGCTCAGTGGGTTAAAGCCTCTGCCTTCGGCTCGGGTCATGATCCCAGGGTCCTGGGATCAAGCCCCACATCGGACTCTCTGCTCAGCAGGGAGCCTGCTTCCTCCTCTCTCTCTGCCTGCCTCTCTGCCCACTTGTGATCTCTGCCTGTCAAATAAATAAATAAAATCTTTAAAAAAAAAAAAAAAGAATTATTACTATAGACTCAGCTAAACCACTCTTCTTTCACATAAAACCTGGATCTCAGTTTCCTTATGTGAAACTAAGAGTTGACCTCAAAAATCCCTTTCAGGGATCTGAATCCCACACCTTCCCTGGCTTCCTATCAGGAAGGCTTGTTCCAGGCTACCTAATTCCTTACGAGTCCATCATAAGCCTCCCCAGCCTCCACTGATGGATTCTACTCCTCTCTACTTCTTTCCTTACATAGCACACTCTTCCATGCCTCTTGTTGCCCTACATGTTCTCTCTAAGCAATACCCTCCAGGTCTATGTTTTCAACTACCACCAGTACAGAGTTCTTAGAGGGGTTTAGTCTCCCTGGAACACCAGGTCCTAGCACACTGCTGAGCAGATACTGCATGGAATAAGTGTTTGCTAAAGAGCTAAGCCCATGGGTCAGTGAGAAAATGGCAGCTTACCACCGCAAAAACAATGAATACATTTTAACCAAAAGAAAAAACATGCAGACAAAAGCTGAAACAATTAAAGAGTAAAATAAAAGCTAATATGTGAAACAACAAAGAAAAGGTATATCCACCACAACTTTAATCCTCAAGCAAATTTAAATGACTCCAAAATAAATAATAAGGAAGGAAAAGAGAGGTGTATAGTGAGAAAGGGTAAATAAGGATAAAGAAATAATTAAAAACAATAGAGGGCGCCTGGGTGGCTCAGTGGGTTAAGCCGCTGCCTTTGGCTCAGGTCATGATCTCAGGGTCCTGGGATCGAGTCCCGCATCGGGCTCTCTGCTCAGCGGGGAGCTTGCTTTCTCCCCTCTCTCTCTCTGCCTGCCTCTCTGCCTACTTGTGATCTCTCTCTGCCAAATAAATAAATAAAATCTTTAAAAAAAATAAAAAATAATAAAAACAATAGAAAACAAAAATTAAGTTTTTAATCATGATAGAAAATCAAGAAACTAGAATAACAGAATTACTACAAAACAATGAAACAAATTATGAGAAGAATGACTACTTAATAAACACTTCCCTATTTATCACAGTGAAGACTAATGCAGAGACCCACCCCTTATTCTAGACATAGGCAATTTGCTTCAAAGAAATAACAAAGAATGAAGCGCTTATAAATTTAACCCATTTATTACAGTTTTTTTATTTTTTTAAGGAAGGGAGCTACTGGTATATTTAAGACCACTTCAGAATAAAAGGAATATGAAAAATAAACCCAATTCTAACAGCACGATAAGCCTCATTTTTTTTTAAATAACCATTATTAAAATATATATCAAAATCCTGGCAAACTGTGGTGATGGTTACACAGCTCTACAAATATACTGAAAGTCACTGAATTGTAAATAATAATAAAAGAAATAAAAACAATTAAATAAAAACAATTAAAATCCAGATACAGGGGACACCTGGGTGGCTCAGTGGGTTAAGCCTCTGCCTTCAGCTCAGGTCATGATCTGACCTGTCCTGGGATCGAGCCCCACATCAGGCTCTCTGCTCAACGGGGAGCCTGCTTCCCCCTCTCTCTGCCTGCTTCTTTGCCTACTTATGATCTCTCTCTCTCTGTCAAATAAATAAAAATAAAATCTTTAAAAAAATTAAAAAGGGGCGTCTGGGTGGCTCAGTGGGTTAAGCCTCTGCCTTCAGCTCAGGTCATGATCTCAGGATCCTGGGATCAAGTCCCGCATCAGGCTCTCTGCTAAGCAGGGAGCCTGCTTCCTCCTCTCTCTCTCTCTCTCTGCCTACTTGTGATCTTTGTCAAATAAATAAATAAAATCTTTTTAAAATAATTAAATAAATAAAAATAAATAAAATCCAGATACAGGACATTTAAACATTGCTAACAACCTTCTAAAATGATTACAAAATTCTCAGAGAACTCTAGCACTATGTAAAAGGTTGTAAAATTTCCAAATATCTTTGATGAAGTAGTCCACTTGAGATTTTTTTTTTTTAAGATTTTATTTATTTGACAGATAGAGATCACAAGTAGCCAGAGAGGCAGGCAGAGAGAGACTGGGAAGCAGGCTCCCCGCTGAGCAAAGAGCCCGATGTGGGGCTCCATCCCAGGACCCTGAGATCATGACCTCAGCTGAAGGCAGAGGCTTAAACCCACTGAGCCACCCAGGCACCCCTCCACTTGAGATTTTAACACCAAGAAATAAGTGTCCCATAGGTCAACCCTTCCACTTGTGTACTCTCATTCCTTCTGCCATGATCAACACATATCTGACCTTTCCCATCTCTCATGATGAATTCTGCCCTCTCAGTGGAATTCTCCCCATGAGCACATGAGCACATTATAGCTCCCATCTTCAAAACAACAAAGCTCTCTTAGCCTCCACATAAGCCTCTGGTTACCATTTCATTTCTATGTGCCCCTCATAGAACAACCCCTCACTACAGCTGCCTAACTCCCTGTCTCCAAATCCTCCTCTACCATTCTCTCTTGACATCCTTCTCATCACATTTTCTGCCCTGGAATCACTACTGACTTTTCCTTCCCTCACACTCCACATCCAATCCAAAACTATCCGTTCTACCTCTAACGTCTGACTGAAGTCCAACTGATTCTCATCACTTCCACACTTGCACTGTCTCAGCCACCAACATCCCTTACTTGGGTTCTTTTAAGAGCCTCCAACTTAGTCTCTCTACCTCTGCCCTTATCCTACAACGCGGTCTCAAAAGAGTAGCCAGAATGATCCTTTTAAAAATAAATCTGTCGGGCTCCCGGCTCGACAGGGAGTCTGCTTCTCCCTCTGACCTCTTTCCTCTCTCTCAAATAAATAAATAAAATCTTTAAAAAAAATTAAAAAAAAAAAAAAAAAAAAGGAAATCTGATGGGGGCGCCTGGCTGACTCAGTAACAAGAGCAACTCTTGATCTCGGGGTCATGAGTTCAAGCTCCATGCTGGGTGGAGAGGTCACTTAAATAAAAAAACATAAAAATAAAGTAAATCTGGGGGCACCTGGGTGGCTCAGTAGGTTAAGCGTCTGCCTTCGGCTCAGGTCATGATCTCACGGTGCTGGGATCGAGTCCCACATAAGGCTCCCTGCTCAGCGGGGAGCATGCTTCTCCCTTTCTCCACTCCTCACTTGTATTCTCTTATTCTCTCTCTCAAATAAATAAATAAAATCTTTTTTTTTTTTTTAAGATTTTATCTATTTGTTTGATAGAGAGAGATCACAAGTAGACAGAGAGGTAGGCAGAGAAAGAAAGGGAAGCAGGCTCCCTGCTGAGCAGAGAGCCCGATGCGGGGCTCGATCCCAGGACCCCGAGATCATGACCCAAGCCGAAGGCAGCGGCCCAACCCACTGAGCCACCTAGGTGCCCCGATAAATAAAATCTTTTAAAAAAATAAAGTAAATCTGATTAATGCACACAGAGAGGTTAAGTTACAGAGCTAAATTGCGGCAAAACTGGGATTCACATCCAGGTTCAGTGTAGATCTCTCTGAACCACAGAGAACTTGAAACAACAAACTGGTCCAAAGAACTAACGGTTCCTAAGTTTCTGATGCACAAATCTTAAACAAGTTTTTCAGATCACAAAGTGTCCTGCGATAAAATAGTAAGAATACTGAGAAAAGGTAAGAAAATTTATATAAATGGAAGCTGTGCCTCTTTAAAGAAAAAGAAAATGTTGATAAGGGGGAGGGGTGGGAGGCAGGAAATTACATCAAAACCCTCTGTGCAAGCGAGCTCTCCAGTGGCCTCTTATCTAATCAGAACAGCACCCAGAGTCCTGACATGGCTTACGAGGCCCCGGAAGGCTACTTCTGTTCCTTCCCTCCTTGCTCTGCCCCCACCACACTGGCAGATGTCATCACCCAAGGGGCTGTGCCTGGAACACTCGTCCTGAAAAGAGCTGTTCAGTTACCTCCTTCATCTCCTTCAGGCTTCATCTCCACGTCATCTTATTGGAGAGGCCTTTCACAACCATTCACTGGAAATAATATGTCCACCACCACTACCACCAACTTCACATTCTTTCTTATGTTGTTCTACCCTGCATTTATCACAGTCTGTTGTTTACTTGTTCAGTACTATAGAAACGTCATGAAGTCAGCTGCTTCCCCCCAACACCCATGATAATCCCAGCACCTAGAACATTACCTGGCACATATTAGGCACTAGATAAACACTTGCTGAATGAGTAAAAATGAAAGAGGAAAAAAAATGTATGACTTATAAACTTACATGAACGCTTCTTTAAGGGAAAAAACCCAATAAACTGCCAAATGCCAAAATGAGTTAAATGCTTCAACACAGTATTTAAACATAGAGCACAAATCCACAGGACAATCAGCATGTGACACAGACCATATAGGATAGTAATAGAAATACATACAAATTACAATCCCGAGATCTATAAATTGGTTATTTTATTTAAAAAACATACTGACAGGGGCACCTGGCTGGCTCAGGTGAATGCAACTCTTGATCTTTGGGTTAGGAGTTCAAGTCCCACGTTGGGTATAGAGATTACTTAAAAAAAAAATCTTAAAAAAACAAACTGAGATATAAAAATCAGAAGATTTTATGATAATGAAAGTAGAATTTCTATTCATTAGATTATTTTTTGTCCTGGAAAGACACTCGGGACCATAACATATAAAATAAGCAAACAAAAAAGCTAGTTATACTAACTCGACCTTTAAAAAATTGTATTTCAACACACAGAGTAAAATCCTGATCTGAACATATGAACACCATATAAACAAAATGAGTTTCTTACAGAGAGAGCTGCATCTGGGGTAAGTCAGCTGAATTATATTTATGCATGAAATCTCTGGCCCATTTAGAAAATGAAGGAAGATACTCCTCTACTTCTTGTTTTATCTCTTCTTGATTCAGATTTAAGCGATACCTGCAAAATAAGAGATTAAACAAGAAAGCATAAACATGAAAAAGTAAGTAAGAACCAAAACATCCAAATAAACAAGTTATCCACAAACTAATTAATGGATATATAATGTGATATATATGGGCCACCTGGCTGCTTCAGTTGGTAGAGCACAGAGCATGCGACTCGTGATCTCAGGGGTGTGAGCTCACGCCCCACATTGGGGAAAGAGTTTACTTAAAAATTAAGTAAATAGGGGCGCCTGGGTAGCTCAATGGGTTAAAGCCTCTGCCTTTGGCTCGGGTCGTGATCCCAGGGTCCTGGGATCAAGCCCCACATCGGGCTCTCTGCTCAGCGGTGAGCCTGCTTCCCTCTCTCTCTCTGCCTGCCTCTCTGCCTACTTGTGATCTCTGCCTGTCAAATAAGTAAATAAATAATCTTAAAAAAAAATTAAGTAAATAAAATCTTTTTTTTAAATGTGGTGTATACATACAATGGAATATTATTCAGCCTTAAAACTGAAGAAAGCAGAGGCCTATAGGTCCTCCAAAAGAACTGGTTCAGCAGAGAAAACAATATTAGCAACCTAGTTCTGCCAAAATTGCTTCTCCTGAGCACAGTAGCAACCTCAAGCTACAAGACAAGCTGAAATTCCTCAGGGAAGCAAATGCTGATACCAGAAAGCTCCAAATGATCACATATTCAGACGACCAAAGGCAAGGGTTATCCTTGCAAAAGGCTGCTTGAAATCTGGCCAAGTCCTTGGCTAATAGCTGGACGCCACACCAAGCACAAAGACCCCTGACACAGACATCGAATGTCACCACCTGCAGGCCCCAGCCACCGGGCTGTGTGGGGAGAGGCCTGAAGGCAAGGTGAGCAAGACCAGCGCTGCCCAATGTAGTGGGGGCTCCTGAGCCCACGGGGAACGCTGGACTGTCCAGAGCCCTGCTCAGCCTGTTCTACAGGTACTGTCATCGTGGTATACAGCCCATCGTGTATACCATGGCATATACTACTTAATCTTAGAATCTACACACATCTAATAGGTGAATCCCAGTAAAAAGCATATGGGTGCTGTCTGCACTAATCCTGCAACTTTTCTCTAAATTTCAAATTATTTCCAAATAAAAAGATTTTTTAAATGTTTTAAGGGCATATATTCTCTGGCCCCACAATTCTACTTCTAAGTATTTAAGCCAGATATATGCCTCAAAGGTATGAAATAAGGGATATATAAAGGTAGTTTTTTTAAAGATTTGTTTATTTACTGGAGAGACAGAGAGCGAGAGAGAGAAGACAGGGGCAGAGGGAGAGGGAGAGAAAACCTCAAGCAAACTCCACACTGAGCACGGATCCCAAGGCAGGGCTCAATCCCATCACTCTGAGATCATGACTTAAGCCGAAATCAAGAGTTGAAAGCTTAACCAGCTGGGCCACCCAGGGGCCCCTAAAGGTGTTTCTTACACGATTGCTAATAAAAGCAAAGACTGAAATGCCAGGGGGATACTTAAATAAATTACAGTACATCCATACGATGAAATATTACACCATTATTAATTAAAATTGAGACAGCTCAGGGGTGCCTGGCTCAGCCAGTTGGGCGTCAGACTCTCGATTTCAGCTCAGGTCATTACCATGGGGTCATGAGATCAAGCCCCGCAGCAGGCTTGGCACTGGGCTGGGTGTAGAGCCTGTTTAAGTTTTTCCCTCTCCCTCTCCCTCTGCCCCTACCACCCCCTACCCATGCTCTCTCTCTCAAAAAAAAAAAAGCTCAGAAAGTACTACCAAGGAATGATCACCACACTTAACCTTTAAGTGCACAATAACATACATAGTATTCTACAATTTTTTTTTAAGATTTTATTTATTTATTTGACAAACAGAGATCACAAACAGGCAGAGAGGCAGGCGGGGCGGGGCGGAGGGGAAGCAGGCTCCCCGCTGAGCAGAGAGCCCGATGCGGGGCTCGATCCCAGGACCCCAGGATCATGACCTAAGCCGAAGGCAGAGGCTTTAACCCACTGAGCCACTCAGGTGCCCCAGTATTCTACAATTTACCTAACAAAAAATATATATGTACACATACACACACACATATAAACACTTGAAATCTCTGTAAAATGACATACAAGAAACTGGTAACAGTGGTTGCCTTTGGGGCAACTGGATGGCTCTTTCGGTTAAGTGTCTGCCTTCAGTTCAGGTCATAAACCCAGGGTCCTGGGATTGGATCCCTCATCAGCCTCCCTGCTCAGCAGGTAGCCTGCTTCTCCTCCCTCTGCCTGCTGTTCCCCCTACTTCTGCTCTCTGTCAAATAAACAAAATCTTAAAAAAAGAAACCAAAACCAGTAGATGCCTTTGGGAAGAGGAACTACGTGACGAGGAGGACGCAGGAAAAAAGGACTTACTTTGTACCAGAGAGCCTCTTATACTCCCATAATAGGGTATATACAAATTTAAAACCTTTTTAGGAATAATAATTCATTATTTTAAAAAACATCTACACATTTGGGTAATCTTTTCCTAAATAACTTTCTCCAACCATCTTGGAGCCATTCTTCATTGTCATGATGTCCTTAGGTAAATTCTTCCCAGTGTTTTATTTTTTACAGAGTGGACCCTTTAAAATTTCCAAACCAGTCCATACTGGTTATTTAACATCTTCTGCATTTAAATTCTCCCTTTTTAATTTTAGCCAAGTCACAGAAAAACAACATGTAACAGCCTGGTCTTTCCTGAAATTATTAAGATACTTAAGGTAGGCTCTCCGAGCCTAGACTTTTATAGGTATTAACAAGAAGGTAAAGCATAGAAGATAAAAATCTGGGGGCACCTGCGGGGTTAAGTGGGTTAAGCATCCAACTCTTGGGGCGCCTGGGTGGCTCACTCATTAAACGTCTGCCTTCGGCTCAGGTCATGATCCCAAGGTCCTGGGATAGAGCCCTGCATCAGGCTCCCTGCTTGGCAGGAAGCCTGCTTCTCCCTCTCCCACTCCCCCTGCTTGTGTTCCCTTTCTCGCTGTGTCTTCTATCAAACAGATAAATAAAATCTTTAAAAAAAAAAAAAAAAAAAGCATCCAACCCTTGATCCCAGCTCAGTCCTTGACCTCAGGGCTGTGAGTTTAAGCCCCTGCTGGGCTCCACACTGGAACCTGTATTTAAAAACAAAAAAACAAAAAAAGTGACATCTAAATGTCTCAGTCGGTTAAGCAGCTGTCTTTGACTCTGGTCATGATCCCAGGGTCCTAGGATAGAGTCCCATATCAGGCTCCTTGCTAAGCGGGGAAGCTGCTTCTTCCTCTATGTCTGCCTATAGCTTCCCTACTTGTGCTCGCTCTCTCTGACAAATAAATAAATCTTTAAAAATCTATTCTAAGATCTATAATAAGGTAGAAGGACCTATGAGAGGGTAGAAAAGAACTTTCAACCTGTTGTTTTAGGGTCTGGGAATTTTTTAAAATTTTTCTCTTGGGGTGCCTGGGTGGCTCAGTCAGTAAATGTCTGCCTTTGGCTCAGGTCATGATCCCAGAGTCCTGGGGTCCGACGGCATCTGGCTCCCTGCTCAACGGGAAGCCTGCTTCTCCCTCTCCCACTCCCGCTTGTGTTCCCTCTCTCGCTGCATCTCGCTCTGTCAAATAAATAAACAAAATCTTAAAAAAAAAAAATAAGTTTTCTCTTGATGGGACGGCTGACTGGCTTAGTCAGTAGAGCATGTAACTCTTGATCTTGGTGTGGTGAGTTTTCACCCCACACGTGGGGTAGAGTTTACTTTAAAAAAGGGTCACTACAGCTTCCTGCTTGCACACTTTCTTAGACCCTTTAATTTGAAATAGCAGCTGCTGTGTTGTAGGAGAGACTCACATGGCAAGAAACTGAAGCCTCATGACAACAGCCAAGACTGTTACCACCTTGGAAACAGATCCTCCCTTCAAAGGACTGCAGCTCCAAGGGCGCCTGGGTAGCTCAGTGAGTTAAAGCCTCTGCCTTTGGCTCAGGTCATGATCCCAAGTCCTGGGATCAAGCCCCGCATCGGGCTCTCTGCTCTGCGGGGAGCCTGCTTCCTCCCGTCTCTCTCTCTCTGCCTGCCTCTCTGCCTTCCTGTGATCTCTGTCTGTTGAATAAATAAATAAAATCTTAAAAAAAAAAAAAAAAAGGACTGCAGCTCCAAACAGGAGACCCTGAGCCCGAGCCATCCAGCTAAGGCACCTCTGAATTCCTAACCTATAGAAACTATGAGATAATTGATTAGATACTTGTCATTTAAGCCACTATGGTTTTTTTTTAAGCTACTAAGTTTGTTTGTTTGTTTTATTTGACACAGAGAGAGAGAGTACGCACAAGTAAGGAAAGTGGCAGGCAGGGGGAGAGGGAGAAGCAGGCTCCCCGCTGAGCAGAGAGCCAAAGGTGGGGCTTGATCCAGGACACTGAGATCACGACCTGAGAGGAAAGCAGATGCTTAACTGACCAAGGCACCCAGGCGCCCCTTAAGCTACTAAGTTTTGATGTGATTTGTTTCAGGGCAATGATCAATACAACACACAACAGGTATCACTGTGTGTTGATTAGAGTATGACAAAAAAAATTAAAACTCTGAAATGCCATAAACAAGTGTTGGCAAGAATGTGGGGAAAAAAAACCAAAAAACCCTTATGTACTATTGGTGAAAATGCAAACTGGTGCAGCCACAATGGAAACAGTATGGCGGTTCCTCAAAAAAATTAAAAATATAACTACCCTTTGATCCTGAATCACACTATTGGGAATAGCAAAGAATTCAAAAACACTAATTCAAAGGGTATATACACCCCTATGCTTATAGCAGCATTTACAATAGACAAATTGTAGAAGCAGCCCAAGTGTCCATCAATAGATAAGTGGATAAAGATGGCAAAAGAGTGTGCGCGCGTGCGCACACACACACACACACATACACACACACAGGAATATTACTCAGCCATAAAAAAAGAATGAAATCTTGCCTTTTACAACAACATGGATGGACCTAGAGAGTTTAACACTAAGCGAAGGAAGTCAGAGAAAGACAAATACCATACAATTTCACTCATATGTGGAATTTAAGAAACAATCAAAAAAACAAAACAAAACCAAAAACAAAAAAAACCAACAATGGGAAAAAAAGGCCCTGACCCAAAAACAGACTCTTAACTGTGAAGAACAAACTGATGGTTACCAGAGAGGAGGTGGGTGGGAGAATGGGTAAAATAGATGAAGGAGATTAAGACTCCACTTATCTCAATGAGCACAGAGTGATGTGTGGCTGTGCTAAATCACTACATTGTACACCTGAACTAATATAACATTGTATGTTAACTATACTGGAAGTGTAATTAAAAACTTAATAAAGAAAAAAAGGTAAGTTACTTTATATATATGACATTTCTTTTAAAAAAGCAAAATATCTGTTTTACAGTAAAACCTTGACCAAGGCACAATCTCTCTGTGTTAGTGTTTCTTCATTTATAACGGATCATATAAGATGACTAAAAGCACTGAACACAGGGCCTGACACACATCAGGGTTCTAAAATGTTTTTAGGATGGAGTGCCTGGGTGGCTCAGTTGTTTATGCATCTGCCTTCAGCTCAGGTCCTGATCTCCAGGCCCTGGGATCGAGTCCCGTATTGGGCTCCTGGCTCAGTGGGAAGTCCGCTTCTTCCTCTGCCTCTCCCCCCATTCCCGCTCTCTCCTCTTCTTTCTCTCATATAAATAAATAAAATCTTCTTTAAAAAAAAAAAATAAGAAAGAGGGGCACCTGGGTGGCTCAGTTGGTTAAGAGACTTCCTTCAGCCCAGGTCATGATCCTGGAGTCCAGGGATCAAGTCACACATCGGACTCCCTGCTGGGAAGGGAGTCTGCTTCTCCTGCTGACCTTTTTCCACTCATGCTCTCTCTCTCTCTCATTCTCTCTCTCTCTCAAATAAATAACTAAAAATTAAAAAGAAAAAAAGAGGGCGCCTGGGTGGCTCAGTGGGTTGGGCCGCTGCCTTCGCTCAGGTCATGATCTCAGGGTCCTGGGATCGAGTCCCGCATCGGGCGCTCTGCTCAGCAGGGAGCCTGCTTCCTCCTCTCTCTCTCTCTGCCTGCCTCTCTGCCTACTTGTGATTTCTCTCTGTCAAATAAATAAATATAATCTTTAAAAAAAAAAAAAAAAAAGAAAAAAAGAAAAACAAAAGAAAAAATTTTTAGGACAATAGATCATATGGCATTAGTAAATCAGTTGTATGGCATTCTGGAACACATTTTTTCCATATAAACAGGGAAAGAGGTTACCGCGTGACTCAATGGGTTAAGCCTCTGCCTTCTGCTCAGGTCATGATCCCGGGGTCCTGGGATCAAGGCCTACATGGGGCTCTCTGTTCAGCAGGGAGCCTACTTCCCCCCTCTCTCTCTGTCTGCCTCTCTGCCTACTTGGAATCTCTCTCTGTGTCAAATAAATAAACAAATAAATCTTTTTTAAAATAAATAAATAAACTGGGAAAGAGAATTACATCTGGGAAAAAGTTTACGTCAACTAGTCTGGAAATCAAAATTACCCCTAATAAAAATAATTCTGTGAAAAAACACGGTTTGCAATAAGAGTCACAAAGAAACAGAATATGCCTATATTCTGTTATTCAAATATTCAAAGAAGCAGAATATGCCAACCTCTCTGCATATAGTCACTCATAAAATGTCAATGATTAGCCATTTGTGGGTTTACGTATATTCGCTCCACTGTCATAAAAATTTTGCAAAATAGGTATTACCGCCTTTTTCAAAATCTTTAGGTAACCTGTTCAAACCTAAAACTGGCAAAGCTAAAATTTAAAACTAGGTCCATCTGACTCCCAAACCCATACAATTTATAGTATGTCACATTTCTAGAAATAAAGCAAAATGTTTTTCACACTCTTGGAGAGCAGCTGGAGTCTATTGTGCACGTGTACAGATATTTTTAGCTCAAGAGTTTCTATTCTGCAATTTCAGAAGATCATCACAGAACTGCAGTGGGGTACTACAACCCTGAACTTGCAATTCTAGTATTATTCTGATTTATATTTAATAGTCTAATAACGAAATACCGTATGGATTCCAGGAGAGAATTCTCTGTAATAAAATAGTACCTATAGCACATGTTGTAACTACTTACATTTCCTTGAGATGCCTTATTTCTTGAACAGTTTGAAAAGCAAATTCTTGTAGCTTTTCTGGGGCAAAGCTATTGCTTATTGCTTTTTGAAATACTTCATGAAGAACTGTACCAATCAGCATTTGGCGCGTGGCTGGATCAGAGCTCTATTTAAAAAAAAAAAAATCATACATTTTATTTCAAAACATATTAAAGACACGATCCCATATTTTATTACCTATCCTATTAGATCACCACAGCCAAAGTGCACAGGTGAGACAAATGTCAAAATATTAAATAACTTTTTTCTAGTGAGTAAAATTATAGATGATTTTAACTTTCAAGTTTTTTTTTTTTTAATTTATTCATTTGAGAGAGAAGAGAGTACACAAGCAGGGGGAGAGGGAGAGGGAGAAGCAGACTCTCCATGAGCAGGGAGCCCAATGCAGGGCTGGATCCCAGGACCCTGAGATCATGACCTGAGCCAAAAGCAGACACTCAACTGACTGAGCAACCCAGGCACCCAACTTTTATTTTCTTCTATTCAGAATTACTTGATTTTACAAGCATGTTCTTTTTAATCAGTGATTTCCATTTTGAAAACATTAAAAATAACCTCTATGTAAAATTTCAATGTATTCTCAAATGCTTAACATATTATTTTCTAATATCACTTTATAATCTACTCAAATAAAATGCAGCCATAGCTCTTAATTCATGTTAGTAAAAGATATTATCAAACATAAACTTCAGGACATCTCAATGGCTCAGTCATTAAGCGTCTGCCTTCAGGTTGGGTCATGATTCCCAGGTCCTGGGATGGAGCCCTGCATCAGGCTCTCTGCTCAGCAGGGAGTCTGCTTCTCCCTCTCACACTCCCCCTGCTTGTGTTCCCTCTCTCTGTGTCTCTCTCTGTCAAATAAATAAAATCTTAAAAAAACAAACAAAAACCATAAACTTCAAACTTACAACAAAGATTTTTGACAAGGGAACTTGTCAAAAATGTTCCCTCCACTCAGAAAGAACCAGTATTTTAAAAAAAGACACCATATTTCTCAATTAACTCTATTCTTAGCTTAGACCTTCCTCTTAAAGATATAATAAAGCCACCAAAACACGCTTCAGAAATCTTAAAAATTTACAGAGAACTCTCTGTACTACTTATGCAAGTTCTTTGTGAGTCCTAAGTACTTAAAATAGAAAGTTTTTAAGAATTGGGGCGCCTGGGTGGCTCAGGGGGTTAAAACCTCTGCCTTCGGCTCAGGTCATGATCCCAGGGTCCTGGGATCGAGCCCCGCATCGGGCTCTCTGCTCCATAGGGAGCCTGCTTCCTCCCTCTCTCTGCCTGCCTCTCTGCCTACTTGTGATCTCTGCCTGTCAAATAAATAAAACCTACTTGTGATCTCTGCCTGTCAAATAAATAAAATCTTTAAAAAAAAAAAAAAAGAATTAAAAAATATTCAGGGCTAACTTATAAAATGTAGTTAAAAGACAAGTTGATAGCCCTTACCCACAAATGAAAATATAAAGCTGATTTTTTAAAACTACAATTAATTGACAACTAAGACTATTAGAAAATGTCTATTTAGGGATTTTTCCTTCTCTTTTTTTTTCTTTTTGCTCAGCTGTATTTTTGGATTTCTATATACATATAAATTGTATAATTTTAAAAATACCCTGAAAAGAAGAAATTCTTTAACAAATAAAACCCAGGTTCTTCAACAAATGGTACTGAAGCAAAGAGGGAGACATACCAACCAAACATAATGCAAAACAATTTTTTTTGGAAGAACCTGGCTGGCTCAGTCAGAGAAGCATGCAAATATTGATCTTGGGGTTGTAGTTTCAAGCTCTATGTTGGGATTAGAGACTACTTAAAAAAAATAAAATCTTGGGTCACCTGGGTGGCTCAGTGGGTTAAGCCTCTGCCTTTGGCTCAGGTCATGATCTCAGGGTTCTGGGATCAAGCCCCACATCAGGCCCTCCGCTCAGCAGGGAGCCTGCTTCCACACCTCCCCCTTTGCCTCTCTGCCTACTTGTGATCTGTCTGCCAAATAAATAAATAAAATCTTTAAAAAAATAAAAATAATTTAAAAATAATAAAAAATAAAATCTTAAGGGATGCCTGGGTGGCTCAGTTGCTTAAGCATCTGACCCTTGGTATTTGCTCAGGTCATGCTCTCACGGTCATATGATCAAGCCCTGTAAAGGGCCCTCTGCACTCAGTACAGAGTCTGCTTCAGACTGTCTCTCCCTCCCATGTGCTCTCTCTCTCTCTCAAATAAATAAAATCTTCAAAAAATAGTAAATAAAATCTTTGAAAAACGGAAGAAAAATAAAAAGATCTTGGATCTTTTAAATTCTGACTAATTCTAATAAAACAACTGAATAAAAAGATATTTTCTTGGGGCGCCTGGGTGACTCAGTCAGTTAAGGGCCTGCCTTCAGCTCCGGTCATGCTCCCAGACTCCTGGGATCAGTCTGCATCAGGCTCCCTGCTCAGCGGGGATCCTGCTTCTCCCTCTCCCTCTGCCTGCCACTCCCCCTGCTTGTGTTCTCTCTCTCCCTGACAAAAATTTTAAAGCTTTTATTTATTATTTGAGAGAGAGAGAGCACAAGCAAGAGAAAGAGTATGAGCAAGGGGGAGGGGCAAAGGGAGAGAGAGAAGCAAACTCCCCACCAAGCAGAGAGCCCAGTTCAGGGCTCGATCCCAGACCTCAGTATCATGACTTGAACTGAAGGCAGACGCTTAATCCACTGAACCACCCAGGTCCCCCTAAAAAGATATTTTCTTTTCTTTTTTTTTTTTTTTTTAAGATTTTATTTATTTACTTGACAGAGAGAAATCACAAGTAGATGGAGAGGCAGGCAGAGAGAGAGAGAGGGAAGCAGGCTCCCTGCTGAGCAGAGAGGCCCATGCGGGACTCGATCCCAGGACCCTGAGATCATGACCCGAGCCGAAGGCAGCGGCTCAACCCACTGAGCCACCCAGGCGCCCAGATATTTTCAATAAAGCACATTACAGAGGCGCCTGGGTGGCTCAGTCGGATAAGCATCCAACTTTTGATTTCAGCTCAGATGATGATCTCAGGGTTGTGAGATGGAGCATGTCTGGCTTGACAGTGAGCACAGAGCCTCTCCCTTTCCCCCCACCCCCCGAACCCCGCAAGCACTCCCCTTCTCTCTAAACAATAAAAATAAGAAATAATAAAAAGACATTACAGAAAATTGAGCATTATATTAATTTAAGGAATTACGATTCTTTATATTATGTATGATAAAGATATTATATTTATATTTTAAATATCTTCAGCTTTCATTTACTTGCAAAATAATAGAATGTTTGAGAACAACAAAATGGACACATGGGAGTTTACTTTAAAAAAAAAAAAAAAAAAGTGTTATCAGGCGCCTGGCTGGCTCAGTCAGTTAAGTGTCTGCCGTTGGTTTAGGTCATGATCCCAGGGTCCTGGGACTGAGCCCATCAGGCTCCCTGCTTAGTGGGGAACCTATTTCTCACTCTCCCTCTGCGTGCCACTCCCCCACTTGTGTGCTCTCTTTCTCTGTCAAGTAAATAAATTTTAAAAAGATTTTTTTTTGAAAATGTGAAAGTGCTCTGTAACTCTAATACCGGTAGAAATACCAGCTGTTAATATTATTCACCCTAAAAGTTTCACTCAAGACAGCTCTTCTCATACACCGAATACTACTGGCTATGCTTGTGCCAGAAATCAGCATGTCTGGATATAGAATCAAATATCCAAAATCTTCATCTATTATCCAAGTATCAGATAGGCAGTCTCCCTCCAAATGAATGATGTCCCCTGGCTCCACTGGTACAGAGCACCTACAAATAAAGCATAGTATACATAGTTTAGATTCCTACATTTAAACATATTAAAGAAGCCTCAAAAAGTAAACAAATATTTTATCTAAAGGAAGGGTATCTGTAAACTTATGGGTCTTTCAAAAAAATCTAACACTAGGATGTAGTCTTTTGAATCTTCTCCTAGTCACTCTACTCCTTTCTACCTTTGAAATATACCTGAGAATACTCAGGGGTATTCCTGAAATACCAAAAAGGAAAACTGCTTAATGTTAGCATCATCTAACACAAAAGCTACCAAATCTTTAATAGTGTTAATACATTGCTCCAATTCATAATTGGATTGTTTCAATAATAATTCTCTCATTCCTAAAAACTTCTAGTGTATCTAGTTTCTGTAAGTCCTAAGGCATGAAGCCAAACCCAATGTGTTAAGCATAAAATATTTATCATTTTTATCTGGACAAAAAGCCTAAATAGACAAAATTAGACCTCCACTTTCTGGGCATTTCCCCTTCAGCCCTCACAAACCATACTTTGCTTGAGTAGAGAAATCTAGGGTTTAAGAATGTTCTAATACTGTAATTAATTTTGCTCTTAGTGAAAAGCTGCAACCTTAAGACAAAAAGTATTGGGAAATTTTAGAAGTAGTCGCTTAATAAGGACCTTTGTAATAAGTTTTCAAATGACAATAAAAACCAAGTTTCAGAATAAGGAACTTGAGATGCTGGGGTAACAAGCACAATTTCTACAAGAAATTAATTCAGGTTCATTTCTATTCCCTTTATTAAAAATTAAATTATAGCAACATCCACACAAGCCAATGTGATGAGTTTTAAAATGGTCCCCTTAAGCCAGATTAGTGCTCAAAGTAACACGAAAATTACCAGTCATTCCTAAGGATACACAATTCTTTATTTTCTAGTGACTGGGAAGCAGTAATGATTAGGTGTTTTTCATGGGTTCCTTCTTCATTCTGTACAATATTGACCGCTAACACCAGGTACCGGTTATCCATTCCTCCGTTCAAAACCATTTTAGAAATGGAAGCTTCCACCTTCTTCTGAAATCTGAAAAATATACAAACAAAACTACTTTAATATAAAATAAGTCATCCAATTTCCTTTATCTACAAACCAACCTTCTCAATTTTCTAGGTTTGCTTCTTGTAGAAAGCTTATCACAATGATCATTAGCTAAATAGGTAAAAATTAAGAGACTAAGGGCATAGCAGAATTCCTATTAAAAACCTTCCCAGACATGGGGCACCTGGGTGGCTCAGAGTGTTGGGCCTCTGCCTTCAGCTCAGGTCATGATCTCAGGGTCCTGGGATGGAGCCCTGTTAAGGGCTCTCTGCTCAGCAGGGAGCCTGCTTCCCACCCCACCTCTGCCTGCCTCTGCCTACTTGTGATCTCTCTCTCCATTAAATAAATAAAAAAACTTTAAAAAAAAATTTAAAAAAACTTCCCAGACGTAATGACACTTAAAACATGCTTATGATATGGATTTTTCCAAACGCACTCTTAGTTCTTAGGAGGAGCTCTCTGGGACATCCATAATCACGAAAATCAAGGATAAATTGAAAAATATTAAATAACAAATTCCTACCACTGGTGCAAACCTTACCAAAGTACAAGCGAAAGGAAATGACTTGGACACTAACCCTTTTGTAAATGAAAGGGATATTTGTCAGGGAAAAGCATAGTGTGGGTGGTTTGCTGATGTCCTACTGTGAGCCACAGTCTTACATTAACCTTTAGGCCTACTTAGAAATCACTACTCCAAACTACTATTTCAGGAAGAAAATCCTTCTATAAAATTCAGTGAGAAACAACTAGCCCCTACCTCGCAGAGAAAAGCAAGCTTAATACCTGTCATGTTCGCTCATTCCTTCACGGAGTAACTCACACATTTCTTATTTATAAGGGGCAGGTCAACTTCACAACACTTTTATCCATCAATCCTTAATCCGCCTGAAAACTGCAGAATTCTCTAATCATTATAGAAAACACTAAGTCCCTCGTTAGTCTTTCCAGTTTGACTGCAGTCTTTGTCAGTGACAGTACACCTGAGTCCAACGTCGTTACCTCTATAACACCCAACCCTCCTCGGCTTTCTTACTCTGTAATCGCCTCATTCACCTACTTCAGGAGGCCTCAGGCCATGAATTTCCCGGGGTCAGCTCGGACGCCTTAAGGATTTCGCAAAGGATAATGCTGATCAAAACCTAAAATGCAGGGACACCTGAGTGGCTCAGTTGGTTAAGCAGCTGCCTTCGGCTCAGGTCACGATCCCAGCGTCCTGGGATCGAGTCCCACATCGGGCTCCTTGCTCGGCAGGGAGCCTGCTTCTCCCTCTGCCTCTGCCTGCCATTCTGTCTGCCTGTGCTCGCTCTCTCCCCCTCTCTCTCTGATAAATAAATAAAATCTTTAAAAAAAAAAAAAACAAAATGCAAAGATCCGTCAACAATAATTAGTATCATTATTAATTGAAAATAATTCCACACCATGATTATGGGTCAAGTTGTCCTCCTGACTAGTCCAAGTTGAGGGTAGAGAGCTCTCCTGGAGCAAGTTTCCCCGACTTAACCCTAGAGGAAAGCATCTACAGTTGCAACTTCCCTTTATGAGCGCGTTTAAGGTGCCTTACCCTCCCGGAATTTGGGTGAGTGATATCTAGAAAAAGAAATGAACCGTTAAGGGAGTCGTCTCTGGGCTCTGGCCCGAGCGCGGCCCCAAAGAGAATACTACGAAGCGGACCCCAGCTTTGCAAACTCGTCGGGAGCCCCGGGTGGGGTCCTTTAACCCCGAGCCCGGCTCCTCGGAGGCGCGGCGGCGGCCTCTCCCGCTCCTTCCTTTCAAATCTCCCGCCGGGCTCCCAGACCCTCCCTCCGCTCCGCTCACCGCTCCGCCGGCGGCTCAGCCTCTTCCCCGAGACTCTTCTTCAGCAGCTCCAGTTCTTCCAGTTGCGCCATGGCAAGCGCGGAAAATGCAAACTGTCGCCAGGTAAAATCAGAGAAACCCAGCAGCTCCGACGACAAAAAAAGAAGCGCGAGTTGGGGAGGCGCTGTGCGCATGCGTCTTCCCGCTGTGGCCCCAAGGGACCTGCGCGAAAGAGCCCCCTCCTGGTCTGACGCTTCCACGCGGAGCCCCCCACTCGGTGGCGGGAGTCTGAACAAAGTCTTTACTCCCTTGCTTTCGGCTGTCGTAGACGAGAAATCTCCTAATCTGGCCCAGACTAAGTGCTCCCGCTCTTTCTCTTAGACACGCCAATCCTTGCTCAACTCACACTTTTAAAATCAATTGTCCAAACCCAGCCGTCCCTTGTTAGCTTGCAACCTCCCCTCTTTCTTTCTTTCTTTTCTTTTCTTTTCTTTCTTTTTTTTTTTTTTTTTTTTTAGAGAAGAGCGAGCACGGGGGCGGGGGCGGGGGGGGGGCGAGCAGGGAGAAGCGGACTCCGGGCTGACTAGGAAGCCCCAGGCAAGCTGGATTTCAGGAGCCTGGGATCTTGACCTGAGTGGAAGGCAGAGGCTTAACCAACTGGGCCATCCAGGTGCCCCTGTCTTTGTTGGTTTTGTTTTTTAAAGATTTTATTTATTTATTTATTTGACAGAGATTACAAGTAGGCAGAGAGGCAGGCAGGGCGAGGGATAGAAGACTCCCTGCCTAGCAGAGAGCCCAATGCGGGGCTCCATTCATGGACCCTGAGATCATGACCTGAGCTGAAGGCAGAGGCTTAACCCACTGAGCCACCCAGGCGCCCCTCTTCTGGTTTAAGATTGATTTATTTTATAAGGAGAAAGAGCTTACGGGAGCATGAGCAGGGGGAAGAGCAGAGGGAAAATAGATACAGGAGCCCCAGGTGGGGCTGAATTTTGAGACCACCCAGGAGCCCCTCCTCCTCTTTTTTTTTTTTTTTTTTTTAATGTGGAAAACTCATTGAGAAAATAGAAGCTGTCAGATAAGAACTTCTTCATCAAGACACAACTAAATCTATAAAAGTACTAATATCTGTACTTGTCTTATAACCTATTTCCACTTTTTTCAACAGTAGACAAAGTCCATACTGATCAATGAACCACCCTCCTTGTACTCCTTCTCAAGGGCATTGCTTCTTCATCTATGACATCATTGGGTATAGATATTAGTCTAATTTTGAAAAGTTTTTAAGGGGCATTTGGGTGGCTCAGTCCGTTAAGCCTCTGCTTTAGGCTGGGGTCATGGTCCCGGGCCCTGGATCAGAGCTCCTTGCTCAGCAAAGCTGCTTCTCCTCTTCCTCTGCCTGCCTCTCTGCCTACTTGTTCTCTCTCATTCTCTCTCAAATAAATAAAATCCTTTTTAAAAAAAATTTTAAAGGGTTTTATTTATTTGTCAGAGAGAGCGTAAGTATGGAGAACAGAAGACAAAGGGGAAAGCTGGCTCCCTGCTTCTCCCTGCAGAGGCTTAATTGACTGAGCCACCCAGGCTTCCCTACCCCCCCAAAAAAATCTTCAGGGCGCCTGAGTGGCTCAGTGGGTTAAGCCGCTGCCTTCGGCTGGGGTCATGATCCTGGTGTCCTGGGATCGAGCCCCGCATCGGGCTCTCTGCTCAGCAGGGAGCCTGCTTCCTCCTCTCTCTCTCTCTCTGCCTACCTCTCTGCCTACTTGTGATCTCTCTCTGTCAAGTAAATAAATAAAATCTTTAAAAAAAAATCTCCAAAAAAAAATATACTAGGGAATATTTCTGAATATAATGTGTTAAAAATAATAAAATAATCACCTCATAAAGCTATCATCCAATTTTATTTTATCACAGTTTTTTTAAGATTTGGGGGTACCTTGGTGGCTCAGTCGGTTAAGAGTCTGCTTTCAGCTCAAGTCATGATCCTGGAGTCCCGGAATCGGGTGCTATAACGGGCTCCCTGCTCACCGGGTATTCTGCTTCTCTCTCTGCCCTTCACCCCACTCATGCTCTCTCTCTCTCTCTCTGGCTCTTGCTCTCTCTCAAGCAAATAAATAAAATCTTCTAAAAATAACAATTTTTAGAAGACTTTATTTTTTTAATTATTTTTTCTCATACCCTCTAATATCCACCACCCAGCCACCCCATGCCTCCCAACACCCTCCCCAGAAGATTTTATTTTTTAAGGAATCTCTAAACCCAGCATGAGTCTCAAACTCATAACTCCAATGTCAAGATTCACATGCTTGTCTGATTGAGCCAGATAGGTGCCCCCATTATACAATTTTATTTATTTATTGTTATTTTTAAAGATTTTTATTAATTGACAGAAAGAGAGAGAGAGAGAGCACAAGCAGGGGGAGCAGCATGTTCCCCAGCGTGAGCAACGAGGTTGATATGGGACTTGATCCCAGGACCCTGGGATTATGACCCAAGCCGAAGGCAGATGCTTAACCAACTGAGCCACCCAGGTATCCCCCATCATCCAATTTTATTTTTTTTTTAGGTTTTATTTATTTATTTGACATAGAGAGAGAGATCACGAGTAGCCAGAGAGGCAGGCAGAGAGAAAGGAGGAAGCAGGCTTCCTGCTGAGCAGAGAGCCCGATGCGGGGCTCAATCCCAGGACGCTGAGACCATGACCTGAGCCAAACGCAGAGGCCCAACCCACTGAGCCACCCAGGTGCCCCTCCCATCATCCAATTTTAAAATAATCTTTATCAAAAGTTATCTTTTGGAGCAGGCGCCTGGGTGACTCAGGCAGTTGAGTGACCAGCTCTTGATTTTGGCTAACATCATGATCTCAGGGTCCTGGGACCCAGCACTAAGGGAAGAAGAGTCTGCTTCTCTCCTTCTCCCCCTCCCCAGCTTGTGCTGGTGCTCACACTCTCTCTAAAACAAGTAAATCTTAAAAAAAAAAAAAAAAAAGAAAGAAAGAAAAGAAAAGACTTTTAATAAAAAGTTGTTTAAGGATGCCTGGGTGGCTCGGCCCTTAAGCCTCTACCTTCATTTTTTTTTTTTTTTAAAGATTTTATTTATTTATTTGACAGAGAGAAACTACAAGTACACTGAGAGGCAGGCAGAGAGAGAGAGAAGGGAGCAGGCTCCCTGCTGAGCAGAGAGCCCGATGCGGGACTCGATCCCAGGACCCTGAGATCATGACCTGAGCGGAAGGCAGCAGCTTAACCCACTGAGCCACCCAAAGCCTCTACCTTCAGATCAGGTCACGATCCCAGGGTCCTGGAATTCAGTACCAAATTGGACTCCTTGCTCATCTGGTAGCTTGCTTCTCCCTCTGCTGCTCCCCCTGCTTGAACTCTGTCTGTCTCTCTTTCTCTGAAAAATTAAAAAACAAACAAACAAACAAAAACTTTTAAAAAATAAACAATTAAAAAGTTATCTTTTACATTTATGTTAATTCATACAAAAATTATGAGAAACTTCTTGGGAAAAAATGGAAAATGCTCACCTGGAATAGATACAGATTTTCTTTTTTTTTTTTTTTTAACATTTTATTTATTTATTTGACAGACAATGGTCACAAGTAGGCAGAGAGGCAGGCAGAGAGAGAGAGGAGGAAGCAGGCTCCCGGCTGAGCAGAGAGCCCAATGCGGGGCTCCATTCATGGACCCTGGGATCATGACCTGGGCTGAGGGCAGAGGCTTTAACCCACTGAGCCACCCAGGCACCCCTAGATACAGATTTTCTATCTGTGATACCACATTCAGCTGTTTTCCTCCAGCTTCACAGGCCCTCCTCAGTCTCCTTTACTATCTCTTCATTTTCTGCCCAATCTCTAAACACTGAAAATTCTCAGAGGTCAGTTCTGAACAAATTTCTCTATCGACCAGCTCCCTAGGTTATTTCACCTTTAAATACCATCTCTATCCTGCCAATTCTCAAATTCGTATGTATCGACTGGGCTTTTCCTCTGAATTCAAAAATCCAACTATATACTTGATAGCTACACTTTGAAATATTTAGGGGTGGAGGGGAAGTCTTTCATTATAACATGGCCAAAATGGAATTTTTCATTTTCTCGACAGACCCATTATTCTTCCCAGTAATAGCACTATCTACCCAGAATATAAGGCCAGAAACCCAGAAGTTCTCCTGATTCCCTTCTGTTACCACCCACATTCAATCCCTAGGCAGACCCATAGATTCAGCCTTTAGAACTTTCTTAAATCTCTTCATGCCTTTCTGTCTCCAAGGTCACTATCCAATCATTATCTCTATCGTAAAAAACTTCAGCACACTTAAATGTGTTTCCACACTTGGCTCTCTGCAATTCAGTCCCTTTTCCCAATATTTTTTTTTTAAATTTTAAATTTAATATGTTTTATATGTAAAGATTTAAAGTTTACATTTTAAAAATGCACAGATCTTATGTGTACCAGTTGATGAATTTTGACAAACGAGTTTAATTCAAACCCCTACTAAACAAAGAATGTGTTATCATCACTCTAGAAAGTTCTCTCGTGCCCTTTTTCAAGCAATTCCTACATCCATCCCTGCTAGAGAGGTAACCACTAGTATGTTTTTGTTCTTTGTTTTCCACTACAGATTAGATCTGTCTACCCTAGAACTCCACATAAATGGAATCATATGATACACACTATTTTATATCTGGCATGTTTAGTCATTTCTATACCTTTCAATATAATATGTCTGTTCAAATCCTTTATCTATTCTTTTTTTTTTTTTTTTTGCGTTGTTCTTGGGGTGCCTAGCTAACTTACTCAGTAGAGCATGGGACTCTTGATCTCATGGTTGTGAGTTCAAGTCTCATGTTGGGTAGAGAGATTACTTGAAAATAAAATCTTTTTTAAAAGTTAAAATAGGGGGGGCGCCTGGGTGGCTCAGTGGGTTAAGCCACTGCCTTCGGCTCAGGTCATGATCTCAGGGTCCTGGGATCGAGTCCCACATCAGGCTCTCTGCTCCACAGGGAGCCTGCTTCCTCCTCTCTCTCTCTGCTTGCCTCTCTGCCTACTTGTGATCTCTCTCTGTCAAATAAAAAAATAAAATCTTTAAAAAAAAAAAAAAAAAAAAAAAAAAGTTAAAATAGGGATGCCTAGGTGGCTCAGTCGTTAAGCCTCTGCCTTCAGCCCAGGTCATGATCCCAGGGTGCTGGGATCCAGCCCCACACTGGGTTCCCTGATCAGCTGGAAGCCTGCTTCTCCCTCTCTAACTCCCCCTGCTTGTGTTCCCTCTCTCACAGTCTCTCTCTCTCTGTGTCAAATAAATAAATTAATTAAATCTTTTTTTTAAAAAATCAAAAAGTTAAAATAAAATTGCATTGTTCTTTTATTATTAAGTTACAGAGATTCTTTATATTCTAGATACAAGACTTTTGTTGCATAAGTTTGCAAGGATTTTCTCCCAGTCTGTGGCATGCTTATTCATCAATTTTTTTTTAAGATTTTATTTTTAAGTGATCTCTACAACCAATGTGGGGCTCAAACTTACAACACCCAGATTAAGAGTCACATGCTTTTCTGACTGAGCCAGCCAAGCACCCCACTTATTCACCTTCTTTTTTTTTTTTTAATTTTATTTATTTATTTGAAAGACGGAGATCACAAGTAGGCAGAGAGGCAGGCAGAGAGAGAGAGAGAGGGAAGCAGGCTTCCTGCGGAGCAGGGAGCCCGATGCGGGGCTCGATCCCAGGACCCTGAGATCATGACCCGAGCCAAAGGCAGCAGCCCAAACCACTGAGCCACCCAGGCGCCCCACTTATTCACCTTCTTAATAAGATCTTTAGACATAGAGAAGTTTAAGTCTTTCTGAAGTCTAATTTGTCCATGTTTCTTCCATGCTTTTTGCTGCCTGTGGCCTAAGGAGTCTTTCCTAACCCCTAAGTAATGAAGATATTCTCCTCTTTTCTTCTTGAAGCTTGATTGCTGTATTTTTCATTTTGGTTCATAATCCATCTCAAATTAATTTGTGTGTGTGGTACAAGGTAGAGATTGAATTTCCCTTACCCACTGTGTGCATATCCAGTTTTTCCAGCAGCACTTGTTGAAAAGGCTTTCCTTCCCCATTGGATTGCTTAGGCACCCTTAAAAAGTCAAATGACAATTTAAGTACAAGTCTGTTTTTGCACTCTCTATCTGTTCTTTTGATGTTTGTTGATCGTTATGCTAGTTCCTCAATGTTATAATTACTACAGTTTTATAGTAAGTCATATAGTCAGGTGGTGATGACTTTGTTCTATTATAAGATTGTTTGGGGTATTCTAGATGTTTGAGTTTCTATACAGATTTTAGAATCGGATTGTAAATTTCTAGAAAAGAGCCTTCAGAGGGCTGGGGGACTGGACCTGGGTGGCTCAGTCCGTTAAACGTCTGCCATTCATGTCTTAATCCTAGGGTCCTGGGATTGAGTCCCACCTGGGGCAGCCTACTCACCAGAGAGCCTGCTTCTCCCTCTCCTCCCTGCTCCTGCTCTATCTTTGCCTCACGCTCTCTCTCAAATAAATACATAAAATCTTTAAAAATAATAATAATAATAGAAAGAGCCTACAGGAATTGTAATTGAGATTGCATTTGATTGATACATCAACTTGGAAAAATTAATTTCTTTACACTATAGTCTTCTGATTCATAAACATGGGTTATCTCTCCATTTATACAGATCTTTAATGTCTCTTAGCAACATTTTGTAATTGTCAGTGTAGAGCTCTTGCACATCTTTTACTAAGTTGAAATGTTTTATACTTTTGATGTATTATAAATTAAATTGTTGGGTCGCCTGGGTGGCTCAGTGGGTTAAGGCCTCTGCCTTCTGCTCGGGTCATGGTCCCGAGGTCCTGGGACTGAGCCCCGCATCAGGCTCTCTGCTCAGCAGGGAGCCTGCTTCCTCCTCTCTCTTCGCCTGCCTCTCTGCCTACTTGTGATCTCTGTCAAATAAATAAATAAAATCTTTTTTTAAAAAATTGTTTTTTCTTGTGTTCCTTTTTTTAACTTACAGATTTTATTGTTTTTTAAAGATTTTTTTTTAAAGATTTTATTTATTTGTCAGAGAGAGCGAGCGAGAGCGAGCACAGGCAGACAGAGTGGAAGGCAGAGTCAGATGGAGAAGCAGGCTCCCTGCGGAGTAAGGAGCCCGACATGGGACTCGATCCCAGGACACTGGGATCATGACCTGAGCCGAAGGCAGCTGCTTAACCAACTGAGCCACCCAGGCGTCCCTTAAAGATTTTTTTTAAGTAGTCTCTATACCCCAAATGGGGTTTGAACTTAAAACCCCAAGATCGAGAGTCACATGCTGTACTGATTGAGCTACCCAGGTACTTTAAAGGTTGTTCGTTTTTTGTTTGTTTGTTTGTTTTAAGATTTATTTACTTATTTGAGAGACAGAGGGCATGAGTTTGTGGGGCAGAGAGAGGGAGAGAGAATCCTCAAGCTGACTCTGAGCTAAGCATGGAGCACAATACCGGGCTGGATCTCATGACCCTGAGATCACAATCTGAGCCAAAACCAAGAGTCGGATGCCTAACTGACTGTGCCACCCAGGTGCCCCTAAAGATTTTATTTTTTTAAGTAATGTCTATACCCAATGTGGGGCTCAAATTCACAACCCACACAAGACTTCAATGCTCCACCAATCGAGGGAGTCAGGCACTCCTGAATTTTTTTTTTAAGGTTTTATTTATTTATTTGACAGACAGAGATCACAAGTAGGCAGAGAGGCAGACAGAGAGAGAGGAGGAAGCAGGCTCCCTGCTGAGCAGAGAGCCCGATACGGGGCTTGATCCCAGGACCCTGGAATCATGACCTGAGCCAAAGGCAGAGGCTTTAACCCACTGAGCCACCCAGGCACCCGCTGAATTTTTTTTTTTAAGTAAGCTCTATGCTCAATGTGGGACTTGAACTCACCACGTTGGGATCAAGAGTCGCAGGCTCTGCCTCTCTGCCTGCTTGTGATCTCTGTCTGTCAAATACATCAATAAAATGTTAAAAAAAAAAAAAAAAGAGTCACAGGCTCTACGGACTGAACCAGCCAAGTACCCCTAAACGAAATTGCTTTTAAATTATTTTTTTCAGGGGCACCTGGGTGGCTCAGTCATTGGGCATCTGCCTTCGGCTCAGGTCATGATCCCAGGGTCCTGGGATCAAGCCCTACATCAGGCTCCCTGCTCTGCAGGAGGCCTGCTTCTCTCTCCCACTCCCCCAACTTATGTTCCCTCTCTCACTGTCTCTCTCTGTCAAATAAATAAACAAATCTTTTTTAAAAATTGCTTCCGAATTGCTTCCTGATAGTGAATCAAAGTATATATTTTTAGGGGCAGCTGGCTGGCTCACTTGGTGGACCATGCAACTCTTGATCTTGTGGTTGTGAGCTCAAGCCCCACATTGGATGTAGAGAGCACTTAAAAATAAAATCTTTGACAGAAGCAGGGGCTGCAAATAAAAATGAAAATAAAATCTTTTTAAAAAATGTATATTTTTACATTTACTTTATATCCTGAGATATAAATTTACTTATAATTTCTCGAAATTGTGCTATGGGTCCATTAAGACTTTCTACGTAAATAATCATGTCATCTACAAATAGAGGGAGTTTTACTTCTTCCTTTCTGCTCTTTATGCTTTTTATTTCATTTTCTTACCTATGTTCATTGGTTAAATAGAAGTTGTGACACTGGGTATCCTTACCTGCTCTTAGGAGGAAAGCATTCAATATTTCACCATGAAGTATGATGCTAGCTGTTGGGTTTTCATGGGTAACTTTTACAGTTATCTAACACTACATAAAAACAAAACAAACTTCCCAAACTTAGTGTCTTAAAACAACAATAATCTTTTTTAGTTTGTGAAATTTCAATTTGGACAGAGCTCAGTGGGGAAAGCTTGTTTCTGTTCCACAAAGCCATGAGCTGGGACTGAAGAACCTGATTTGAAGATGGCTTACTTAAATGGCTGGTAAGTTGAGGCTGGCTGTTAGTTTCCCTGCAGAGACTGCTTGGCTTCCTCGTAGCATGGTGGCTGGATTCCAGGAGCAAGAATTCCAAAAGAAGTTATCTCAGCACTGTGACATAACCTCAAAAGTCACATAGCCTTACTCCCACTGTAGTCCTAGGTGCACCAAGCCAAATTTAAGAGGTGAACATAGTCTCTCTCTCTCACTCTTTTTTTTTTTTTAAAGATTTTATTTATTTATTTGACAGAGAGAAATCACAAGCAGACGGAAAGGCAGGCAGAGAGAGGGAAGCAGGCTCCCCGCTGAGCAGAGAACCTGATGCGGGACTCGATCCCAGGACCCTGAGATCATGACCTGAACCGAAGGCAGCGGCCTAACCCACTGAGCCACCCAGGCGCCCATCTCTCTCACTCTTTTTAAAAGCTTTTCTTTATTTGACAGAGAGAGAGAGAGAGAGAGACAGCGAGAGAGGGAACACAAGCGGGAAGTGGGAGAGGGAGAAGCAGACTTCCTGCTGAGCAGGGAGCCCCATGTGGAGCTTGATCCTAGGACTCCCGGATCATGACCTGAGACAGACGCTTAACAACTGAGCCACCCAGGTACCCCACATAGTCCTTACCTCTTGATGGGATGAGTGTTAATGACACATAAGAAGAGCAGGTGAGATGGAATGTATTGTTGGAAAATGTAATCTGACAAAATGCCCCCTATCAGATTGAGGAAGGTCTCTTCTGTTCTAATGTTACTGGTTTATATAATGAATCCATAGTGAATTTTCCAAGTACTTTTCCTGCATTCATCGAAGGATTTTCTCTTTTATGCTGTTATTACTGGAAATCACACTATTGACTTTAGATTATTAAACCATTTGGTAATCCTAGGATAAATTCAACTTGATTATGCTATAATAAACTTTTTATGTATCACTGGGTTTAATTTGCTAGTATGTTACCTACTTTATTTATTTAATTTTTTTTTTAAAGTAATGTCTACACCCAACTCATGACCCCAGAACCAAGAGTTGCATGCCTGATTTGCTATGTTGTTAAAAATTTTTCCATCCTTACTTTTGAAAGACACTGTCTGTATCTTTCAGTACCAAACTCTTTAATTTCAGCTCAGGTCTTGATTTCAGGGTTGTCTTTTCAATTGTTCTTCCCATGTGCCTATTTCTCCCCACTGAACATAAAGTCTCCAAAAACATGGGCTGAGCCATCCTTCTTCAATAAACATCATTGGGCATCCATTATGGTGCCTCACCCTGTCCTCCTTGTAGGGGATGAAGGCAGAGCTCAACCCTTGAGAGAACCAACTCAGGGGAAATAGGTAAACAAGCAGTTACCATAAAGTGTAGGACATACTCTATTAGAGAAATACCTGACATTAGATGCTGTTGGACATCCAAATCAGACTGAAAGTACAGCTAACAGACTTCCCAAGGTAAGCTATCCATAATGCTAATAATGCCTGACACACAACAGGTGCCGAACAAATGGATGTTGAATACCCAGAGGGGAAAGAGGGGAAGATATTATTATATATACCTATTAACTTTTCTAAATCCATACCCATGTGACCTAGGAGTGGTACCTCACTTATCAATCCCTATGGGACAGTGGTCTGTCCCATTCTATAGATCAAAGGGCTATTCCCACAAAAGGCAGGAAGAGTAACAGTGGAAATCAAAACAGAAACAGTCGGGGCGCCTGGGTGGCTCAGTGGGTTAAGCCACTGCCTTCGGCTCAGGTCATGATCTCAGGGTCCTGGGATCGAGTCCCGCATCGGGCTCTCTGATCAGAAGGGAGCCTGCTTCCTCCTCTCTCTCTCTGCCTGCCTCTCTGCCTACTTGTAATCTCTCTCTGTCAAATAAATAAATAAAATCTTTAAAAAAAAAAAAACCAGAAACAGTCAATCCTCAGTGGAAGATAACCTGGCAAGATACACTTTGGGTCATCAATCTGAAATAAATCAAATAAATATTAAATACAGTCATTATTTTAAATACTCTTACATTCTAACTACTTATGTTTAGCATTTGTGCTTCAATGAGGTGAATAGTTTTTTTTAATTTAATTTTATTTTTTCAGTGTTCCAACATTCATTGTTTATTCACGACAATGAACAGTTTTTTTTTTAATAATGTGAACAGTTAAAAAGGAGAAATAATGGCCAAAATACAAATAAAATTTATTTTTAATATCCTATGTATTCTATAATAGACATAGAATGCAAATTTTTATTTAAAAAAATATTTGCAGTCCTCTTTTATTGATAACATAACTGAGATACTTATTTCATACATTTAAATTATCTTGAGATTTGATAACAATATTTAGCTACAATGTAGCCCAGAAATGAAAATATACAAAATAGTTTTAAGAACACATGTATTTCTACTTGTGGGTACACTTACAAATCATACAAAGATACATATTCATTTTTAAATAAAGACTTTGAAAATGAAACCAGTTCATCTAATTTTTACCAAGTTATGACAAAAAAATCTTTTATGCAAACAAAATTAAAACTGAAGCAGAAATAACACTTTCAACTTAGTTTTCTAATACATCAATTAGATGGTAACTAGACTTACTGTGATGATTATTTTGCAGTAAATACAAATATTGAATCATTACATTGTGCACCTGAAACTAATATATTGCTATATGTCAATTTTACCTCAATAGAAATATTATAAAGTTAGAACAATTAAAAGTTTGCATTGATCAAAAAGAATCACATCAATTCTACAAATCACTACTTCTGAGGACAGAACCATAATTGTTCCCTTCTCATTATTGTCATGCTTACAATAAAAGATAAAAGGTAATCAAAACACAGTAAATGGAACTCTTATATTTTAAACCATTTTAACATAAAGAATAGTAATTAAATCATGTCTTACATTTCTACTTAAGGTTATATTGCACTAAAATTATTTTACATGGAAGAACTAGTTGATGTATCATGACAAAATACCTTACATTCTTTGACATACACATCTTATATTAATGGATATTTCACAGTCCACTTAAATAAATTTTCTAGTGTATACCAAATCACCTAACAAAAACAAATTTATAATGCTAATCTGTTTTGAGAGCAAAGATATTCAGTATTTATTATTACTGCCTTTGGGAAATACATTGACTTTTAGAAACAAATTTAAGTCAGTCATAGTACCTAGTACCTAGTAATAACATTTGAGCAATACCTGAAAATTCTTCATTTATTGTTGAGTTTTTTCAAGGCTAATTTTTAAATACAACATTTATTTTATTTAAAAACAAAGAGAAAAGTGTCAGTCCCTTTATGCAGTGGAGCAGAATTATGAGAAAAGAGATAATGAGAATAATCTTCAATGCTGGCATCTAAACTACATATTTGTAAGGTTTTTTTTTTTTAATTTTCTTATTTTTAGTAATCTCGACACACATAGTGGGGTTCAAACTTATGATCCCGAGATTAAGAGTCACATGCTTTTCTGGGTGGGCCAGCCAAGCACCAACCCCTCAAGCTATGTTTTACATAACTTAAAAATTCAGTTTTCACCATTCTGCTGCAATATAACCAAGCCTATTTATTATAATCATAATAAATAATCGTAGAGTCTTTGAAAATCATGATTATAATTAAAACTTGGAATTAAAGCATGATAAAGCTAATGGCAACCTCTTAAATCCCATTTTAAGTTAGTTCTACTTCCAAGTAACACTTTAAAATAGATTCAAATAACCTAACTGATTAGCCAGCATCAGCTTAGGAATTTTTTTCAATGTTCTAAGGTATAACATTTGGCATCAAAAAGCACAGTAAGCACTTCTGATTTGTGACGAATAAAAAAAAAATCAAGTACTAAAAAACCAGTGGTTCCTGTGACAAGGCAAATATCCCCCTTCAAGTAATGTTCCTCCGAAAATTAAAGTAACATTTTGTTTCTCCCTCTGAGATTTTATTAAGAAAAAGAAAACGTGATTTTCATTAGTTGAGGTGAAAAAGCTGCTTCATAAGTTCATATGTTGTGAAAGCCACTGCTTGAGAGGGAACACAGCGAATATAATTAAGAGATAAACCACGATATAATCCTTTTCGAATTCCATGGTGTCCATAGACATACTTCATAGTCTCCCACATGGTACTGAAAGATAATGATTAAATGACAAAACCATTATACCCACTCATGAAGAGACAATTTCAGGAACCATAATAGCATTTTTTAAAAAGATTTTATTTATTTGATAGAGAGACACAGCATGAGCGGGGTCAGAGGGACAAGCAGACTCCCCGCTGAGTGCCATGCCTGGATGGATACAGGGCCCAATTCCAGGACCCTGACATCATGACCTGAGCAAAGTCAGATGCTTATCCAACTGAGCCACCCAGGCGCCAAACCTCCAATAACAGCATTTTTTTTATTTGATACAGAGAGAGATCACTAGCAGGTAGAGAGGCAGGCAGAGAAAGAGGGGGAACCAGGCTCCCTCCTGAGCAGAGAGCCCTATGCCAGGCTCTACCCTAGGACCCTGAGATCATGATCTGAACCAAAGGCAGAGGCTTAACCTCCTAGTCACCCAGGCACCCCATAACAGCATTTTTAAAAGAAGCCAAAATGCCATATTAAATAGCTTTTGGAAGGCAAGTATAAAAACAAGCTGAAAATAATATAATAAAAAATTTTTAAGGGGCGTCTGGGTGGCTCAGTGGGTTAAAGCCTCTGCCTTCGGCTCAGATCCGGGATCGAGCCCCGCATCAGGCTCTCTGCTCAGCAGGGAGCCTGCTTCCCCCTTCCCGCCACCTTCCTCTCTGCCTACTTATGATCTCTCTGTCAAATAAATAAATAAAATCTTTAAAAAACAAGCAAACAAACAAAAACCCCACCAAGCTAAAAATTCACAATAAAGCAGCAATTCATTCCAAACAAGTACAAGCATTATATACAGAACTGCCAGGCTCATTAGTTCAATCTAATTTGTTTGGACTATGTCTGTAATATTTACTGGCAACACTATCTCATAATAATATCTGGACAACTAGTAAGACCATAGTCCTATTTCCCTACTCACTTTAAACATTACATTTCCTAAAGAAAATGAACAATGACAGAGAACTTACAGGCACTTTTCAAATTCTGGAAGAACAGTTCCTAACTGCATTCGCCGACGAGTTACATCAAATGGGTAGCTAGAAGAAAAAGGCAGGACTTAAAAATGATTTTTAGTGTTCTACTCAACAATTATTGACTACAAAGCCCTATATATTATTTCCCTAGAAAAGAATGTGTTCCTATGTTTTTTTTTGTTTCAGGAGTCCGTATATAAGTCCATAAGGTCTTGCTTTTGCTATGTGGTTCCATTGGTTTAGATGATTCTTTTCTCTCAGCATTACAATACAGTGTTCTATTTATTCCTCAAGGCCAAATTAAATGCTACTTTCTGAAGACTCAAATTGGGTATTTTTGATTGCTGGAAGCTAAGACACAGTTTGTCAACTTTGGCACTATGAACATTTTAGGCTGGGTAATTCTTAATTGTGCGGGGTCTGTCCTGTGCTGCAAGTGCAACCCTGGCCTCTGCCGACTACATGCCAGCTATGACCGTCAAAATTGTCTCCAGTCATTAATAAATGTCCACTGGGGGCAAAATCACCCCCAGATGAGAACCACTATTCTATGAGCATTCAGCAAGTCCCCCAGTATACAGTAGACCAACAAAAATTTTTCCTTAAGGACAAAAACCAACAACACACATATTGCATTTAGAAGACAGAGAAAATGCTATGTAAAAAAAAAAAAAAAATTACCTGAAATGAAATTTATAAAAGTAATTTCTTATAGGAGTGGGACCACAAGTGATTTTTTAAAATTACTTTTATTTTGCTAATATTGACCACTCGTGTTAGGTCCTATGCCAAACAATTTATGTAAATTATCTCATTGTATCTTCACAACTACGTGAAATAGGTACTATTATACCAACATTAGTCAATTGAATCTTAGAGACATTCTCCAGTGTGACAAAGCTGTTTTCTACTTTCCTATTCAAAGATTTCCATGGTACACACTGTATACCTAAATGATATGTAACAAAAATAATATACCTTTATATACAATTCTATTTTCAATGAAATGTTATAATTGAAAAGAAACTATGTTTTTTAATTGAACAGTTTAAAAAATAACATTACCAGTCACTGAAGTTCCATATGTATTTCAATAGCATCTCCAGGAATTATTTTTTTAAGGGGGATAGTAAGAGGAAGAAACTTTATGAGAATTAAGGGACAAAAACCTCAACCTGAAGGATTCAGTTTCCAAACAGGGAAAGACGTAAGTGAGTATAAGGAATTGGTTAGTAGAAAGGAGAGAATGGAAAAAGACCAAGTGCAGGGAGTAGAACAAGGGAAATAACGGAAAGAAAGAAAAGGCACATTAGACAATGCTCTACAGTAAAAAATAAGACAGAGTGATAACTAGGAATGTGAAAATTGACTTCAAGATATTACCAGGGCTAGAAGATTAATAGTTATCAGTAATGAATAAGAAAGTTAGGAGCTGAAGATTGTCACCAAGAGGAAGAGAAGAAAGTACAACCTGGACTATGGAGTTTGCACTGATGGCAGAAGTCCAAGTAGAAACATCCAAGAGCTTGCTAGAGAAGTAATAGAGAGTCAGTAACAAAGACTTAAATAGAATTTGTTATCTGTGCAGAAGTGACCACTGAAACCATAAATATAGATGAGATATTCTAGGTGTCTATGGGAAGAGCAGAGGACTAAAGTCAGGCTGGGCCTTAACAAATCAGCATGAATAGGTAGCAAGATGAGGATATGAATGAAGAAAATAACAGAGAGGTTACTGTTACAAAAACCCAGAACTAGAACAACTGAAAGGAAGCAAAAGAACCGAAAGGGAGCCTTCGGATTTGGTAAGAGTCAACAGGTACAGAATACAGTTTAAGAAAAGAAGTGGGAAAGAAAGGACCAATTTTAAGAATCTAAATTGGAAGTGAGTAGTAAAGCATAAAGGCAGTAAAAATAAGAAGAGAATCAGGGAGCTGGAGGTTTTCTGAAAATGAGCAAGGTTCCACAGTCAGGTTTATAAAAGTAAATCATACACCTTTTCTTCTTGACCTTCAACCTCATACGATTAGCTTCCACACAAAGGTACACTGAATCTGCTTTTGCAAAGGTGATCTTTTCATTGTAAAATCTAATAAAAACCTTACATTTTGGGACTTATTTTACTATGATTTTTCCTTACCATTGGATACTTTTTTTTTTTTAAGATTTTATTTATTTATTTGACAGAGAGAGAGAAATCACAAGTAGGCAGAAAGGCAGGCGGGGGGGGGGGGGGGTAGCAGGCTCCCTGCTGAGCAGAGTCAGAGGCTTAACCCACTGAGCCACCCAGGCGCCCAGATACCCTTTTTTGCCTTTGTGACACTACTTCCTCTTTTTCACGATACTCCTCAAGTCACAGAAAGCTTTTCTTCTTGTTCCTGAAAAGTTCCTGCTTCCTAGTGTGCCAGCCTCTTTGATCTCATCTAATCAATCTCTCTTGGGCTGGGAAATTCTTAGAAATCACCTTCCCAATTACAGTACAGTAATACCTTTGTCTGTATTCCCACTACAACTTCTATTAAGATATAATTCTATTGTATTGCCACTGTCTTAAGAATATAGGGTTTTGAAGCAATAACTTTGTTTTGCCTTCAGCAAAAGTCCTAAAGTCTAGTACACTGCCTGGCACAAAAGAACCCTTCAAGATTTAGTGCAAGAGAAGTGTCTCCTTACACACACACACAGAACTCAGATTTCAGAAACTCATAAAGGCAAATTCATAAGAAAATATGTATGATGACCATACTTAATAATTCTTTCTACCTTGCTTTTTTAATCTTTCTTTCATTAAAAAATTTTTTTAAGGATTTTATTTAATTTTTTTAAAGGATTTTATTTTTAAGTAATTTCTACACCCAATGTGGAACTCGAACTTACAAGTCCAAGATCAAGAATCACATGCTATATGGACTGAACCATCCAGGTGCCCCTCTTTCTTTCTTTTAAATGAATGCACAGGAATCTGGATGGGTTCAAATTAACTTGGTCAATTTGGCACCTTATTATTTACAAAATGCTTAAAGTGCTACATCTGGAAAAATGTATTAGATTACAGCTTATATTTTGCAAGGGATCCTGTGTTTAAATTATCTATTAGAAAAAATAAAATGATTAACTAATGCTGAAAATCAAGACTGAAACTGTGATTAGATTGAATTAAGATGATGAAGAAACTTACGATATTGTCTGTGCTATTGCTCCAGCAACACCACCACAAAGTAAGTTTATGTGGGTTTTCAAAACTAAGACATTAGGATTGTCTGATGAAGGTCTGCCAAGAAGGGTAGGAGCATGGGAAAGCCCAACACTCTTTAAGGTACCAAAAGTAAAAAATGAAACACCTGAAAAACAAAATATAGATTCACCATGATGCTTAATATTACATGAGTCATAAAAAGACACTATTCTTCATAATAAACAATTAAGGAACAAACTATACATTTCCTGATTTCTGATGTTTGGGTTATTCTATAAGAAAAAGGTTTAATTAACATTTATAAATAACCTAAAGATGACAAAATAACCACCTATAAAAAGTATAGCCGTGGTTTTCATACACTAATATATACTTCAGTTTATTGAATAAAGGCAGTAGTTGGTTATAAATGCCACTTTATTAATAGAATTAAATAGTTTCCAAGGTTTCACATGGGTGAAAGTTAAAATTCATGACTAATAATTACAAGTAAATATGACAACTTATATAAATATTAACAATGATGGTGATAAGATAAAAAAAACTTCAGGAGTGACAAAGAATTGTTATTTTAACTCAGCGTCTAATTTTGTCTTCAGGGCAGAGTTGTAACCATGAAAGAAATGTTCATATTGGATCACAAGACATGTGAAATCTAATAAATATTAATTTATCAATAACATGTACTTGGTGCTTGCTGAACATTTACATGATTTTATAATAGACCCATTAAAGTCTATATTAACAAAATCAAGAATGGAATTCAAGCAATTCTAATAATTTTTAACTTTTTTTTTTAAGATTTTATTTATTTATTTGACAGAGAGAGAGATCACAAATAGGCAGAGAGACAGACAGAGAGAGAGATGAGGAGAGACAGGCTCCCTGCTGAGCAGAGAGCCCAATGTGGGACTCGATCCCAGGCCCCTGGGATCATGACCTGAGCCGAAGGCAGAGGCTTAACCGACTGAGCCACCCAGGCGCCCCCAAGCAATTCTAATAATTAAACATTACTCAAGATAACTTGATATCTACTAAATTGTAAAATATATTTAAAATATTCTTGATGCTTAACAAGAAATGAGCACTAACAAAAATTCAGTCTAGGTGAATACCTCAATATATACATTTATTCTTTATACAAAATTCTTATTACAGTATTTTGAACTGGTGATATATAATTTTAGAATATTCATATACTTTTATATTTGGGAAGTCTATTTTAAAGTCAATCTAAAATCTGAAAAGGTTCATAATGAGGAAATTAATTGCAGGTTAAAAGTAAGTTAAAAAATTAGAAATATCTAAATGATGTGGAATAGTATTCAGTGAAATATGACAACTAATAAAAATGACATTTGTAAAGAATATTCAAACATATGAAAAATGTTTGGGAAATGGGGAAAAATGAAGAAACAAAATTATGTATATATATAATTAGGTTAAAAATATTTTAAAAACAAAAAACTTAGAGAAGAAAATAGAGCAAAAAATTATAAAGTTCTGCTTCCAACATAACAGCAATATAGGTACTCTGAATGACTATGTCATTGCTATTGGACTTCCAAAAAGGCTGAAAAGGTCTTTGAGAACCCCAGCACCATAGCCTTCCAAAAATATAAGCTGGAACCCACTAGGGAGTTGTGGGCCCATGAGAGAGGTGAAGTAACTCTAAATAATGAAGCCAATAGCAGAAAGCTATTGAGATGGATCTTGCCACTGGGTCTGCAGAAGATGGAATCACTGGGTCTGAAACTTGGGAGATTAAGATCAAGTAATGGACTCATAATTAAAGACCAACAACCATAGAAAGGGGCAAGTAAATTTATACAAAACAGTGGGTAAGAGTTCAGAAAATAAGCAAACAAGAAAGAAATTTTTAAAAACATAAAAAGAAAAGCCCACGGGTAGAAATCAAATAACAAAGTATAGAAACAAGTACAAATTTTTAAAAATACCCAATTACATAATGATTGCAAAAGGAATACCTAAAACACGAAGACATGAAAAAGCAGCAAATAAAAAGCTGAAAATACACTAGGCAAATACTCATGGTTTTGTTTGAAAAGCAAAAGTGTATGGTTATGCTTTAAAAGAAAAAGCATACAGGGCTCCTGGGTGGCTCAGTGGGTTGAGCCTCTGCCTTTGGCTCAGGTCATGATCTCAGGGTCCTGGGATCGAGTCCCACATCGGGCTCTCTGCTCAGTGGAGAGCCTGCTTCCTCCTCTCTCTCTGCCTGCCTCTCTGCCTACTTGTGATTTCTCTCTCTGTGTGTCATACAAATAAATAAAATCTTTAAAAAAAAAAGCATAGAGCATATTTCAGAATACTGAAATACTGTAGATGAAATAAAATGGATTTGCTTTAAAACAATTTGGGATGAGAGTGGAGGGAGTATTTAGGGGCATAGGTGAAAAAAGATTGGTAGTGAGTTGATCATTGTTGAAGGTAGATGCTAGGTGCATGGTAGCTCAGTATACTATTATCTACTTTTGAACATGTTTGAAAATTTCCACATTTTAAGTAAAAACAATGAATAAAATAAACTCATGGGATACAGCTGAAGTAGGATTTAGCAGGGGAAAGACTTTATTAGGGAAAAAAAACCCCAAAGGTTGAAAATAAATGAGGTAAGCATCCAGCTGAAGAATAAACCTAAGGAAGGAGATAATTAAGAAATGAGTAAGAATCAATGAAATGGAAAATAAAGGTAGACTAGAGAAGAAAACAAAAGCCAAAACTGATTCCTTGCAAAAATCTAATAAATGATTAAACAAATAAAAATGAAAAAAGGACAATAGAACAGATGTAAAAAAAAATATGAAATAAGGGAAATCTTTAGTCAAAAAAAAAAAAGGAAACTAATACAAAAGGGTCAAGTTCAAAATGGTAAAGAAAGGTATGAATTACCGAAAATGGTCCACAAAAGATAGAAAATCTGAATGGTTCTACAACCATTTAAGAAATTAGACCAGTATTTAAGAATCATCCACAATGAGGAGTGCCTGGGTGGCTCAGTGGGTTAAAGCCTCTGCTTTAGGTCATGATCTCAGGGTTCTGGGATCAAGCCCCGCATTGGGCTCTCTGCTTAGCAGGGAGACTGCTTCCTCCTCTCTATCTGCCTGTCTCTTTGCCTACTTGTGATCTCTGCCTATCAAAATAAATAAATAAAATATTTTTTAAAAAATCATCCACAATAAAAACTTTCAAAAAACAGATAATTCTAATCATTTTATTAGAGATTATTCCTGAAGATGGAAAATGAGGAAATTCTCTTCAACTCATTTGTAAGACCTATATAATTTTGATACCCAAACCACAGAAGGATATTACAAAAAGAAAATTACAAGCTAATCTCATTTAGGAATACAGACGTAAAACTTCTAAGAACAATAAGCAAACTTAATTCAACAGGACATAAAAAGGTCATTTTTTCATAATCAATTTGGGTTGATCTTAGAACACCTATTATGACCATTCATCATATTAACAGATTAAAGGAAAAACTGTATGACCACATTCGTAAATATAGGAAAGGATGTCTAATAAAATTCAACATCAATTCACATAAATTTTCACCAAAACTTCCTTTATGCCATATATGAACATTATGCTAAGTAAAGAAGTATTACAAACAGTCCCTTTAAAATCATTAAGGAGCTAAAATGCCCAGTAACTTCACTTCTGTTCACTGCTATACTGTAGGTCCTTAGCTGTTATAGTAAGCTAAGATAAACATAAATAAATAAGGAAATAAGGGTTAGAATGGAAATAAGAAAAATGGTATTATTTGTACAGGATATGAATTTCCCACACAGAAACCCCAAAGCATCTATAAGTAATGTAGCAGCTGGCTATAATATCAATAAGTAGGATAATGGCTAGCTATAGGGTCAGATAAAATTAAATCAAACAACAAACTGAAATGCAATTTTCTAAAAGACACAACACAGCTTATATGGTATCTATAAATATATCTAACAAAAATGTGCAAGATCTGTATAAAATTTCATTCAAAATCCCAACAAGGGTTTTTGTGCCATATCAAAAACTAATTCTAAAAAGTGCATAGAATAAGAGAATATCTATAGTTCTTATTTTCCTTTAAAAAAAAAAGAAAAGGTTTCCCTCTCTCTCTCTGCCTCCCTTTCTGCCTGCTTGTGATCTCTCTCTGTCAAATAAATAAATAAAATCTTAAAAAAAAAAAAAAAAAGAGAGAAAAGGGGTGCCTGGGTGGCTCAGTGGGTTGAAGCCTCTGCTTTCAGCTCAGATCATGGTCTCAGGGTCCTGGGATCGAGCCCCCCACTGGGCTCTTTGCTGGGCGGGGGGCCTGTTTCCCTCTCTCTCTCTGCCTCTCTCTCTGCCTGCTTGTGATCTCTCTCTCTCTGTCAAATAAATAAATAAGATCTTAAAAAAAAAAAGAAGGTAAAGGGACTTGTCCTACCAAATATAAAGATTCATAAAATTGCACCTATTATGTTCAGAAGTACCACTGCAGATCACTGGGGAAAGGAGGGGCTATTTAATAAATGGTCCTCGATCAAATGATTATCCTCAAGGAAGAAAAAAATAAATCCAGAGTGAATAAGGACTTGAATACAAAATGCTAAAATTTAAAAATCATTCTTAAAAAAGAATAAGAGATCAAGATTCTGGCAAATTTGAAAATACCTGCATATGGAGCCATTCCTAATATAGTGGGCATCAGACCTCTGTAAAATCCAAGGAAACCTCCTTCCTTTTGAATGAAGAAAAATTAGAAGGAAGATTACATTGTGCTTAGTATGAAAACATCAAAAAACAAAAGCATACATTCCAATGAAAAAATTATTTTGGAACCCCCCCGAAACATAGATGTGTCACAATTATTAATATCAATAACCATAAACAAAAGAGTTTAGGTAACATTCAAATTATCAGTGGAGCTTGAGACTCTTGATCTTGGGGTCAAGAGTTCAAGCCCCATGTTGAACATGGAGCTTACATAAAAAAGAGGGGGGCACAATAAAGGTGAGAAAAGTAAATGTGAAATACCTTTGCATAAATCGTTTTGAATGCATGAATAATTCCTGTGTAAGTGTGTTCCCCTTTCACCTGGAATGCTAGGCGTACTCTCACCATGTCAAGAGGGTAAGTACAGATAACTGCTGTCATACCTGAAAAAAAGTAGAAACTTAAATGTAAAATCATATATATGTATCTTCCTATCATTAGGAGTGCTCTCGAATTACAGCAATGTTGAAAACCCAATACAATAAATATTACTGATAGAATATCATCAGCTGAAAAACAGCATTGTAAGCAAAGGGTCAATCTGTAAAGTCTTTTCAAATTCTTCTCACTGTGAACTTTTATTATTAACACAAAAATAGTACTATGAGCATTTTAAAAAATTCTATTTCTTGTCTATTCCCAGGTAAGATACCAGATAGAAGAAACCATCTCCTAGAACTAGGCAAGATATTTGACTTTTTATTTACTATCTCTGATCCTAAAATGAAGAGATGCTTTACTTATCAAAGGAATTATTTTTTTGTAAGATTTTATTTATTGAGAGAGTGAGCACATGCACAGGGGCAGGGGGAAAGGGAAATGCAGAAGCAGACTCCGCACTGAGCAGGGAGCATGGCTCAATCCCAGGAAACTAGGATGATGACCTGAGCCAAAGGCAGACACTTAACCCACTGAGCGACCCAGGCGCCCCTTAGAATTCTTATAAAAATATTTTAAAGGCATTTTTTTTAAACTTCAAAGCAGGATCATTATTTTCTTCTTAGTATTTTTGAAAATTTGTTGTTGATGAAACATAATAAAAATATAAATGCTCATAGTCCTAGAAAAATTTGTTTTAGGAATAAAAATCCAATAAGCAGATTTAGTATTAAGTTCTAGATTTTCATCAATAAATACAATTTTCAAATTGCATGAACTATCCAGGTGGGCTATTTTTTAAAAATCTTTTTTTTTTTTTAAAGATTTTTTATTTATTTATTTGACAGAGAGAGAGATCACAAGTCGGCGGAGAGTCGGGCAGAGAGAGAGAGAGAGAAGCAGGCTCCTGCTGAGCAAAGAGCCCGATGCGGGGCTCGATCCCAGGACACTGAGATCATGACCTGAGCCGAAGGCAGCGGCTTAATCCACTGAGCCACCCAGGCGCCCCAAATCTTTTTTTTTTTTTTTTTTAAGATTTTATTTATTTGTCAGAGAGAGAGAGTGAACACATGCAGACAGAATGGCAGGAAGAGACAGAGAGAGAAGCAGGCTCCCTGCTAAGTAAGGAGCCCGATGTGGGACTCGATCCCAGGAACGCTGGGATCATGACCTGAGCTGAAGGCAGACGCTTAACCAACTGAGCCACCCAGGCGTACCAATTTTTTAATTAAATCATGTATTTTTAAAATAAGTATTACTTTTTTAAAATTTTAATTCCAGTACAGTTAACATAGTGTTAGTTTAGGGTATACAATAATAGTTTCAACAACTCTATACATTCTTAGGAGCTAGAGAATATTCTCTAGCTCTATGTATGTTGTTGCAAATGACAAGATTTCATTCTTTTTTTATGCCTAAAATAATATTCCAGTGTGTGTATGTATGTCTCACATCTTCTTTATCCATGCTTCTATTGATGGATACTTGGACTGCTTCCATAATTTGGCTTTTTTAAATAATGCTGCAATAATCATGAGAGTGCATACATCCTTTGGAATTAATATTTTTGTATTCTTTGGGTAAATATGCAGTAGTGGAATTACTGGATCATATGGTAATTCTACTTCTAATTATTTGAGGAACTTCTATACTGTCTTCAACCAGTTTGTGTTCCCACCAACAGTGCACGAGGGATCCTGTATCTCCATAGCCTTGCCGATACCTGTTTCTTGAGTTATTTTAGCCATTCTGGTCAAAGTGTGAGGTGATATCTCATTGTGGTTTTGATTTGCATTTCTCTGATGATGAGTGATGTTGAGGATCTTATGCGTCCACTGGCCATCTGCATATCTTCTTTGGAGAAATGTCTGTTCATGTCTCTGTCCATTTTTTAATTGGATTATTTGGTTTTTGTTTTTTTTTTTTATGTTGGGTTGTATCAGTTCTTTATATATTTTGGATACTAATGTTTTATTGGATATATCATTTGCAAATGTATTCACCCATTCGGTAAGTTGTCTTTCAGTTTTTGATAGTTTACTATGCAGAGCTTTTTGATTATTATTATTTTTTAAACTTTTTAAAAGATTTTATTTATTATTTGAGAGAGAGAGTGAGAGACAGCACGAGCAGAGTGAACAGCAGAGGGAGCAGCAGAGGGAGAAGGAGAAGCAGGCTCTCCATCAAGCAGGGAGCCCCATGCAAGGCTGGATCCTAGGACCCTGAGATCATGACCTAGGGGAAGGTAGATACTCAACCAATTGAGCCACCCAAGCGCCAGAATTTATGTGAAGTAATGTAATTTAATTTTAAATACGAGCAATACTTTAGATCAAAATTAGCCTAATGATGGTCATTAGGTTCCACAGGTTTGACTGTGGAAGAAAAGGCTGATTTATGATTAGCATATCTGTGGTATAGCTGTGACATTTTAATCCTTACATATTTAGTTTGCCCATAACAATAAAGACTATGTGCCAAGCACACCACATCAGGTGCCTTACAAATACCACCTCTAATACATGCCAAACACCACCAATAATCCTACAAGGTAGAAGATGGATATTATTTTTTTTAAAGATTTTATTTATTTATTTGACAGACAGAGATCACAAGTAGGCAGAGAGGCAGGCAGAGGGGGGTGGGGGGAGCAGGCTCCCTGCTCAACAGAGAGCCCCATTTGGGGCTCAATCCCAGGACCCTGGGATCATGACCTGAGCTGAAGGCAGAGGCTTTAACCCACTGAGCCACCCAGGCACCTGAAGATGGATATTATTATTACTGCTTTACAAATTCAGAATACTGAGGTTCAAATCAGTTAAGTAACGACCAAATTCATAGTTTTCTGTATCAAAGAATAGGATTCAAAACAAAGTTTTCTGGCTCATCCCATGACATATGTTGCTTTCTTGTAATTTTGTTTTATTATTCAACATTTGCTTAGTGATTTTTAAACTTAATTTTTTATTTCAGAAATTCTAGTTGTCTTCTTACTTGCTTTAGGTGGCTTAACATGAAATAGCTGAATTTACAAAGTGGCAAATGATAAATTGGTAGAAAATGAGTGCATTCAGAAATCAGAAATGGAAAACAGGGCATTAGCTTAAAAGTTGCACAACCATGAGTCAGAAAAGTAATTGGCAAGAACTTAAGTCAGACTGAGGAATGGGCATAACCTAATTGTACGTCAGAGAATGGCAAAAAATAATACCAACGATTACTGGAATGCTAAACTTGTGATCTAGTTTCATAATATTTTAGCCATCTTTTTTTTTTTTAAAGATTTTTATTTATTTGACAGAGAGAGAGAGATCACAAATAGGCAGAGAGACAGGCAGAGAGAGGGGGAAGCAGGCTCCCTGCTGAGCAGAGAGCCCGATGCGGGACTCAATCCCAAGACCCTGAGATCATGATCTGAGCCAAAGGCACAGGCTTAACCCACTGAGCCACCAAGGCACCCCTATTTTAGCCATGTTTTCATATTTTTTTTTAATTAAAAAGAAAAAAAATCAATCTAATCTTCCTAAAGAAAAACAAAACCTGTTAATATCTGTTAAGAAAAAACAACGAGCGTTGGGGGGATGGGCGGCACCTGGATGGCTCAGTTGGTTAAGCAGTTAAGCAGTTATTAAGCAGTTAAATGTCTGCCTTCAGCTCAGGTCATGACCCAGGCAGGGCCCTCAGCTGGAGGCCCCTGTCAGGCTCTCTGCTCAGTGGGAATGTGGTTCTCCCTTTCTTTGCTGCTTGTACTGCTTGTACTTTCTGTCAAATAATAAATAAAATTAAAAACAAAAAAGAAAAACCCTTTAAAAAAAGCAACATCAGGGGGTGCCTGGATGGCTCAGTTGGTTAAGTATCTGCCTTCAGCTCAGGTCATTATCCTAGCATCCTGGGATGGAGCCCCACATGGGGTTCTCTGCTCAGCAAGGCGTCTGCTTCTCCCTCTCTCCCTCTGCCCACTCATGCTTCCTTTTCTCTCTCCATCTCTGAAATAGCTAATAAAATTGGGGAGCCTGGGTGGCTCAGCCGGTTAAGCATCTGCCTTCAGCTCAGATCATGATCTCCGGGTCCTGGGATTGAGCCCTGCATCGGGCTCCCTGCTCAGCAGGGAGTCTGTGTATCCCTCTCTCTCTGTGGTTCCCCCTGCTTATGAGCTCTCTCTCTGTGTCAAATAAATAAAATCTTTAAAAATAATAATAAAATATTTTTTAAAAAAGAAACAACAGGCCCAAAATGGAGTCACTTGCGCTAAGCTCATATCACCAGACCAACTCTTAATACTTAACCTAAATGTAGTTTCAACCTTCTCCAGGAACGTGCCCACTCTTTCTTTATCTCTTCCCCGTTCTGGTTATAAAAGTCTTCCAGCCCTCATTTCTACTTGCTAGATGGGATGCTGCCCAATGATGACTTGTTGAAAAAGCCAACCTGATCTTCAAATTTTCTCAGTTGAATGTTGTTACACAGGGATATAAAAATCACCAAGTTTTGTTATTGTTTTTCAATATTCCTGAAAATAACTTAATGATTTCAATGTAATTTTAAGCCCTGGAATGTAAGCAGAGAATTCTTAATAATTTTGCACTCTGAAATCCTGAAAACTAATTAGTGACGTTAAATGTTTACTTATTTTTGGAATGAAGGGGGAGGTAAGAAATATTCTTCTGATAATCATATTTTACCCTTCACTCTAAGTATAAAACTACGAAGCCCTCTACAGGGCTAGATGTAGACTTCTACAAATCCTAACTATGGAAAAAGATTATGATGTCTTACATTGTTCAAACTAAAAATAATATTACAGTGTAAAATAAGTTTGAGGATATCCAACTAAGTTCTGATTTTCCTCACAATGACTATATTAATGCTTTTTCAAAATACCAAAACTCCCTGCTTTGCTGGGGACGTACGCAGGGGTATAGTCTACCTGTCAAGTAATCTAGCACTAGCATTATTTTCTTGGTTTGAACTTTTCTTATTTCAACTAATCTATTTTTAATTTTTAAACTATTTATTTTTTACTTATGATCAAAATTGATCAAATCATCAAAAGAACTTATAAGTATGGACTCTGGAGTGAGCCTGATTGAGTTCAAATTAGACTCTACCTCTAACTAGCTGTGTGACCTTGAGCAAACTACTTAACCTGGGTGTCAACTTCAGAATCTATGAGGGTTTTTATGAAGCTTAAGTGAGTTAATATATGGTTAATATATGTAAATAAATGCTTAATATAATTCCCAACATAAACTAAATATTATATTTAAATGTTAGCTGTTACTATTCTCCCAGTCTTTTTCAAGCTATTCTTTTTTTTTAAGATTTTATTTATTTATTTATTTTTAAAGATTTTATTTATTTAAGATTTTAATTATTTATTTGACAGAGAGAGATCACAAGTAGGCAGAGAGGCAGGCAGAGAGGGGGAAGCAGGCTCCCCGCTGAGCAGAGAGCCTGATGCGGACTCGATCCCAGGACCCTGAGATCATGACCTGAGCCGAAGGCAGAGGCTTTAACCCACTGAGCCACCTAGGCGCCCCGCTATTCATTTTTTCATTCCTTTCTTTTGTGAACCAAATCATTTGTCTGCTCTTTTTACCTGAATTCTTTCATTCTTAATCACTTCCTGCACATCAAGAATTCAAATAAAAACATTTTTTTAATAATATAAAAAGAGGGGTGCCTGGCTGGCTCAGTGGGTTAAAGCCTCTGCTTTCAGCTCAGGTCATGATCTCAGGGTCCTGGGATGGAGCCCCACATCGGGCTCTCTGCTCAGCAGGGAGCCTGCTTCCCTCTCTCTCTCTCTCTCTCTACCTGCCTCTCTGCCTACTTGTGATCTCTGTCTGTCAAAAAAATAAATAAAATTTTGAAGAAAAAAATAATAATATAAAAAGAAAAAGAAAAAGAAACAATGAGAGGACTACTGAAGAAGAATATGTAATAAAGCGGGAAGTCAGCTTGACTGCTGGTAATCAGACTGACATATATATCAGTCATCCACATGGCGACTGGGATTTTTCAATTCATAAACACAGTGTCTCCCATTTTGACCTTTTTTCTTTTTTTTTTTTTTTAAAGATTTATTTATTTGTCAGAGAGAGAGTGAGCGGGAGCGAGCACAGGCAGACACAGTGGAAGGCAGAGTCAGAGGGAGAAGCAGGCTCCCTGCGGAGCAAGGAGCCCAATGTGGGACTCGATCCCAGGACGCTGGGATCATGACCTGAGCCGAAGGCAGCTGCTTAACCAACTGAGCCACCCAGGCATCCCTTGACCTTTTCTCTATACTCACATATCTCTTCATTACTATTCTTTTTTTTTTTTTAAGATTTTATTTATTTATTTGACAGACAGAGATCACAAGTAGGCAGAGAGGCAGGCTGAAAGAGAGAGAGGAAGAAGCAGGCTCCCTGCCTAGCAGAGAGCCCGATGTGGGACTCGATCCCAGGATCCTGGGATCATGACCCGGGCTGGAGGCAGAGGCCCAACCCACTGAGCCACCCAGGCGCCCCCTTCCTTACTATTCTAACTAGCACTGCTTTACAGAGAGGCCAAAAAATTACAATTAAGGGAAATCAGAAACTACCTACCTCTGATAGTGGTGGTGATATTTTTCTTCTTCCCCCATTTTACAACCACAATCCAATACAGAAACCAGTATATCTTCACCTACCAGGAAGCACAAGACTCAATCAAGTTGAGATGTGCCTGCAATTTTTGTGTATGTGCAAAACTTCTCTTTCCCTCCCTTAGTCAAGAAACTGAGGACTTGGGGTGCCTGGGTGGGTCAGTGGGTTAAAGCCTCTGCCGTCGGCTCAGGTCATGATCCCAGGGTCCTGGGATCGAGCCCCGCATCAGGCTCTCTGCTCAGTGGGGAGCCTGCTTCCTCCTCTCTCTCTGCCTATTTCTCTGCCTACTTGTGATCTCCGTCTGTCAAATGAATAAATAAAATCTTTAAAAAAGAAAAAAAAAAAAAAAGAAAGAAACTGAGGACTTAATGATGAATCCAGTCTGACTGACTGCTTTTTCCCTAGATTCTTACCCTCTCATTGTCTCCATAGTATAGAATCCAGGAATTGTGATAACTAAAAACATACTTCAATCAGCAGTTAGATTTTGCTGATTTGCAAAGCTTTGAAGAGCTCAACACTACCTCATAATCACTGTATAAAACACAAAAATCCTATGATTGCAAATTATATTTGTAACCATGATACTAAAGAAAGATAATTCTTGGTCATTAAAACTTCAGAGATTATATTCTGAAAATATGACAAATATGAATTTTTTTAAATATGAATTTTTTATTCTGCTCCAGCAAGAAGCATAAAGAACTTCTTAACAAAGGAACTAACACCATAAGGCAGAGGCAGTAGAGGGAAGATGAAAGAGGACTTCAACCACCCCCATTGGGACCTCAGTCTGTACTTTCTAATTGCTTAAGTTCTTTCCAGCTTATCTCTTAACTCAGGCAAAAGACCAAGTGGGCAGAGCATCCTGTGAGCATCCCTCAAGCAATAACAACGGCCCTGAGCCAGCGAGACCCTGTAGGACTGACATCACAACAATGATCGACCTAACCTTTACTGCCCACCTGCATGTATTCACCGACCTTTGTCCACAATTTCCTTATATCAACCTAGAAGTATTTTCAGCCCTTCAAGACAGTCTTTGAAAAAAAAAAAAAAAAAGACAGTCTTTGAGATGTTAGTCCACTGTATTCCGGGTAATGGCATCACAGAAATAAATTCCTTTCTTGTTCTACTGCCATCCCTTCCTCTACCTCTGGATTTTATCCACAGCACGTCACCTAGTCTGTCTGGGAACCCTGAAACCTGTTTCATTTCGAGGACTTTCTTTCTCAGCTGCCCAGAACTGGCACCAACTGTCTTAAATGCATTTGGTGAAACAGAGAAATGAATCAGAAGTAGCAGGCCCTAGAAATTTGGCTCCTGGTAAGTTCCCCCCAATAAATGCCTATTGGACCCTGTACTTCTTTAGTTCCCTGCTATTGGGTTCTTTCGAACCATCTGTCGGGTTTTCATAACCTATTTGTTTAGGCTTGCATAGCTTGGAGTTATGGCAGAGGCCACTGAAATTTGTGAGGGTACTGATGGAAAGAGGAACAATGAGAAGTAAACAGGAAGCTAGGGTACATAGTTGGCAGGATCTCTGTTGGAATTTGTACCTATGTGAGTATATGTACCAGATGAGAAGTAATATTTCTATACCCTTTCAAAGCCTCCTAGAGATAATATTGGCTGACTGGTCTACTTTTAATTATAAACCTATGATTGAGAAGAAAATATTCTAAAAACACCACCTGGCCTATGTATATGTTAAGCTCAGAGGAAAGATGGCCACTGAATGGCTCTCTTGAATTCCTTCCTCCCATTTGGTTGCCTCCAAATAGTGGGGTTTAGTTTGGTTTTCTTAGCTTTGTCTAGGAAGCCACCTGGTTCAGCTGGTGAAGCTCTGAATTTGGGGGAGAACAAAAAACTAAGAAGCCATTTGGTTCATTCAGTCAGTGAAACCCCTGACTTGTGGGGGAAGAATGAATACTAATGGAGGTACTCTTGGTTTCGTTTAGTTATCATTTTGTTCCTTCTGTGTTCATTCTGAACTTTCACCTAGGGAGATAGGGAATACGCCTTCTGCTCCTGAAGAAAGTCCATTAGGACATATTTTGAACAAATGGTTCAGAGGGCTGAAAAACAGCCAGAGAAAAAAAGCCTGGCTTGGCAAAAGGAAAGACAGGAGACGGAGATAAAGGAATGTTAGTCCAAACTTGCAGTCTGGCTCTGGCCTTGCCAATGGCTCCCCTACACCTCGGCCTCGGCCTCCGGCTCCTGCACTACCACTGGCTAGCCAGCTCCTGTACCATCCTCAGCACCTCCAACACTATGGGCTCCTGCTCCTCCTACCCTTGCCATCAAGGAGCAAATGGCACCCCAAGCTGTTTGGCTACTTCTTCATGAGGTTCAAACTGAAGCACCTCCCAAATCAACACAAAGAGGCCCAGAGGTTCCCCTGGACTTAAACCACCCAGTTCAGATTTCCTCACTGGAGCCCCAGGTAAAACTGACAGTGGGGAACAAAACTGATTTTTTGGAGGACGTGCAACATACTCAGTATCAAAGCTAACTCAAGATAGTTGGTTTAATTAAAATAAACATGTCTTTAGAGTTATCAGTATTAAATATAAACTTTTATTCTATCAAGGTTTACTAAAATGTCAAATAAATTCATGTTATCTCTGTTGCAATTTGTCAGCAAAAAGATGACTTAAAATGAAGATCAATTTTGTCTATCTCAAAATTTTCATAAGTAATTGTTAAGGACGAGTAGACTGAATAAATAAAATGGTACAAGGATGAGAATACACTTTTGTTGGGCACCTGGGTGGCTCAGTGGGTTAAGCCGCTGCCTTCGGCTCAGGTCATGATCTCAGGGTCCTGGGATCGAGTCCCGCATCGGGCTCTCTGCTCAGCGGGGAGCCTGCTTCCTCCTCTCTCTCTCTCTCTGCCTGCCTCTCTGCCTACTTGTGATCTCTCTCTGTCAAATAAATAAATAAAATCTTTAAAAAAAAAAAAAAAGAATACACTTTTGTTGAGCGAAAAGAACATATTTTGTCCTACAATGAGGCTGTCCTATAAGAGACAATAAATTTCTCTTATTTAGAGAAAGAACGCTTATGACTAAATCTGAATGTATAAAGGGAGCTGTAAGTATGTGAAGTAGAATTCTTGGAAAAGAATTTTAAGCATGTTCAGAACTGACTAAGATTGGAATGAATGAGTTTCTTTGTTTCTTTGGTTGGGGGGATAGGAGGGTGAGGTGAGGAGGAGACAACAGGAGAAGGAAAGAGAATCTCAAACTGGCTTCACGCCCAAAACAGAGCTGGATGCAGGGCTAAATTCACAACCCTGAGATCATTACCTGAGCTGAAATCAAGAGTTGGAAGCTCAACCAACTGAGTCACACAGGCACCCGATGGAATAAAAGCATTTTATTTTTTATTTTTAAAAAATATTTTATTGGGGCTCCTGAGTGGCTCAGTGGGTTGAGCGTCTGCCTTCGGCTGGGGTCATAATCTCAGGGTCCTGGGATCAAGCCCATCGGGCTCTCTGCTCAGCAGAAAGTCTGCTTCCGCCCCTCTCTCTGCCTGCCTCTCTGCCTACTAATGATTTCTGTCTGTCAAATAAATAAATAAAAATCTTTTTAAAAATAAATAAATAAAAAATAAAGTATATTGGTAGGGGTGCCTGCCTGGCTCAGAGAGTAAATTCTGTGACTCCTGATCTCAGGGTTGTGAGCTCAAGCTCCATGTTGGGAATAGAGCTTCCTTTACAAAAGTAAATAAATAAGAATAAAAATAAAGTGTACTCATTAAAAAAATAAAAGTACATTGGTGTTAAACTGAGATTTGGCTTTTTTCTCTGTTAAAAACACAAAGTTCTGTGGTGCCTGGGTGGCTCAGTAGCTTAAGTAAATGCCTTCAGCTCAGGTCATGATCCCAGGGTCCTAGGATTGAGCCCCATGTAAGGCTCCCTGCTCAGCAGAAAGCCTGCTTCTCCCTCCCCCTCTGCTTGCTGCTCTGCCTACTTGTGCTCTCTCTGAGAGTCTCTCTGTCAAATAAAGAAATAAAATCTTCCACAAAAAAAAAAAAGAGAGAGAAACAAAGTTTTCTTAGATTGTTGGTCTGGTCTTGATAAGAAATTATTAAAAAAAAAAAAAAAAAGTATTTTCCTTTCCTTTATCTGCCCAGAAAAACCAGTTTCTATATTTTGTCATGATCAGGTCTTTGATTACTTAACAAAGTTAAAACTTGGTATGCCTGGGTGGCTCAGTTGGTTAAGCAGCTGCCTTTGGCTCAGGTCATGATCCCAGCGTCCTGGGATCGAGTTCTACATTGGGCTCCTTGCTCGGCAGGGAGCCTGCTTCTCCCTCTGCCTCTGTCTGCCTGTGCTTGCTCACTCTCTCTCCCTCTATCCCTGACAAATAAATAAATAAAATCTTTAAAAAAAAAAAAGGAAGTTAAAACTTCCTCAATATTAAAGGAACTAAGTTTTGCTAATAACTATACAACCTTCTATAGAATCTTTTATTGCCACCTTAGTTAAACAGATAATTAAAATTTTAGTTTTATAACAACCTATAATCTTGTTAAGGCAACTACTTTAAAACCTTCTGAGGTTTTGGGGTGTCTGGCTGGTTCAGTTGGAGGCAGGATTGGGAGCTCAAGCCACACATTGAATGTAGAGATTACTTAATCCCAGAATTGGGAGGGAGTTCCTGGGATTGGGAATTCAAGCTGCACATTGAATGTAGAGATTACTTAAATTTTAAAAAAGTGGGGGGAGGCCTGGGTGACACAGTCAGTAAGCGTCCGACTTTTAGCTTTCGCTCAGATCATGATCTCAGGGTTGTGACACTGAGCCCCACATTGGGCTTTGCACTCAGCAGAGTCTGTTTAGGATTCTCTCCCACTCTTTCTGCCCCTCCTACTCATGCTCACATTCACTCTCTCTCTCAAATAAATAAATAAATTCTTTAAAAAAACTCAAACAAACGAACGTCTGAGGTTTTTAACAAACTTCCCAAGATTCAAATTCTAAATGAAGGTGTTTTATCTAATTGGGCTTATTTATTCGGCATGTTGGGTTACAGGGGAAGCGCTGTCAAAAAAATGGTGATAACCTTCTTAGGTTACATTGTATGAGTAAATGCTATAAGTGTTCCAGAAGTTATATGAAATTTCTAAAGTTTTAAGATGTCCTGGTATAAGGTCATCACTTGACATTCTAGTTACTGAAATGTTGTGTCACAGAAGTAACTGCATTTCCTTGTCAACTGCACTCTAATGAACTGTCATCCAGTATTGCACCATGTCCATCTTTTACTCTTAGATAAAAGATTTCATTTATTTATTTGAGGGAGAGAGAGTACAAGCAGGGGGTGGGGCAGGGAGAGGGAGAAGCAGACTCCCATTTGAGCAGGGAGCCTAATGTGGGGCTCAATCCCAGGACTCCAGGATCATGATCTGAGCTGAAGGCAGACGCTGAACCGACTGAGCTACCCAGACACCCCTAGTCTTTTGCTATTTATATTTATTGTTCTGATGCTCTTGAAAACATGTTTGATTTTCAAGGAGATTCATGAAAAGGACTTTCTGGCAAATACAGGTTTCTGACATCTTTGAAATCATAAAACTAAACTGGGTTAAGAATTTCCAGCACTAATGGAAAAGCTATATTCAATCAGAACAAGAATTAGTAACAGGGACTAAATGAATTGAGAAAGATGATCATAGTCTTATAGATAACTCTTCTTCGAAACATAGCTGTTTCCGTTTGCTTCTCCAGATTTAAAGAAAATTTTTCTCTCAAAATATCTGACTTACAGAAATATGATAAAATATTCCTTTTATTTATTTATTTTTTTTTAAAGATTTTATTTATTTATTTGACAGAGAGAGATCACAAGCAGGCAGAGAGGCAGGCAGAGAGAGAGGAAGGGAAGCAGGCCCCCTGCTGAGCAGAGAGCCCGATGCGGGACTCGACCCCAGGACCCTGAGATCACGACCCGAGCTGAAGGCAGTGGCCCAACCCACTGAGCCACCCAGGCACCCTGATAAAATATTCCTTTGTGAACAAATTGAAACATTTATCTTTACTGCCTACCTGAATCCTCCAAAATTCACAAGCTTTCATTGAGTATTCTTGCTTTTAAGGCAATGAAGAATCTGTTCTCCTTGTAACAGGACACCATTGGAAACATTGATTACTTTGTCAAGACTTTGACTGGAAGGTCATATTTAGAGAAAGACATGCATAGACTCGGATATGACCAGTTTTAAAGAACTAAGGTTGACTTAATGGAGCCAATGGAGCCCCATGGAAATGCTGACCTGATCTTGCTAACAAAGTTCCCAGCAAACTTACCTGGTGAGTAAAGAAGGTCACTCCCTGGCAGATGCAGGAAACTCGGGCTATTTGGGGGAACTTGAGAAGAATTCACTTAAATTTACAGGTACTGTAGGCAAACCTGATCACAAGAATTTGGCTTGGCTTCTGGCCTTGCAAGGTTACTAAAAGTTCAGTCTACAATTCCTTGTAGGGGTGCCTGGCTGGCTCAGTTGGAATAGCATGCAACTCTTCATCTCAGGGTTGTGAGTTCAAGCTCCAAGATGGATGCAGAGATTACATAAATAAATACATAAATAAGTAAACAACATTTTACATACATACACACACACACATACACACACAAATAAAATAAAATTCCTTATACAAAGCTCCAGCAAAGCAGATTTAAAAGGACTAACACGGTCACAATCGCTGTTCTTGCTGTGCTTACATAAATAATTAGGCCAAGTTTGTTAAAACTGGACTTGTTTTACAAACAAATTGGTCTTCATTTGGTTATCTTTGATGAAAATAGGGGGGATTTTAAAGAGAAAAATTATGTTTCAATAACACACCTTTGAGCATGTTAGACTCCAGTTCTGATTAACTTTCCTTGAATGCTGTTGTTTGCCTAAGCTAGACATTTTGAGGTAAATGTCAGAAAAACTGCCGCAATAGCCCATGTATAGACAATCTTCATGCCTATTACTCTGTGAGAGTAATAAAAGGACCCCATGGACATAGAATTATTTGAACAGTTGGACAATGGGATGAACTCCCCAACAACTTTGTTTTGTTTTGTTTTGTTTATTTTTTATTTTTTTAAAGATTTTATTTATTTATTTGACAGAGAGAAATCACAAGTAGACGGAGAGGTAGGCAGAGAGAGAGGAAGGGAAGCAGGCTCCCTGCTGAGCAGAGAGCCCAATGCGGGACTCGATCCCGGGACCCTGAGATCACGACCCAAGCCGAAGGCAGCGGCTCAACCCACTGAGCCACCCAGGCGCCCCCAACCCCAACAACTTTGTAATTCAACTATCACCTTGACCGATTTTGTATGGCTGGGATGGCAAAACTGATCCTTAAAGCCAGAGGAGGAGCACGTGGGTGGCACAATAGGTTAAGCGTCCAACTCTGGTTTCGGCTCAGGTCATAATCTCAGAGTCATGAGATCGAGCCCTACCTCAGGCTCTGTGCTTTGCATAGAGTCTGCTTGGGATTCTCTCTCCTTCTCCCTCTGCCACTCATGCTCTTTCTAAAATATATAAATGAATCTTAAAAAAAAAATAAATATAAAATAAAAGCCAGAGCATATTCCACTCCATGGGGTTAGCTATGGAGTTATGGAAACAGTGGATGACCCCACCTTTATTATAACTGGATTGGACAATGCACTGAGGAACGCCCATATCTCCCGGGATGAGTCACCTCCCACTTGCCAGCAATTCTTCCTAATTAGGATAATGTTAAAGCTCGACATCAGGCAAAGAGGAGTTCTTGGTGATTTTATCCCTTAGCCATATTTGTCCCACGAGTCATCTCTATTGATGAAGAATTATAAAGAGAAGCTTTAGCTGGGGATACAGCAGCCACTCTTAAACAGACCTGGAATGGAGTCACCTTCCGAAATGATGAAACCACATGGATTCAAAATGTGGTCCTCCAAGGAGCACCTGGGCGGCTCAGTCAGTTAAGTGTCTGCCTTTGACTCAGGTCATGATCTCAGGGTCCTGGGATTAAGCCGCATGTTAGGCTCCCTGCGCAGTGGGAAGATTGCTTATACTTCTCTCTGCCCTCCCCCACCACTTGTGTGCATGTGTGTGCTCTCTCTCTAATAAAATCTTTTTAAAAAATAGTTAAAAAAAAAAAAGTGGTCCTCAAAACCTGAATGGCCCTTGATATCTTGACTGCAGCCCAAGGAGGCACCTGTGCTTTCATTAAAAGTGTTTATATTCCTTGGGGTGCCTGGGTGGCTCAGTGGGTTAAGCCTCTGCCTTAGGCTCAGGTCATGATCTCAGGGTCCTGAGATGGAGCCCTGCATTGGGCTCTCTACTCACCAGGTAGCCTGCTTCTCCCTCTTTCTCTGCCTGCCTCTCTGCATACTTGTGCTCTCTCTATCAATAAATATAAAAATCTTTAAAAAAAAAAGTGTTTATATTCCAAATTACTTTAAAGATTTAACTAAAGCCTGGGATACCTGGGTGGCTCAGTCGGTTAAGCGTCTGCCTTAGGCTCAGGTCATGATCCCAAGATCCTGGGATTAAGTACAGCATCGGGCTCCTTGCTTAGCGGGAAGACTGCTTCTCCCTCTGCCTGCCACTCCTCTGCTTGGGCTCTCTATCTCTCTGTCTCCAACAAATAAATAAATAAAACCTTTTAAAGAAATAATGTAACTAAAGCCAGGAAAGATGTAAACAAAACATCACTGCTATAGGTGCCCTAGCTCTAGATCCTTTTAACAACTGGCTAAGTTTGATTCCTTCCAAATGGAAATATACCCTGCTAAGCACTGCTATATTTCTTGTTCTTTTTCTTTTTAGTTGTTAAAATTTGACGTTTTTCATTTATCAAACAGGAACCTGTGCCACTCGAACAAGCTTAGAGATGCTCTTACTGTCTATTTCAGGAGGGACTTAAGAAATGAAGCTCTCGGGGTGCGTGGGTGGCTCAGTGGGTCAAAGCCTCTGCCTTTGGCTCAGGTCATGATCCCAGGGTCCTGGGATTGAGCCCCACATCAGGCTCTCTGCTCAGCGGGGAGCCTGCTTCCCCTCTCTCTCTGCCTGCTTTTCTGCTTACTTGTAACCTCTGTCTGTCAAATAAATAAATAAAATCTTTAAAAAGAAAAAAAAAAAAGCTCTCCTACACTATCAGAGTCACAGAGTCATTCCAAAATCCCTACACTGTCTCCCTCAGTAGGAAATAGCTACAGAAGAAATGACTGTCATGCCTTTTTCCTTCCATAGAAAAGGAATGGTGTTTTGGTGTTGGGGATTTGAAAAGACTTCAACTACTTCCATTTTGACCTCAGTTTGTGCTTTCTCATTGCTTAAGTTCTCCTTTCCAGCTTATCTCTTAACTCAGGCAAAAGACACTGCAAGCAAACATCCCACGATGGGTAGAAAACCACCCCTCAAGCAATGACAAGTGCCTTGACACCAGCATGACCCAGAATGACTGATGCCAAGACAATTACTGACCGGACCTTTAATGCCACCTGCATGTACTTACTGACCTTTGTTCCACATTTTCCTTATATGAACCTAGAAGTATTTTCACCACTTTAGAGCGGTCTTTGAGACATTAGTCCATTGTCTTCTGGGTGATGGTTACTGAAATAAATTTCTTTCCCGATGGTCACTGAAATAAATTTCTTTCCTGTTTCACCACCACCCAGTCTCTGTTCTTTGGATTTTTATCAGTGGCAAGTGGCCAAACCCGGTCTGTTTGGGACCCATGGAACCAGGTGCTCTTGAACCCCTGCCCCAGTTTCAAAGAGAGGAATAGATATTAGAAATTGGATAATAAAGGATTGAAGCAAAGGAGCATATACAGACTCTCATCAATTAATCTCCTTCCTCCCCAACTTCTCAATGAATATAGAAGGAGATTTTAGTTTTCAAAGATGGCTTCCCTCCCTAGCTCACTACCTTCCTTCCCATCTGAGGCTACCACAGTAGGAGTAGCATCCAGACTTCATGTACTCATCCAAAGAGATCAAAGTTCAACGAAAAAAAAATGCATGGACTAGAAATGAATCTTCAGACAAAGAAGGGCTCTATGCATCATATTTACAAAAGATAAGCCATGAAGTTAAAGAAATTGGTCTAGAGTAGATGTCCAAGAAAGTTTAATTCTACTGTATCTTGTATTTTGGAACTACATCATTGCTTCAAGCCTGATGATTAAGGTTCAGTTGTAAATAACTAATAACCTATCATTATGTGCAACCTCTGAATCTTAGACTTCTAGGGAGAAATAATTCAACTATGACATTCAGGAGCCACATCTGCGATCATTATTATCCAAAAGGAGTAACCACGTGTGACTGCAAATACCTTTAGTACAATAGTCTCCTGTGGAAATCAGATGTTTCAGTAAATGCATGATGTTAAGTCAAAGAGCCAAAGGGGTAGAAAGCAGAGGTCTGAACATCATGCCCATCCCAAACACAGATTAGGCCTCAAATACATTAACTAAAGAAAGTAAGTTCTGAAATCAAGAGTTGTACTACCATCTCAAAAGAGCAATTTCTCCAAAAATATAGGAAGCTTCTTGCTTCTGGACTTGGGATAAGGGCTCAAGGAGGAATACCATTCTCTTTAAAATATTACGGTCTGGGAAAAGTGCCTCCAAGTCTCCTTGAGATTCTCAAAACTACAGTGTGCAATCTGTCATAATAACAACCTGTTCTAATAAAAACCTAATAACAGCACCATACATCCATTCTCACTCCTGACATCCAGCCTCTGTCCTGATTGGTTGCTACACATGCTATCCTGATTGTTAAATATTTTGAATATAAAAAAAATATTTTGAATATCACCTTTATTTAAACTAAAATTTTCCCTGTGTTACAAATGAGACAAAAAAAGGAACAAGTAATTCAGGTGGCTGGCTCAAGACCACGTAACAAGTCACTGGCATAGGAGATTTAATAACATCCTCTAATATTTAAGGAGGACCTCTGATCTTTTTTTTTTTTTTTTTAAGATTTTATTTATTTGAGAGAGAGCGAGAGTGAGAGAGCACAAGTAGGGGGAGTGGCAGAGAAAGCAGCAGAAGCAGGCTCCCTCCTGAGCAGGGAAGCCAGACACAGGGTTTGATCCCAGGATCCGGAGATCATGACCTGGGCCGAAGGAAGTCGATTAAGTGACTGAGACACCTAGGTGCCCCAGGAGGATTTAAGATCTTTCAGAATATTTTCAAAGCAATTCTTTGATCTTCAGAACAATTCAGAAAGAGAGAGAGTTGGACAAACACAAGCTCCACATTAACAAATGGAATGCGAATTATGGAAAGTTTAAATGATCTGCCCATGGTCAATATAACGTAAGTAATAGAGGCCAGCCAGATCCTGGATCCAGGATCCTGGAAGTGTTCTGAACATTTGACCTCCTAACCTTGAGCCAAAACACCAAACTGGAATAGTCCGGAGAAGGCAGCAAACAGAACTCAGCTTACCACTTCTAGTTTCTAACTCTTCCCTCTTTTTTCTCTATCCCATCACTCTTAGTTCAATAAGAACTGGCAGAGCAAGACTGATTTCAACCAACTGAAACATACAGAAGGAAAGAAGACTCTTCTTAAATACAAACCTTGATTCTCAGTCCCTAGTTTTTCCTTTTTCTGGTTGACTAAGGTTCCTCATGTACTGGATTTTAATTGTAAGATGAAGAACATGCTAAAGTTCAAAAAGCTTTAAAATAAGCTCAGTTGAAATGTGAAAAACACACCACTTTTTATCTTGGCAAATATAAAAATTTCCAAACTTACATTCAAAGGCCACCAAAGGTACAGGAGCAAAGATACCTGATATAAAGAAACTAGAACATTCAATCCAACTATTTACAATCATAGGAACAAAATATAAACTGTAATTACTCAAACATGGTAATAAAAATATAATCATTAAATAATGGAAGCACTAGTCTTATGTGTAATTGCTAGCATTTTAAAAAACTTTTTTCTCTAGGGGCGCCTGGGTGGCTCAGTGGGTTAAAGCCTCTGCCTTCCCCTCAGGTCATGATCCCAGGGTCCTGGGATTGAGTCCCGCATGGAGCTCTCTGCTTGGCGGGGAGGGAGCCTGCTTCTCTCTCTCTCTGCCAGTCTTTCTGCCTACTTGTGATCTCTCTCTCTCTCTCAAATAAATAAAATCTTAAAAAAAAAAAAAAACATTTTTCTCTAAAAATTAAAATTTATAATCAAAGTTCCTTTTAGTTATTGTACTGAAAACCTGATGTTAACATGTCTTTCATTTCAGAAAAATGAAACTAGAAATACCCTTTGAATGAATAATGTTATTCAATAATCAAATGCTGTGAAAAGGAAGCAACACAAAGTCTTCAGGATTTAACTCATATTCATAATCCAACTTAATCTTTCTTACAAGCTTCAAAGAAAAACTTTTGATCAGTCACTTGTAAAGCTGAATATAAAAGACAGAAAATTTAAAAAGTGACGTATAATATTATACATCATATGTTGTAATTTAGGGGCACCAGAGTGGCTCAGTTGGTTAAGCGTCGGCCTTCAGCTCAGGTCTGGATCTCAGGGTCCTGGCACAGAGCTCCACATCGGGCTCCCCGTTCAGAGGGCAGTCTGCTTCTCTCTCTCCCTCTTCCTTTCCCCCTCTCCTTGCTTGTGCTCTCTCCCTCTCAAATAAATAGAATTCTCTAAAAATTTTTCATAATGTAGAATCTTATTAAAATTTCTCTTCCATAAAATGAAGACAATCATAGCATTTTCCACACCGTATTTTTCTGTGGACTACATGTCAAGTGCCTTAAGATTACATGTCAAGTGCTCAGGTCTATATATGATTCATAGCAAGTAATCAATACTTGTTAGCTAATGTTACTCACTAGCACGATCATGCCAGTATAACATACTGAAACATTTCTATACCAGTTGGCCAACAGCTGTTGTTCCAACTCTAACATCCCTACCATGGCTCTGGTAGCCCTCTAGGCCTACCAAAATTCCCACCACCACTATCACCACATACTACTCATGTATCAATCACTAACAAGTTAACTGGAGGCTTTCAGAACCAGTCCTATTTATTAGGACCTCTATAGTTGTATTGTTAAATATTTTCAATATTATTCCTGGTTATTTTTACTACATACTGAACTTGGATCAGCCATCAAGGAGTCAAGAAAAGCTAAATAAGGGGAACCTGGATGGCTCAGTGGGTTAAGCCTCTGCCTTCAGCTCAGATCATGATCCCATGTCCTGGGATCGAGGCCCACATAGGGCTCTCTGCTCAGCAGGGAGCCTGCTTCCCTCTCTCTCTCTCCCTCTGCCTGCCTCTCTGCCTACTTGTGATCTCTGTCAAATAAATAAGTAAAATCTTAAAAAAAAGAAAAAGAAAAGCTAAATAAACATTGGATAGGGCAAAACCATAAATGAGGACTATATAGGTAGAACAATAAGGCTGAAGAGTCACCGGTTTCAGAGTCAGAAGTTGTATCTAGAAAGTCTCTAAGACCTGTCATCCAAGAACAAGAATGTCATCCCAATAACCAGAAAGGTAGATGATTATCTATAGCCATAGTGTCCCCAATATCTATCCAATATCTATTCCTTTTGGGGCCTACATGCTCAAAACATCTGTCTCTACTACTCTCCCCAACCACACCACATATGTATATCTCAAGGGTTTTAGATATTCTGATACATGGAATTTTTTTACTAGTCCTTTATAGCTACATATTTAAATGACCTTCTGGTCTGATTAACAAAACTACAATTAAAAACTTTGTTGCTAAATATCATTGTATACATCTTCACTTTCTCTCTTAAATAAAATTACTGAGGGGGGATATGGGGTAACTGGGTGATAGGCATTATGGAGGGCACATGATGTAATGAGCACTGGGTATGTAATGAGGACTGGTAAATCACTGAAGTCTACCTCTGAAACTAATAACTCACTGTATGCTAATTAAATTGAAATAAATTGAAATTAAATTTAAGAGTAAATAAAAATAAAATTACTGAACTTAGTATATGACAGAGGTGGTACTTAAAGTAAAAAAAAAGGTAAGTTATTGAGTAAGTACTGTTGGCATCAGTGACTAGCCATTTGGAGAAAAATTTTATTCAATCCCTACTTCATTCTTTATATAAAAATAAACATTAAAAAAATCAACATAAAAAAATCATCAATATAAAAAAAGTTTTAAGAATAAATAAACTTGGGGGGCACCTGGGTGGCTCAGTGGGTTAAGCCTCTGCCTTCGGCTCAGGTCATGATCTCAGGGTCCTGGAATCGAGTCCTGAATCCGGCTCTCTGCTCAGCAGGGAGCCTGCTTCCTCCTCTCTCTCTCTCTCTCTCTGCCTGCCTCTCTGCCTACTTGTGATCTCTGTCTGTCAAATAAATAAATAAAATCTTTAAAAAAAAAAAAAAAAGAATAAATAAACTTGGAGCGCCTGTGTGGCTCAGTGGGTTAAGCCTCTGCCTTCAGCCTGGGTCATGATCTCAGGGTCGTGGGATCAAGCCCTGCATCAGGCTCTCTGCGTGGCAGAGAGCCTGCTTCCCACCACCCCCACCCCTCTCCACCTTCCTCTCTGCCTACTTGTGATCTCTATCAAATAAATAAATAAAACCTTAAAAAAAAAAAAAGAGAGAGAGAGAGAGAAATAATAATACAAAATTCTGGGGTGCCTGGGTGGCTCAGTGGGTTAAAGCCTCTGCCTTCTGCTCAGGTCATGGTCCCAGGGTCCTGGGATCAAGCCCTACATCCTGCTCTCTGCTCAGCAGGGCACCTGCTTCCTCCTCTCTCTCTCTGCCTGCCTCTCTGCCTACGTGAGATCTCTGCTTGTCAAATAAATAAATTTTTTAAAAAATCTTTTTTTTTTTAAAGATTTTTTAATTTATTTGACAGACAGAAATCACAAGTAGGCAGAGAGAGAGGAAGAAGCAGGTTCTCCGTTGAGCAGAGAGCCCGACTCGGGGTTCGATCCCAGGACTCTGGGATCATGACTTGAGCTGAAGGCAGAGGCTTTAACCCACTGAGCCACCCAGGCACCCCTAAAAAAATCTTTAAAAAAAAAAAATTAAAAATATTGAGGCCATAGCATAACCCAACTTCTACTGGTGTGGGGATGCAGGTGTGTGGATGTGTGTGAGGATTTTGGATAACGTTCCCTAAAAAAAAATTACGAGTTTAAAAGACAAATCTAAAACTGATATACAAATTATTAGTAATATTTGACAGGAAAAAAACAATGTCCTAATTCCCAAATTCATAAAAATAATTTTTTATAGTTTTTAAGCAAAAATGAGTATTTAAGGGGCGCCTGGGTGGCTCAGTGGGTTAAGCCGCTGCCTTCGGCTCAGGTCATGATCTCAGGGTCCTGGGATCGAGTCCCGCATCGGGCTCTCTGCTCAGCAGGGAGCCTGCTTCCTTCTCTCTCTCTCTCTCTGCCTGCCTCTCAGTGTACTTGTAATTTCTCTCCGTCAAATAAATAAATAAAATCTTTAAAAAAAAAAAAAGAGTATTTAAAAAATAGAAACAACTCAGGCAGAAAATGAAAGAAACATAAATGGTCAATACACATTGGAAAGATGATCAACCTTACTCATAACTAGTTACTAAATATTAAAAATTTGGTAAGACCCAGTATAGGTATGGTATGTAAGAAAAAATTTCATTGAAAGAATTATGAAGATCAGCTTGGCAACGCCTATCAAATTTTAAATGCACATATCCCTTGATAAAGTAATTTCCCTTGCCAAAATACATTCTACAAATAAAATAACACAAGTAGGGGCGCCTGGGTGGCTCAGTGAGTTAAGCCTCTGCCTTCAGCTCAGGTCATGATCCTGGGGTCCTGGGATCAAGCCCCAAATGGGGCTCTCTGCTTGGCAGGGAGCCTGCTTCCTCCTCTCTCTCTGCCTTCTTCTCTACTTGTGATCTCTTGTCTGTCAAATAAATAAATACAATCTTTAAAAAAAAATACTAACACAAGTATTACTTGTGAAACAAAACTGAAAATATTCCAAATGCCAGTCAATAGGAGATTGGATTAAATAAATCACAATACTTTCATAGTTTAGAATATAACATCAGGTCTGTAAAAAAAAATAAGAAAGATCTATGTATTGATATAGAAAAGTCTTGAGATTACTGTAAAAAAAAAATGTTCTGGGCACCTGGGTTGCTCAGTTGATTAAGCATCTACCTTTGGCTCAGGTCATGATCCCAGAGTCCTGGGATCAAGCCCCTCATTTGGCTCCCTGCTCAGTGAGAAGCCTGCTTCTCCCTTCCCCACTCCCCCAGCCTGTATTCCCTCTTTCACTGTCTCTCTCTCTCAAATAAATAAATAATTTTTTTTTAAAAAAGCATATATAAGAAACTGCTAATAGATTGCTTCTAGGAAGTGGAACTATTTTATTTGTATAGGAGCATGTATTATTATTATTATTATTATAGTCATTATTTTTTTCAATGTTTGAAAAAAAAATAAACATTTCCAGAAGTAGAATTGTCAAAGGGAATGTACATTGTTCACGTGGTTGTATATTTAAATTTTTCCTTACCTTTTCTTTTATTTATTTTTTTTTTAAGATTTTATTCATTTGACAGAGAGAGAGAACACAAGCAGGTGGAGTGGGGGTTGGGGTTTGGAAGCAGACTTCCCGCTGAGCAGGGAGCCCGATGTGGAGCTCAATCCCATGACCCCGGGATCATGACTACAGATGAAGGCAGACGCTCAATGACTGAGTGAGCCACCTAGCAGCCTCTCTTTACCTTTTTGTGCTGTAAAAAAATTTTTTATTAGTTTGGATATTAATTCTTTCTTTTATAATTGAGTATAGGAAGATGACAAATGTGTGCTACTTAATCAATGTCACAAATATTACCTAAGCCAAATTAAGCATTTTAGTAGAAAATTAATTTGTCAGAAATAAAATACACCCAGGCACTTGGGTGGCTCAGTTGGTTAAGCAACTGCCTTTGACTCAGGTCATGATCCCAGAGCCCTAGGATCAAGTTCTGCATGGGCTCCCTGCTCAGCAGGAAGTCTGATTCTGCTTCTCCCTCTCACTCTCCCCCACCCCTGCTGTGTTCTCTCTCTCAAATAAAAAAACTATTTAAAAAAATAATAATAAATAAAAAGAAAGAGAAAAGAAGAAAGAAAGAAAATACATCCCTCCTCTTACCTGCCATGGATCCAGCCATTAATCTGTGCACATGACCAGAAACTCCCAGCTTTGTAGTAATTAACTAGAAATCAAAAACATCAAATTAAATGGAATATTTTTAAGTACTTCTCATTTTGCTGTTTCATAATGAAATCCATTATGAAATCCACTAAGAAAGAAATTAGTGTTAAACATAAGTAAAACGAGCACAAGTGTATAAAGGTGAGCAGAGTTACAGCACCTGGTGAGCAGCTCAGGTATTTCCTTCGTAGCCTTCTGCTCGAGTTCTGCACATTTACAGTCCTAACTTAGAATTGCTAAATACACTACATTGAACATTGATGACCACATATACTTAAAGAGTGAGTGGCAGTAGTACAAATAAAATACTAGTACAGGCAATGAAGTCTTGATATACTGATGACATCAGTTCTGACTGATGAGCTTTAAAATGTTGTTCCCATTCTATTGCTTACATTTCTTTTGAAGATACTCTATGAAATTTCACATACTTCACCATTTTCTGTGTTAAGATGTTTGAGAAGATAAATTTTCAGTCCAACAGAGAAGAGAAAGTCAATGAGTAGGATGGGAAATGCTAACTGATAAGCATTACTCAAAACCGGACTTTCACCATAGGATTTCACTATTTTGGGGGGCATGGGTGGCTCAGTGGGTTAAAGCCTCTGCCTCCAGTTCAGGTCATGGTCCCAGGGTCCTGGGATCGAGCCCTGCTTCGGGCTCTTTGCTCAGCGGGGAGCCTGCTTCCCCTTCTCTATCTCTCTGCCTGCCTCTATGCCTACTTGTGATCTCTGTCAAATAAATAAATAAAATCTTAAAAAAAAAAAAAAAGGACTTCACTATTTTATTTAGTAAGAAAATCCAAAGCCACAATGTTCCTTTCCTACAATCGAGAAACAAAAGGCACATTAGAAAGCTATTAATATTTAATGGATTTATTAACAACTTAGAGTATATTCTGGCTCGTCTTCATAAGTGTGTACATAAACAATTTGCTCAAAAATGGGACGCCTGAGTGGCTCAGTTGGTTAAGCAGCTACCTTCGGCTCAGGTCATGATCCCAGCATCCTGGGATCGAGTCCCGCATCAGGCTCCTTGCTCAGTGGGGAGCCTGCTTCTCCCTCTGCCTCTGCCTGCCACTCTGTCTGCCTGTGCTCACTCTAAGAAATAAATAAGTAAAATCTTTAAAAAAAAAAAAAAAAAAAAGACTAACAATTCCAGAATAGATAACTCCAAAACTAAGTTATATTTTAAAATTTAAACTACCACAAGTCTTTATCCTTCAAAAAGGCATTACTTTACCCATTCACTCAAAGTAACATTAAAGGCCAAAGTAAATGCCTTGTCAACTAAGTATGATATTCAAGGACACAAAAAGGAAAGATAAAAGTTCAAGTACCGTTTTATAATGCTCAAATGCCATAAACTGGATTGCACCATAGGGAAATATTCGAATCATCATTGCACCATTCCCTTTATATAATCCAAGGTATCCCTCCTTCTGGGGAACAGCACGCAATGCAGAAAATACTCCTATATTTAGAAAAACGTTTAGAAGAAAAATACTATTAAAACAGAAAAAACTAAATTCAAATTTTCATGATAATCATAGAAAAGATTACTATGCCATCACTCATGATATACTTCTGTGTGAGGAATTACATGAACAGTAATATATGTTTAGCAGTTAAACCTACTTAAGATACATAAGTCCAAATTATACAAAAATATCTCATGTAAAAATACAAAACATATTTTAGCAAAAGCATAAAAACCCCCAGCCATACATTATAGTAAATTATATTACAATTATCACAAATTATGTTAACTTACAGCAATCTAAAAAATATTAACAGAAATATATTCAAGGACCAGATAACTGCATTGCAGGTGATTAACTCTGAAAGGATAAAGGAAGATTTCCCAGACTGACCTAGATACATGTGTGGTTTGTTTACATAAGGGAATTGCTAAATAAAAGAAACAATTTTTATTTTTTAAAAAGATTGTATTTATTTATTTGAGAGAGAAAACACACTAGAGACAGAGTAAGCATGAGTGGGAGTCAGAGAGAGTGGGAGAAGCAGTCTCCCCACTGAGCAGGGAGCATGACACAGGGCTCGATCCCAAGACCCTGGGATCATGACCTGAGCTGAAGGTAGATGCCCAACTAACTGAGCCAGCCAGGTGCCCCAAAGAAACAAATTTTAAAAATTATTAAAACTATTTAAATTTTGGGGAAACTTTCCATTAGAACACTTTAATAAGGAAGATGATAAAGGCCTGAGTTCTAATCTTACATATTAATATATTATTTATTCTACTAATGTCAGTCACTACTCTTATTTGCATCACAGACTTCTCATAAACAAATCACAGGGCACCTGAGTGGCTCAATGGGTTAAGCCTCTGCCTTGGCTCTGGTCATGATTTCAGGGTCCTGGGATCAAGCCCCACATCAGGCTCTCTGCTCAGTAGGGAGCCTGCTTCTCCCTCTCTCTCTGCCTGCCTCTCTGCCTACTTGTGATCTCTATCTATCAAATATATAAAATAAATATTAAAAAAAAAAAAAAACAGGGGCGCCTGGGTGGTTAAAGCCTCTGCCTTTGGCTCAGGTCATGATCCCAGTGTCCTGGGATCGAGCCCCGCATCCATATCCGGCTCTCTGCTCAGCAGGGAGCCTGCTTCCTCCTCTCTCTCTCCCTGCCTCTCTGCCTACTTGTGATATCTCTCTGTCAAATAAATAAATAAAACCTTAAAAAAAAAAAGTTTTGATGCTTTAGAAGTAAAGTTACACATTTTTAAAAAGAAGCTAAAGTAGAAGTTTTATTCAATAGCACATTTTCATCATCTTTGTGAAAATTCATGTTTAAAAAAGCAAAACTTGGGATGCCTGGGTGGCTCAGTTGGTTAAGCATCTGCCTTTGGCTAAGGTCATGATTTCACAGTCCTGGGATCAAGTCCTACATTGGGCTCCTTGCTCAGTGGGGAGTCTGCTCCTCCCCTTCTGCTCCCCCTGCTTGTGCTAACAAATAAATAAAATCTTAAAAAATAAAATAAAATAAAAATAAAAAAGCAAAATTTTACAAATTATGCATGCATATAAAAAGAGGCATCTAGAATAAAATGCCAAAAACATTTAAAAAGAAAAAATTAAAACACCTATATATAATTTTTTTTTGGCTTATGTATTTTAAAGATACATGAAACTCCATATTATACTATACCAACAGTTCATCGTTTCACCCCAGGAATTCCATTTCAAATTCTGCATGCCTTGTAGGGCAACACTGTAACCCATGGCATGTAGCCCTGTAGAGCGTGAAATCTAATGTGAATATGTAATCTAATGACTACAAATCAGGAAACAAAACAACATAAACCAGCATGGGGAGGAGGTTAAAGGAATAAAACAATTCTGCTCAGATATTCATATGTTGGGTTATGGTAAACACCCTGAGACACAGAGTAATATAATTCATCTCCTTTTTATCCTTAATTTGGACAATGAAAGAAAACAATTTCCTTCCTTTCCACTTTTTTACACTGTCTCAATCAGTTCAAAGGTCTGATTCTATGTCTGAGTAGCACACTGAGCTCACTGCAGGACACAGAAAAGGCAGCAATTTTTTTCCTTTCCAGTTTAAGTATACTTACTTAGTATTAAAAATATAGACAAGAAAATGAGTTAAGGTTAATATATAAAAAAAATTCATTACATTTTTTGAGAAAAGTTACATTTTAAAAACACCATTGGAAAAATAATTGAATTTTTTTAAATTGAAGATAGCTGACACAATGTTACATTAGTTTAAGTGTACAACATAGTGACTTGACAACTCTATATATTATAGAAAAAATAGCTGACTCTTATTCACTCTGTAGAACATCTTCCTTACACAGTGATGTTGCATAGGTCATGCAGAGCAGACATCATTTGAAGCATAAACCTAATAAAGCAATGGAATGCTATGAGTTAGCTGCTTTGATATAATTTCTTTCTTGGCCTCTGTCCACATTAATTTTTTTTCTTTTAAATCTTTCCCCCGCGGGGCGCCTGTGTGGCTCAGTGGGTTAAGCCTCTGCCTTGGGCTCAGGTCATGATCTTGGGGTCCTGGGATCAAGCCCCACATCGGGCTCTCTGCTCAGCGGGGAGCCTGCTTCCCTCTCACTCTCTGCCTGCTTCTCTGCCTACTTGTGATCTGTCTGTCAAATAAATAAATAAAATCTTAAAAAAAATCTTTTCCCCTCTAATTGAAAAAGTAATATATGTTCAACATGTATTAATATTATCTGAGGGGGAAAAATTATCTTGAATTTCGCCATTGAAAATTAACGACTTAACATCTGTCTTTCCAACCTGTTGTCTAAGAACATCTATTTACATAAAACGCAGTATAATTAAACCATTGTATACATTTTCAGTTATCTAATGCATCATGAACATTTTTCCTAGTCAACTAATACTTTTTTTTTTTTTAAGTAAGCTCGATGCCCAATGAGAAGATTGAACTCGCTAACCCAAAATCAGGAGTCACATGCTCATGGCACCTGGCTGGCTCAGCCTGTACAGCATGCCACTCTTAATTTTGGGGTTGTGAGTTCTACCCCACGTTGGGCATAGGGATTACCTTAAAAAAAAAATTTTTTTTTTTTGAGAGAGTTGCCTTCTCTACTGACTAAGCCAGCCAGGCACCCCAGTTGGTATTATTTTCAGTTTCTGTGTGATTGGAAAATAGGATATATGGATATATATGGATATATTTATTCATTTCAATTATACTTATTATTTAACATGGTCAATTCCCTACTATTGAACATTTTTGGTTGTTTTTTTGGTTTTTTGACTAATACAAATAATGATTTGATCCTTGTATATACATCTTTGAGCACACTTCTGATTAGCTTCTTACAATAACCTCCTAGAACTAGAACTGCACACTCAAAGAATATGTACCTTTTTAGGACGTTTTTAAAAAAGATTTTATTTATTTGGCAGAGAGAGAGACAGCAAGAGAGGGAACACAAGCAGGGGGAGTGGGAAAAGAAGCAGCCCTCCAGCTGAGCAGGAAGCCCAGTGAGGTGGGCTTGATCCCAAGACCCTGGGATCATTACCTGAGGTAAAAGCAGACATTTCATGACTGAACCACCCAGGTGCCCCTCTTTTTAACATTTTTTATGCATATTACCAAAATCCCCTCCAAAAAGGTTATAAAAATTTCTTACTCCTTAAAAATTTTTTACTCCTTAAAAATGACATATTATTAGAGTATCCATGTTAATTAAGTGGCTGACATTTATGTTTGCAAGGAACAAACAAGGGCTTGATATTCTTTAACAATGTAAGTTCATCCATATATATAAAAATTGCACAGAATTCTGCTTACACTAAGATTTCTAGAAGGCTTGTTCAACTAGGTGTTTAAAGGAATAGGGTGCTTGGCTGGCTCAGTCAGTAGTGCTTGCAACTTTTGATCTCAGGGTCAATAAGAGCCCCACGTTGGGTGTAAAGGTATAAAGATTACATTAAAAATAAAAAATAGGGGCACCTGGGTGGCTGAGTCAATTAAGCAGCCTGCTTCTGATTTCAGCTCAGGTCATGATCTCAGGGTCATGGGATCAAGCTCTGTGTCAGGCTCCATGCTCAGTGGAGAGGATTCTCTCTCCCTCTGTCTCTCCCTGCCAACTCACAGGTGTGCTCTCTCTCTCAAATAAATAGAGAAATCTAAATAAATCTTTAAATAAATAAAGGAATAAATCTGATCTCCATCACTTGTTAGCTATTTTTTAAAAATCAGCCTGAGACGGGCGCCTGGGTGGCTCAGTAGGTTAAAGCCTCTGCCTTCGGCTCAGGTCATGATCCCAGGGTCCTGGGATGGAGCCCCACATCAGGCTCTCTGCTCAAGTGGGAAGCCTGCTTCCCCCTCTCTCTCTCTGCCTGCCTCTCTGCCTACTTGTGATCTCTGTCAAATAAATAAATAAAATCTTTAAAAAAAAAAAAAAAGAAAATTTTTTAAAAAATCAGCTTGAGCTGGGCCACCTGGGTAGCTCAGTCAGTTAAGCATCTGCCTTCGGCTCAGGTAATGATCCCAGGGTCCTGGAATGAAGTCCCACATCCAGCTCCCTGCTTAGCTGGGAGCCTGCTTCTCCGCCTGCCTACTCTGCCTGCCGCTTCCCCTGTTTGTGTTCCCTCTTTCTCTCTTACAAATAAATAAATATAATCTTTAAAAAAAAAAAAAAAAATCAGGGGCACCTGGGTGGCTCAGTGGGTTAAGCCTCTGCCTTCGGCTCACGTCATTATCTCAGGGTTCTGGGATCGAGTCCCACATCGGGCTCTCTGCTTAGCAGGGAGCCTGCTTCCCCCTCTCTCTGCCTGCCTCTCTGCCTCCTTGTGATCTCTCTCTCTCTGTCAAATAAATAAATAAAATCTTAAAAAAAAAAGATATCAGGCTGAGCTGTTATGTGTCTGGAAAGCACATGACTCTAATTCCAATAAACAAATAGTACTTACTTCAATGATTATAAGATTTTGGTTTAGAGAATGTCAGTACCCTAAAATGATAATATATTCAATCACTATTGCAAATGAAAAGGTTAAAGTAGATAACAGATAAATCTCTTACAAAATTTGCTCACAAACTTAAACTCTCTTTTGCATCCTCTTTCTATACTCTAAAACACACCGGGAAACAAAGCCAGCAGATGGATAATGTTTTCATTCACTTTTATCTTTAACATCCATTAACTCACCTAAATGTTTATAATGGTGATTGTGAGCTTGTAATAAAACCTTTACTCGATCCAAAGGAGCAACCGTTGTTTTGGCACAGCATCCAGCAATACCTACAAAATTTTTAAACAGTCAGCATGAAATTGCATACCATTTCTTTCCAGGTGGAAATTGTTATTTATTCAGCCAGCATACCTTCTGATTTCTAATTTGGTCTCCATGGGTAGAACTTCCCAGTTGCAGGGATATGTAGATGATTGGCCCCCATTCCCTGTAACTTAATAACTGAGTATGTCAGATTTAAAAATAAATGTGAAGAGTGTAAATCTTCCCCCTAATACCTGATGACCACTGGGAATCTTGCTAAATGTAGTTATGGAGACAGACACTTGAAGGTATTTACCCAACCATGAGGCTCTGTTTCAAGTAACCTCCTCTTCTGGATAACTCTTTCATTGAAACAACCAACTTTTGGGGCGCCTGGGTGGCTCAGTGGGTTAAAGCCTCTGCCTTCGGCTCAGGTCATGATCTCAGGGTCTTGGGATTGAGTCCCACATCAGCCTGTCTGCTCAGCAAGGAGCCTGATCCCCCCCACCCCGCCTCTCTGCCTACTTGTGATCTCCGTCTGTCAAATAAATAAAATCTTAAAACAAAAAAACAAAAAAACCACAACCAACTTTTACCCATAAAATTCAGCATACCCATTTTTATTCAGCAATTACATATTTGGTCCCTACCACATGCCACTGTACAGATATATGGATGACAGTAATGTGTGTACATGAGCTTTAGTGCAAGTCAGATTCCAAGGCAACCCTACTAGCTTGGCATGCTTCTAAGACAATAATATATGAAGACTCTTTCCTATAAACTGTGTCCTCCCAAATTCATATGTTGAAAACTAATTCCCAAAGTGATGGCAATTAAAGGTGAGGCTTTTAGGAATTGATGAGGTCAGCAGGGTGGAGCCCTCACAAACAAGGTTAATGCCATATATAAAAGCCCAGAGAAATCCCTGGCTCCTCCCACCATGTGAAAACACTGAGAGAAGATGCTGTCTGTGAGGAAGCAGGTCCTCACCAGACACCAAATCTGCTGACACCATGATCTGGCTTTTCCAGCTTCCAGAACTATAAGAAATAAGTGTCTGGAGCTTCCAGGTTGATAAAAAGGAAGTAAGAAAAGAAAGAAGGAAGGAAAGAAGTTGCTTCTAAAATACCCAGATCATGATATTTTTGTTATAGTAGCCCAAAATGACCAAGATAATTTTGTCAATTACCTTACATATTATAAGCCTTTGATAAAATAGGCTGTTATAGCCTGGGTGGGTTAAGCCTCTGCCTTCGGCTCAGGTCATGATCTCAGGGTCCTGGGATAGAGTTCTACATCAGGCTCCCTGCTTGGCAGGGAGCTTGCTTCCCCCTCTCTCTCTGTCTGCCTTTCTGCCTACTTATGATCTCTCTCTCTCTCTCTCTCTCTGTCAAATAAATAAATAAAATCTTAAAAAAAAAATAGGCTGTTACCATATAAAAAGGTAGGTAAAGAGTCTCTGGTGTCTTTTTATGTTTACACTAACCTCTTCACTATTGCATATTTGATCCAGAAGTACAAAAGAAATGGGATTTTGGGGTGTCAGGGTGGCTCAGTGGGTTAAAGCCTCTGCCTTCAGCTCAGGTCATGATCCCAGGGTCCTGGGATAGAGCCCCCCATTGGGTTCTCTGCTCAGCAGGGAGCCTGCTTCCTCCTCTCTCTCTGCCGGCCTCTCTGCCTACTTCTGATCTCTATCTGTCAAATAAATAAAATCATTAAAAAAAAAAAAAAGAACTGGGATTTTGTGGGTCGCCTTTATTACTATATTTATTGCGAGAGACTCAGTACAGGGCCAGCACATAACACACACTCAATAAATGTCTATTAAATAAATAAATGTGGGGGCACCTGGGTGGCTCAATCAGTTAAACATCTGCCTTTGGCTCAGATCATGATCCTGTGGTCCTAGGATAAAGCCCCACATCCGGCTCCCTGCTCTGCTGGGAGTCTGCTCCTCCCTCTCCCTCTCCCCCAGCTTAATCTCTTTCTCCTTCTAAAATAAATAAAATCGGGGCACCTGGCTGGCTCAGTGGGTTAAGCCGTTGCCATCGGCTCAGGTCATGATCTCAGGGTCCTGGGATCGAGCCCCACATCGGGCTGTCTGCTCAGCAGGGAGCCTGCTTCCCCCTCTCTCTCTGCCTACCTATCTGCCTACTTGTGATCTCTCTCTGTCAAATAAATAAATAAGATCTTTAAAAAAATAAATGAATGTACAATAACAAAAAAAAATGAATGTAGAGTTTTACTTTACAAACTTTTTTTTTTAACTTTATTTATTTGACAGAGATCACAAGTAGGCAGAGAGGCAGGCAGAGAGAGAGAGAGAGAGAGAAAGGGAAGCAGGCTCCCTGCTGAGCAGAGAGCCCGATGCGGGACTCGATCCCAAGACCCTGAGATCATGACCTGAGCCGAAGGCAGCGGCTTAACCCACTGAGCCACCCAGGTGCCCCTACTTTACAAACTTTTTATTTTTTAAAATATTTTATTTATTTGGGAGAGAGTGAGCAAAATAAAGAAAGAGCACACGAGCAGGGGGCAGAGGAAGAGGGATAAGTAGACTCCCCTGCTGAGCAGGGAGCCTGAAGTGGGGCTCAATCCTCAGACCTTGACCGATTGACCGATCTAGGAGCCCCTACAAACTTTTTTTTTTTTAAGATTTTATTTATTTATTTGACAGAGATCACAAGTAGGCAGAGAGGCAGGCAGAGAGAGAGAGGCAGAAGCAGGCTCCCTGCTGAGCAGAGAGCGCTATGCGGGGCTCGATCCGGGGACCCTGGGACCATGACCTGAGCCGAAGGCAGAGGCCTTAACCCACTGAGCCACCCAGGCGCCCCTTCCTATAAACTTTTGAAAATGTAGGACAAAATCACTCAAAGTCCACACACATTTATTTAATAGCCTACCATGTAACTCATGTTAATTAAAATCCATATTCTGAGATAACCAAAAATAAAATGCCTATTCATATTCAAATATTAAATCCACATGTAAGTTTTAAATCAAGCTTCCTTGGGGTGCCTGGGTGGCTCAGTGGGTTAAGCCACTGCCTTCGGCTCAGGTCATGATCTCAGGGTCCTGGGATCGAGTCCCGCATCGGGCTCTCTGCTCAGCGGGGAGCCTGCTTCCTCCTCTCTCTCTCTGCCTGCCTCTCTGCCTACTTGTGATCTCTCTCTGTCAAATAAATGAATAAAATCTTAAAAAAAAAAAATCAAGCTTCCTTTATCTGAACTAAAGCAAATCATAGTTATGGCTACCCAAAATTGAGGATAAACTTAAAATAATATGCATTCGGATATATTTGGTTTCACAATATTATGTTCTTTATCTTCCCAGTCATTATGAACTAACCATATATGAAATTATTTAGAATGTGTTCAATAAGTAGTTTCCTCTGACAGTACCTTAACTCACTTAGTCACATTACTTCATAACTCAATTGATCATTACAACAATCCATTGAGTTAGGTCATTCAGCTTTTATCTTCCTTTTGAGCAAATGAGATTAAGATAGTGGCCAAGGCTAATCAACAATAATAATTAACAAGTTATGAGTGTTTACCATGTACAATATACCAGGCTAGGAGGGGTTCTTTTAAGGTTTTATTTATTTATTTGACACAGTGAGGGAGAGCGCACGCAAAAGCAGAGGGACTCTCAGGCAGAGGAAGAGAAGAGGCAGGGAGCCCCATGTGGGACTGGATCCCAGAACCCTGGGATCATGACCCAAGCTGAAGGCAGACACCCAACTGACTGAGCCACCCAGGAGCCCCTAGACTAAGAGATTTAACTCAGGACACTATGCTAAGGCTTTTCCAGCTACTGTCTCATTTAATCATTACAAGCTTCTAAAGTAGGAAATCTTTTCCCATTTAATGGATATGAAAACTGGGGTGCCTGGGTGGCTCAGTGGGTTAAAGCCTCTGCCTTCGGCTCACGTCATGATCCCAGGGTCCTGGGATTGAGCCCCGAATCGGGCTCTCTGCTCAGCAGGGAGCCTGCTTCCTCCCCTCTCTCTCTGCCTGCCTCTCTGCCTACTTGTGATCTCTCTCTGTGTCAAATAAATAAAATCTTAAAAAATAAATAAATAAGGGACGCCTGGGTGGCTCAGTTGGTTAAGCAGCTGCCTTCGGCTCAGGTCATGATCCCGGCGTCCTGGGATCGAGTCCCACATCGGGCTCCTTGCTCAGCGGGAGCCTGCTTCTCCCTCTGCCTCTGCCTGCCATTCTGTCTGCCTGTGCTCGCTCTCTCCCTTCTCTCTCTCTGATAAATAAATAAAATCTTAAAAAATATATATATATAAATAAATAAATAAATAAATAAAGGATATGAAAACTGAGGCAGAAGGAGGCTAAGGTAACTTGCCCAAAGGTATTTTTTGTTTTTCTTTCTTTCTTTTTTTTTTTAAAGGTTTTATTTATTTGACAGACAGAGATCACAAGTAGGCAGAGAGAAAGGAGGAAGCAGGCTCCATGCTGAGCAGAGAGCCCGATTCGGGCGGGGCTCGATCCCAGGACCCTGGAAACATGACCTGAGCCAAAGGCAGAGGCTTTAACCCACTGAACCACCCAGGCGCCCCCAAAGGTATTTTTTCATATCACTTGGACGAGAAACTTCTTCAAAAGTATTCACACTTTCTAAAAGTCTGAAGCAACACTTTACCAAGAGACACAAATGGCCAAAAAGAAAATGAAAAGATATTCACCATCAGTCATCAGGGAAATGCAACTTAAAAACCACAATTATAGGGGCACCTTCGTGGTTCACTGGATTAAGCCTCTGCCTTCGGCCCAGGTCATGATCTCAGGGTCCTCGATTGAGTCCTGAATCTGGCTCTCTGCTCAGCAGGGAGCCTGCTTCCACCTCTCTCTCTCTCTGCCTGCCTCTCTGTCAAATAAATAAATAAAATCTCTTTTAAAAAACACAATTATATATCTCTAAACACCTGATTAAAGGGAAAAACACACAAAACTACACAGAGGACAAAAACTCTGATAACAGCAAATGTTGACAAGATAGTGGGGATACAAAATAGAACAGACACTTTAGAAAAGAGTTGGGCAGTTCCTACTTCACTCCAAATAAAAACTGGAATATTTACAATTGTTTGGAAAGCCCTTCATTCAGCCTCCCATGGCCTCTAACCTCCTTTCGCCATCAACACCACTTGGTTATAGCTACACAGCTTTTCTTAAGGCCTGAAATGCTCCTCTTGAGATATCAACTTGCTCAACTCCTTCACTACTTCAAGTCTGCTCAAGTGTCATTCTCTCCAAGAGACTTACCATGACTGTCCTATTTACACTGCACCCATGCAGCCTCCGCATTTCCTTGCCCCATTCTTTTTACTTCTTCCCATTGCAATCATCACCTTCTAACATACCATATAACTTACTTTCTCATTTTATTCATTCTCTTTCTCCTCTCAACTCTCCAATCAATGTAAACTGCAGGATCTTTGTTTTGTTCCCTGATACACATTGAACATGTAGCAGGCACATAGTGGACACTCATCATATTCCTTGTATAAATGCATGAATGCTGTTTTTATCAGAACAAAATAAATTATTTTTTTAAAAAAGATTTTATTTATTTATTTGACAGACAGAAGTCACAAGTAGGCAGAGAGGCAGGCAAAGAGAGAGAGAGGAGGAAGCAGGCTCCCCGCTGAGCAGAGAGCCGGATGCGGGTCTCCATCCGAGGACCTCGATCTCAAAATCTGATCCCTGGGATCAGGACCTGAATTGAAGTCAGAGGCTTTAACCCACTGAGCCACCCAGGCGCCCCTAGAACAAAATAAATTCTTAATACTACTGCACCCTACAGATACTCCTCCTAAAAGCTCGTATAATGTAGAATTTTAAAAATTCCCAGTCTTAACAAGTAATTAAGTATTGACAACCAATCAATTAAGAGAGGGTAGAGACTGAAAACACTTCTTTATGGAAAGGCAGAGGAAGTTTTTAAGAGTCAATTATGAACTTTCTGGCCTCACAGTGACACGGATAGAAGGGCTGCACCAGCTACCTGTCATGTAGCCACAGACCAGTTTACCAGAATAACTGGAACCAGTTTAGGTTGTAGGAAATTTTGCACAATTTCCTAGTCAACTTTAAAAAGCTGTCCTCCAAAATTTGTTTTCTCTAAAGCAAACGGCAAAATCCAATTCTATACTGGATCATTTATGGTCTTTATAAAAGAAAGACGTACCCAGAAATGTTTCACTGAAACCCTGGAGTCTTTGTAAAGGATCCGGCTCTTTTCCCTTCTACCCAACCCTTAAGAATGGGTCCTTGTTTGGCCCGTCCACCTCCCCAGCCGCTCCCTGACAGCTCGAGGCCCTTCCTCCCCAGGATCCTGCTGTCAGTAGTCAAGTGATTATTAGAAAGAGCACACAGGTCAGGGCAAATATCCAGACGAGCATTGCAGCAGCCAGAGTCCAAGAATGTCACCGCGGCGGCAAGCACCGTATCTGCCCCGGATCCTGCCCTGCCACCCCACTACCACCGGGTCCTCCCGGCTAGACACCCACCTCCGGCCAGAAAGGAGCGCAGCCAGAAGTCCCGACGGGCGGCGGGCCCTCCGGCTCCTGCCGCCTGCGGCATCGCGGGAGGGGGGTCGGCCGCTGCCAGGGCCGCCGCCGCCGCCGCCGCCGCCGCCATCAGGACCAGGGCCGCGTCGGGGACTCGGGTCGCCAATTTATAAGCCACGGGCTGGGGCCATGGCCACAGCGGGCGGTGACAGAGCACCGACCGCCGCGCGGGCGGGACGGAATAACACCCGCAGCGCGGCGCGGGCTGATGGCGTACGCCAGGGGCGGGGCCTGGGCCCGGGTCCCAAGTGGGAGTCGCCTGCGCTCGCCTCCTCCCTCAGCCGGCGTCACCCCACGACCCTACTCCCCGCCTCGCTTTTCAGGCCTCTTCTGTTCTAATGGAGGAGTAGCGTGGCCCCGGGGAAGGACCCACCAAAACCCCACCACCTCAGAAAGCTCTCTCCGGTCCACTGACTTGTAACCAACAGCCCATCGGGCTACGTTCTGAACTACCTCAGATGAATCCTTTCCAGAACCAATCTTGGGTTCCCTTCTGCTCTTTCCAGGAATCTCTGAGATTGCACCATCTCCCACCAAATCAGTTCTGCCTTCACAGAGCTGCTCGCTGAACCTCAGTTTCAGCCCTGCCTAACTACCTATTACGTTTCCACTCCACCCCATCGCCTCTGTCAAAGAAATATTGCTAAAGCAGATTGTTCTTTCTTTGCGGTCCTACAAATTACACAGATACTTGTCGGCCCTTCCTGAATCTGTGCTGTGTGCTTGGCTCAGATTCCACTGAGCTCTACTCCTCACCCGTTTCAGCCCTAAACTCTTAGAAACTCCCCGGTTCCTTCTCCCTTCTCCGCTGTATTCCAAGACTCTACTACTTAACTACTCCTTAGGAGCAGTATTCTCTTACTGGGAGCCCCTCATCACTTCCAGGCTGGGCAAAATCATCCCGATTCTTTATGACCAAAGATGTTCTGAACTTACATCCTCTCTTTCAGGAGCTATCTTTTATGATTTTCCTCCATACTTACTCAAACCCCTCTTATCACTGGCACTGGTCTCTTCCTCTTTCTGTGGATATGCTTCTGCAAGGTGTTTCTAGCCACATGTAGTCACTAATGATGAGTCCAGATTTAAATTTTATTTTTCATGGCCTGTAGGTAGTTCAATCAGTGGAGTGGCTGCCCTTGGCTCAGGTCATGATCCCTGGGTCCTGGGACTGAGCCCAGCATCTCCCTCTCTGCTCAGAGGAAAGCCTGCTTCTCTCTCTCCCTCTCTCTGTCTGCTATTCTACCTACTTGTGCTCTCTATTTCTCTGTCAAATAAATAAATCAAATCTTTAAAAAATTTTTTTTTATTTTTCCCAATGTTCCCAATTTCCAATATCTGCGGGAAAATACAGACCTGTATAATAGTATCATTATTTAAATTTTACATGTCCAATGTCAAGAACCAAAAGCTCCCCAAAGTGGAATGACTGCACAACATTGTAAATGTAACTAATGCTTCTAAATTGTACAATTAAAAACGGTTAAAATTGTAAATTTTATTTTATTTAAAGATTTTATTTATTTATTTGATAGAGAGGGAACACAAGCAGGGGGAGTGGGAGAGGGGGAAGCAGGCTCCCTGTTGAGCAGGAAACCTCATGCAGGACTCGATTGCAGGACCCAAGGATCATGACCTAAGTCGAAGGCAGACACTTAATGACTGAGCTACCTGAGCGCCCCTAAAATTGTAAATTTTAAATGAAGTACATCTAACACAATTAAAAAATACAAAGAAAAAACTCGTTTTTTTTATTACAACAACAAAGAAGAAGTTTCTGTATTTTGGAGGTGCCTAACTGGCTCAGACAGTAGACTGTGCAACTCTTGATCTCAGGGTTGTGAATTAGAACCCCACACTGGGTGTAGAGATTACTTAAAAATAAAATCTTTTTAAAAAATAGAACAATTATATGATTTCACTCATATGTGGAATTTAACAAATGAAACAGAGGAGGTGCCTGAGTGGCCCAGTCAGTAAGCATTTGCCTTTGGCTTAGGTCATGGTCCCAGGGTTCTGGGATCTAGACCCACATTGGGCAGAGTGGGAAGCCTGCATTCCCTCTCTCGCTGAGTCTCTCTCTCTGTCAAATAAAAAAGGAAATAATAACAAATCTTAAGAAAAACAGAGGATCGTAAGGAAAAGGAGGGGAAAATAAAGACGAAATCAGATAGGTAGACAAACCATAAGTCTTCTTTTTTTTTTTTAAGATTTTATTTATTTATTTATTTATCTGACAGACAGAGATCACAAGTAGGCAGAGAGGCAGGCAGGGAGAGAGAGGGGGAAGAAAGCTCCCCGCAGAACAGAGAGCCCGATGCGGTACTCGATCCCAGAACCCTGCGATCATGACCTGAGCTGAAAGCAGAGGCTTTAACCCACTGAACCACCCAGGTGCCCCGAACATTTCATTTATTTATTTATTTGAGAGAGAGAATGCGCGTACTGGGGTGAGGGGCAGAGGGAGAAGCAGACTCCCTGCCAAGCAGGGAGCCCAATGAGGGGCGTCATCTGGGTCTCAGTGTGGGCCTCTATCCTAGGATACTCAGTTCATGACCTGAGCAGAAGGCAGAGGCTTAACTGACTTAGCCAACCAGGCACCCCAAAGACTCTTACCTATAGGAAACAAACTGAGGGGTGCTGAAAGGGAGGTGCATGGGGAAATGGGTTAACTGGGTGTTGGGCTTTAAGGAGGGCACTTGATTGAAAGAGCACTGGGTGTTATATGCAACCGATGAGTCACTACCTCTGAAACTAATAACACAGTATATGTTAATTAATTGAGTTTAAATAAAATTTAAAAACCACAAATTTCTGTATTTTCATATTACCTAACTAGCAAAACTGCCCTAATTCCTAGTACTAACACGCATTTTTCCCATCCTATTTCATTTCATTAAACAACATTCCATCCTCAATCCGTAAACTTTGAGAAATTTCCTAATTAGTTTCCCTGCTTTCCTTTGTCTCCTACTGTCTATCCTCAATATGGGAGCCAAAGCAATCCTCTAAAACCTAAAACAGGAGCGCCTAAGTGGCTCAGTCCTTAAGCGTCTGCCTTCAGCTTGGGTCACGATCCCAGGGTATTGGGATCAAGCCCCACATGGGGCTCCCTACTGAGCCGGATGCCTGCGTCTCCCTCTTCTACTCCCCCTGCTTGTGTTCCCTCTCTTACTATGTCTCTCTTTATCAAATAAATAAATAAAATCTTAAACCCTAAACAAATAAAATCAAAAACCCTAAAACAAATTTTGCCACTCCTTATCCCAAACCCCTCAGTTGCTTCCCATTATCATTTAGAAATTCTTATTATATCTCTGACCTCAAATCCTAGGATTCCCTTTAGTCACACTGACTGCTTCTTCCTCAAAAACAAGAATGCTCCCCTCAGAACCTTTGCACATGCTGTTCTTTCTACCTGTGCTGCTTTCTCTCTAAATATTCCATGCAATTTCCTCCTTTTCACCTCTCTTTCGTATCTTTACAGAAATGTTACCTTCAGAGAAGACATTCCTGGCTATAATATTTCAAATTACCAGCACAGGGATGAACCTAGAGGGTTTTATGCTAAGTGAAATAAGTCAAAGAAAGACGAATACCACCTGATTTCACTTATATGTGGAATCTAAAAAACACAATGAGTGAACAAACAAACTCAACAGACTCTTATAGACAGTGAAGAAACTGGTGGTTGTCAGAGAGGAGGTGGGTTAGGGGTGATGGTCAAAATAGATGAAGGGGATTAAGAGGTACAAACTTCCAGTTATAAAATAGATAAGTCATAGAGATAAAAAGCACAATATAGAGAAAATGGTTAACAATAATATAATAATATTGTTTGGTGACTACACTTATGGTGAGCATTGAAAAATGATTAGAATTTTTGAATCCCTATATTGTACCCCTTAAACTAATACAACATTGCATGTCAGTTATACTTCCATACTCAATTTTAGATTTTTTTAAAAGATTTTATTTATTTACTTGAAAGAGAGAGAGTGAGAGAGAGAACATGAGAGGGAAGACGGTCAGAGGGAGAAGCAGACTCCCTGCCCAGCAGGGAACCCGAAGCAGGAATTGTTAGTCATTTTTGAGCAAACTGTTTATGTACACACTTATGAAGAAGAGCCAGAATATACTCTAAGTTGATAATAATAAATCCATTAAATATTAATAGCTTTTTAGTGGGCCTTTTGTTTCTCGGTTGTAGGAAAGGAACATTGTGGCTTTGGATTTTCTTACCAAATAAAATAGTGAAATCCTATGGTGAAAGTCTGGTTTTGAGTAATGCTTATCAGTTAGCATTTCCCATCCTACTCATTGACTTTCTCTTCTCTGTTGGACTGAAAGTTTATCTTCTCAAACATCTTAACACAGAAAATGGTGGAGTATGTGAAATTTCATAGAGTATCTATGAATTTCTTCAAAAGAAATGTAAGCAATAGAATGGGAACAACATTCGAGATAAGCTCATCAGTCAGAACTGATGTCATCAGTATATCAAGACTTCATTGCCTGTACTAGTATTTTATTTGTACTACTGCCACTCACTCTTTAAGTATATGTGGTCATCAGTGTGCAACATAGTGTATTTGGCCATTCTTTTTTTTTTTTTTTTGAGATTTTATTTATTTATTTGACAGACAGAGATCACAAGTAGGCAGAGAGGCAGGCAGAGAGAGAGAGGAGGAAACAGGCTCCCCGCCAAGCAGAGACCCGGACGCAGACATGAGGCTTGATCCCAGGATTCTGGGATCATGACCTGAGCCGAAGGCAGAGGCTTTAACGCACTGAGCCACCCAGACACCCCGTATTTGGCAATTCTGAGTTAAGACTGTAAATGTGCAGAACTAGAGCAGAAGGCTACAGAGGAAATACCTAACCTGCTCACCAGGTGCTGTAACTCTGTGCTTGTTTCATTTATGTGTAACACTAATTTTCTTCTTAGAGAATTTCATAATGAAACAGTGAAATGAGAAGTACTTAAAAATATTCCATTTAATTTGATGTTTTTGATTTCTAGTTAATTACTACAAAGCTGGGAGTTTCCAGTCATGTGCACAGATTAATGGCTGGATCCATGGCAGGTAAGAGGAGGGATGTATTTTCTTTCTTTTTTTTTTAAAGATTTTATTTATTTATTTGACAGAGAGAGATCACAAGTAGGCATAGAGGCAGGCAGAGAGAGAGAGGAGGAAGCAGGCTCCCTGATGAGCAGAGAGCCCGATGCGAGGCTCGATCCCAGGACCCTGAGATCATGACCCGAGCCGAAGGCAGCGGCTTAACCCACTGAGCCACCCAGGCGCCCCTCTTTCTTTCTTTTTTTTCTTTCTTCCTCTCTTTCTTCTTATTTATTATTTTTTAAAAATAGTTTTTGTGTTTGAGAGAGAGAGCACAAGCAGGGGGTGGGGGCGAGTGAGAGGGAGAAGCAGAAGCAGACTTCCGCTGAGCAGGGAGCCCACGCAGAACTCGATCCCAGGACCCTGGGATCCTGACCTGAGTCGAAGGCAGTCGCTTAACCAACTGAGCCACCCAGGTGCCCCCCATAATAAATTTTAAAATAATAATAATAAATAAAATTATAGGGGCACCTGGGCCGACTCAGTCAGAAGAGCATGCAACTCTTGATCACGGGGCTATGAGTTAGAACCCCATGTTGGCATAAAGATTACATTAAATAATTTTAAATAAATAAAGAAATAAATAAGATTACCATTTACTCTACCAGCTCTACCAAAACTCTTTTCTCTGCTTTAATTTAAATACTTTCCAGGCACCTGGGTGGCTCAGTGGGTTAAAGCCTCTGCCTTCAGCTCAGGTCATGATTCCAGGGTCCTGGGATCGAGCCCTGAATCCGGCTATCTGCTCAGCAGGGAGCCTGCTTCCCTTCCTCTCTCTCTGCCTGCCTCTTTGCCTACTTGTGATATCTCTCTGTCAAATAAATAAATAAAATCTTAAAAAAAAATAATTTAAATACTTTCCACAGGACTTGTTGCCTTTACATAAATAAATATAAGATTTATATTTATATATAAAATGTTCCTACCATCAGTTTTCCTATCATCAGTTTTACATTCCCAGAATATAAATTCTGGAATGCCTGGGTAGCTCAGTCGTTTATGCCTTCAGCTCGAGTCATGATTCTAGTGATCAAGCCCCGAGTGAGAATCCCTGCTCAACGTGGAGCCTGCTTCTTCCTCTCCCTCAGCTGCTCCCCCGTTTGTAATCTTTCTTTCTCTCCTTCTCTCTTAAATAAATAAATAAATAAATAAATAAAATATTTTTTAAAAAAATAGAATGTGGGGGCGCCTGGGTGGTTAAGTCAGTTAAGCATTTGCATTTGGCTCAGGTCATGATCCCAGGGTCCTGGGATAGAGCCCAGTATCAGGCTCCCTGCTCAGTAGGGAGCCTGCTTCTCCCTCTCCCTCTGTTGCTCCCCTTGCTTGTGAATTCTTTCTCTGTCTCTCTGTCAAATAAATAAATAAAATCTTTAAAAAAAGATTCCTTTAAAAGAAATAGAATATAAGTTCCATGAGGGTAGGAAATTATCTGTTTCATTGAGTGGTAATTCATGAATTATCATTCATTTGATACCAAATAGATGATAAATGATGGTAGATCTACTTAAAGACCAATCTTTTCTATTTTTTAAAAGATTTTATTTTTATGTTAAGTAACTACAATTTAAATTAAGAGTATGAGGGGTGCCTGGGTGGCTCAGTGGGTTAAAGCCTCTGCCTTTGGCTCAGGTCCTGATCTCAGAGTCCTGGGGTCCAGCCTGGTATCGGACTCTCTACTCAGTGGGTAGCCTGCTTCCCCCTCTTTCTCTGCCTGCCTTTCTGCCTACTTGTGATCTCTCTCTCTTTCTCTCTGTCAAATAAATAAATAAATAAAATCTTTTAAAAAAATTTTGGAAGAAAAAGAAGATTTTTGTTTTTAAGTAATCTCCACACCCAACATGTGGCTCGAATTCACCACTCTGAGATCAAGAGTCACATGCTCTACGGGTTGAGCCACCCAGGTGCACCAAAGTTCAATCTTCTCTATCTCTGCCTTTCACTTTTAGAATATCTAAAAACCAGTAACCAGAGGCTAGGAAAACAGAGAAAAATCAATCCACTTCCTTAAAGAATGTACTATGTCGTGGGATGAATGTGAACCTAATAGTAAAATAAATATAATACAAATAAAAGTGGGAGTACAAGGGAAGGATCATCGTTGTTAGCAGTCACCCAGGAAGGAGGTAATTGAGCTGTACTTTGACATGGGCCAAAGCAAAATCACATCCATATCCACACACACATAAAAAGACACTCAGTCTGTTCAAGAAACAAAGAGTAGTCCAATTTGCTTATTTTAAGAAACCTAATCCCCTCTCCATGACTTCCCAGCACTTGCATGGCAACCATTGACCAGTAACATTAGAGAAGTGGGTCAAGGTTATATCATGAACAGGTTTAATCTTTGGCTAAATAGTTTAGACTTAGTTCAATGGAAAATAAGAAACTGATGACAGTTCTGTTTTAGAAAAGTTAATCTGGAAGAGATTAATAGAAACTTTGGGAAAGCAGACACTGACAGATCGTTAATAAGGAAACCAGTTAGGAAGCTTTTGTAATAATCCAGGCAAGAGAGTGGTGGGAGCATGAAAACATAGTGACCTAAAAGGAAATGGATGGAAGGGTACCTAGGTGACTCAGTGCATTGGGCCTCTGCCTTCAGCTCAGGTCATGATCTCAGGGTCCTGGGATGGAGCCCCGCATCGGGTTCCCTGCTCGGTGGGGAGCCTGCTTCCACCTCTCTGTGCCTGCCTCTCTGCCTACTTGTGATCTCTCTCACTCTCAAATAAATAAAATCTTTAAAAAAAAAAAAAAAGGGAAATAGATGGGGACACTTGACTGGCTCAGTCAGAAGAGTGTGCAACTCTTGGTCTTGGGGTTGTGAGTTTGAACCCCACATCGGGTATAGACATTACTTAAATATATAAAACCTTAAACAAAACAAGAATCAAAGGAAATGGATGAAGGAAAAGTTAAAGTTGCTGCAAACTTTTTGCTAGAGTGATTAACAGATTTGATGGTACCATCAACAGAATAGGGAAGACAGAAAGAGGGAGTGGTTTAAGGCACAGAAAGGGGTTAGAGATATTAGCACAAACAGCAAAGATGTGAAACAAAAACAATACCAGCAAAAAGCCAAAATAATTTTTTAAGATTTTATTTATTTATTTGAGAGCTAGCAGAGTGAAAGAGAGCATGAGTGGAAGGGAGGGGCAGAGGGAGAGGGAGAAGCAGACTCCCGGCAGGGAGCTGATGTGGGGCTCAACCCCAGGACCCTGGACTTATGACCCAAGCCAAAGGCAGACGTTTAATCAACTGAGCCACCCAGGTGCCCTGAAAAAATAATTTAAAAATAAACACTGTACAGGCACACCTGGGTGGTAAAGTTGGTGAAGCATTGAAATAATGCTTGATTTCAACTCAGGTCATGATCTCAGGGTTATGGGATCAAGACCTGAGGCAGGATCCGTGCCCAGTGCAGGGTGTGCTTGGGATTCTCACCCATTCCCTCTCCCTTCTCCTCTGCCCTTCCACCACTGGCAAGCACCCCCACTCTCTAAAATAAATAGATAAAATCTTAGAGGAAAAAAACTGTAAAGATGCTGAAAACACATGAAGTGCCAAAGAACAAAGTTTGTTTTTTTTTTTAAGTAAGTTCTACCCTTAAAGAGAGGCTTGAACTCACAACTCTGAAATCAACAGTAGCATGCTCTACTGATTGAGCCAGCCAGATGTCCCTTGTAAAGGACAAAGTTTTGGCAAAGGTTTTGTTTGTTTGTTTGTTTGTTTGTTTGTTTTATTCATTTGGGGGCGACTGGGTGGCTCAGTGGTTTAAGCCTCTGCCTTTGGCTCAGGTCATGATCTCAGGGTCCTCTGCTCAGCAGGGAGCTTTCTTCCCCCTCCCTCTGCCCCTGCCTCTCTGCCTACTTGTGATTTTTGTCAAATAAATAAAATCTTAAAAAAAAAAGATTTTATTTATTTGTTTGAGAGAGGGTGAGCGAGCCAGGTTGTGGGGGTGAGGGTGTCGTGAGCAGGGAAGAAGAGCAGAGGGAGAGGGAGAAGCAGACTCCCCACTAGGCAAGGAGCCTAATGCAATACTATATCTTGGGACCCCAGGATCATGACCTGAACCAAAGGCAGACGCTTAACCAACTGAGCCACCCAGACACCCCAAAGTTGTTTTTTGTTTTTTTTTTAAATATGGACAATGTATAACTACCAAATAGATCATATACAACAATAACTACCTAAAAAGTCTTATTTATGGAGTATCTGGGTGGCTTTGTTGGTTAAGCTCCCAACTCTTGATTTCTACTCGGGTCATGATCTCAGGGTCCTGAGATCAAACCATACCTAGGGCTCTGTGCTAGGTCTGGGGCTTACTTAAGATTCTTTCTCTCCCGCTGCCCCTCCCCACCTGCTTGTACTCTATCTTGCTCTTTCTCTCAAAAAAAAAAAAAAAAGAAAAGAAAAAGTCTTCTTTGAAAACTTCCCCATCCTCACAGGTACCCCCACATTTTGTGAAACAGGGAGGAATCAACGTGTCATTTTAAGATGATTCATTTATTTATTTGAGAGGGAGACAGAGAAAGAGCAGGGCGGTGGGCAGGGCAGGGAACTGTGGCTTGCAGACTCCCTGCTGAACACAGCCCAACAGGGGGCTCTGACTCAGGACCCTGAGATCATGACCTACGCCAAAATCGGTTAACCAGCTAAGCCTCCTAGACACCGCTGAGTGTGACATTTTAATAAACATTGTCATGGATCTTAGCTATCTTCAAGTCTTCTATTAAGTAGTATTTAAGACCACAGATCATTAACTTTTACTTACTTATATTTATCAGGAATAAGCATCATTGGGGTGTCTGGGTAGGCCAATTGGTTAAGTCAGTGCCTTCAGCTCAGGTCATGATCCCAGCGGCCTAGGATCAAGCCCTGCTTCGGGCTCCCTGCTCAGCAAGGAGTCTGCTACTCCCTCTTTCTCTCTCCCTCTGCCTGTCATCCAGCTCATGCTCTCCTGCTTTCTCTTTCCCTCTCTTTCTCTCTCTGCCAATAAATGAACAAACAAACAAAAAAAGGAATAAGCATCATTTATCACAGACGTCTCGTGTCTTATTAATTTCAAGAACTTTGGAGTCAAATGTAACTTAACCTATACATAAGATCTTTGCTCCTTTAGTACAGAATTTATCCATATACAAAATTTAAAATATTTTATTTTATTATTTTTTAAGATTGATTTACTTAAGCAATCTCCATAGCCCATGAGGGGTTTGAACTCATGACCCCGAAATCAAAAGTCACATGCTCCTCTGACTGAGCCAAATGCTACACAACTTCACATGAAGTTGGACATCTCCATTTTCTTTTGTGTACATACAATGTATGGTGTTCTAGGGGCACCTGGGTGGCTCAGTCAGTTAAGCATCTGCCTTCAGCTCAGGTCATGATCCCAGGGTCCTGGGAGTGAGCCCCACATTGGCCTGCCTGCTCAGTGGGGAGTCTGCTTCTCCCTCTCCCTCTGCCTATTTCTCCCTCTGCTTATACTATTTCTATCTCTCTCTCTCTGTCAAACAAATAAATAAAAAAAAATTTAAAAATAAAAACAGGGCATTTCATTGGCTCAGTTGGTTGAGCCACTGCCTTGGCTCAGGTCATGATCCTGGAGTCCTGGGATCCAGTCCCATATTAGGCTTTCCCTGCTCTTCAGGGAGCCTGCTTCTCCCTCTCCCTCTGCCTCTCTCCCTGCTTGTGCACTTTCTCTCTCTCTCTCTATCCCTCTGTCAAATAAATAAATGAAACCTTTTTAATAAATAAATAAATAAAATAAAAACTGGTAATCCATAAGAAAGAGAGAGAGAGAGAGAGAGAAAGAAAAATATTTTAGCATGTAAGAAGAAATGCCATAACAGGGGCACCTGGGTGGCTTAGTTGTTAAGCATCTGCCTGTGGCTCAGGTCATGATCCCAGAGTCCTGGGATTGAGTCCCACATCAGGCTTGCTGCTCAGCAGGAAGCCTGCTTCTCCCTCTCCCACTCCCACTGCTTGTATTTCCTCTCTCGCTGTGTCTCTCTCTATCAAATAAATAACTAAAATCTTAAAAAAAAAAGAAGAAGAAGAAGAAGAAATGCCATAACTATTTCTGAAATGATACACATGAAACTGTGTAGCAGTGATTACCTCTGGAAGATAGAATTAATGAAGGATGGGGGAACTGTACCTTTCACTTTTCATTACCCATTCTTTTATATGGTTTGAGGGTTTTTAAAGCATGTTTTGGTTATATTTTGAATCTCAGGTAATTATATTTTAAAAAATTGGGGTGCTGGGTGGCTCAGCTTTTAAGCATCTGCCTTTGGCTCAGGTCATGATCCTAGGACTGGGATCAAGCCCCTCATAGGGCTGCCTGCTCAGTGGGGAGTCTACTTCTCCCTCTCCTTTGCCCCTTCCCATGCTCCTGCTCTCTCTCTCAAATTAATGAATAAAATCTTAAAAGAAATTACATGAGATAAACATAATTCTTAGGACGCCTGGGTGGCTCAGTTGGTTAAGCAGCTGCCTTCAGCTCAGGCCATGATCCCAGCGTCCTGGGATCGAGTCCCACATCGGGTTCCTTGCTTGGCAGGGAGCCTGCTTCCCCCTCTGCCTCTGCCTGCCACTCTGCCTGTGCTCACTCTTGCTCCTCAAAAAATGAGAAATAAATAAATAAAATCTTAAAAAAAAAAACCTAATTCTTACTATTTTCAACTCTAGAAATAATATATATTCTGAAGCTGTGATGTCAGATTTCCATGGCTAAGATGCAATAGGCAGTTGAAGAAAGTTTGTGAACATAAGGTAAAGGTTAATAAGAAAAGCAGGAATTTTAGGAAATTGCCTCAGATTTTGCTTTTATTTTGGCTTAAGACATCCTGTATTTAGGGGCAGCTGGGTGGCTCAGTGGGTTAAAGCCTCTGCCTTCGGCTCAAGTCATGATCCCAGGGTCCTGGGATGGAGCATCACATCGGGCTCTCTGCACAGCAAGGAGCCTTCTTCCCTTCCTCTCTCTCTCTCTCTGCCTGCCTCTCTGCCTACTTGTGATCTCTGTTTGTCAAATAAATAAATTAAATCTTAAAAAGAAAAAAGACATTCTGTATTTAAAAAATGAAAACTGGGGCACCTGGGTGGCTAGTGGGTTAAAGCCTCTGCCTTTGGCTTGGGTCATGGTCTCAGGGTCCTGGGATCAAGCCCCACATCAGGCTTTCTGCTCAGCGGGAAGCCTGCTTCCTCCTCTCTCTCTGCCTGCCTCTCTGACTACTTATAATCTCTGTCTATCAAATAGATAAATAAAATATTTTAAAATTTTTAAAAAATAAATAAATAAAATAAAATAAAAAATGAAAACTGACATTTTCTAGGTCAAGTCTTTTACTAGAGCCCACCAAATCTGCATATTAATTTTTTCAATTTGATTATAGTTATTGCACATTCATTTGTAACAACATAGCGGAGTAAGAAAGAAAAAAAGCATTGAATGCTTGCTTCTCTACTTAATAGATAAATGATCTTAAGGACTTACTAAATATCTGACCTTTAGTTTCTAATCTATAAAATGTGATTGATGCCCCCACCCTTGATATGATGTGAATATCAAATGAGATCAGGGAACCATAGAAGCTACCAAAGTGCTCAGCACATAGTAGGTGCTATATTTCTCTCACTTCCTTAGAATGTGCTTTCTTAGACCTGCAGAACATATTATTATTCATTCAGTCAACATACATTTACTCTCAACCTACTCTGTTCAAGGCATTATGTTAGATGACCAAGATATAAAAGTCAAAAAGACAAAATTTCTACAAAGTCTTTTGTAAGAGAGCAAGCAGCTACAAAAAAAGTGAGTACAATTTGTTGGAATTAGGGATGTGCATGGAGTTCTACAAGGTCAAAAGAGGAGAGAAACCATTTCCATAAGAGGAGTGGGGAGATTAGGAATGAGACAAGCTGAGTCTTGCAAAATGAGTAAGTTTTCCAGGCACTTGTAGGAGAAAAAAATATTTCAGAGGAGTATCTGAATCATCTCAATGTTGTTACAGTTAGATACAGCAATGAAATTGAGATAGCATAGAAATTGTTTACAGAACTGACCTAATTTATTCTTTCATTCATTTAATAGGTATTTCTTATACAGATGATAAGCATCATAGATACAACAGTAAATAAAAACTTGGTCCATCTCTTCATCTTGGGGTGATAAGTTTGAGCTTCATGTTGGGTGTAGAGATTACTTAAAAAATAAAAGCTTGGGGCACCTGGGTGGCTCAGATGGTTAAGGATCTGCCTTCGGGGGCGCCTGGGTGGCTCAGTGGGTTAAAGCCTCTGCCTTCGGCTCAGGTCATGATCCCAGGGTCCTGGAATCGAGCCCCGCATCGGGCTCTCTGCTCCGCAGGGAGCCTGCTTCCTCCCCTCTCTCTCTGCCTGCCTCTCTGCCCGCTTGTGATCTCTGTCTGTCAAATAAATAAATAAAATCTTTAAAAAAAAAAAAAAAAGATTGTGTTTAAAAAAAAAAAGGATCTGCCTTCGGCTCTGGTCATGATCTCAGGGTCCTGGGATTGAGCCTTGTGTTAGGCTTCCAGCTCAGTGGGGAGTCTGTGTCCTCCTCTTCCTCTGCCTCCTCTTCCTCTGCCTCTCCTGCTTATGCTATCTCTCTCAAATGAACAAATAAAATCTTTTTTAAAATAATAATAATAATTAATAAAAGCTTAAGGGGATGCCTGGGTTGCTCAGTTGGTTAAGCATCTGCCTTTGGCTCAGGTCATGATCCCAGGGTCCTGAGATCGAGCCGCACATTGGGCTCCCAGGTCGGCAGGAAGCCTGCTTCTCCTTCTTCTTCTGCTGCTTCCCTGCTTGTGTTCCCTCTCTCACAGTGTCTCTCTCTGTCAAATAAATTAATAAAATCTTTTAAAAAATAAAATAAAAGTAGGGGTGCTTGGGTGACAGTGGGTTGAGCCTCTGCCTTTGGCTCAGGTCATGATCTCAGGGTCCTGGGATCAAGCCCCGCATTGGGCTCTCTGCTCAGTGGGGACCCTGCTTTCTCCTCCCTCTCTGCCTGCCTCTCTGCTCTCTCTCTTGTCAAATAAATAAATAAAATCTTTAAAATAAAATAAAAGTGAAAACTTAAAACCAAAGCAAACCTAGTCCATGACCTTTAGGGAAATTATACTCTAGCAGGAAAGACAAATTTTAATCAAATAATCACACAAATTAATGTAAAATGGAAACTGAGATAAGCCTCCTCCTTTTAAGAGGAGGCTTAGTGCATGGTGATAAAAGACAGTAAAACAGGGATTTGACCTAAATAAGAAGTTTAGAAAAGGCTTCCTTAAGGAAGTGATGCTTGAACCCAGAGGTGAAGGATGATGACTAGGGCTTAACTGAGGAATAGAACAAGAAAAAGCATTCAGAAAAAGGAAACAGAGCCTCTGGTGGGGAATGTTTGATGGTCTCAAAGGTCTGATCACAGTCTCAAATGCATAACTACAGTATGTCCTTTATGGGTCAAGAATTCAGAAGCCTTCCCTGATCAGGCAAGTCACTCACCCTGATAAAGGTATAAGACAATAGAGGGAGCTGCTGGACTGAAGAAGTGTCAAAGTATCTGTTCAGCCTAAAATGAAACTTGTAGGCAAACGAAATTTACTGGTTTATAAGAACAGAAATACTGCTTTGCAAACACAGAAGAAAGCTACTGTGGCTGGAGTAGGAAGAACTAGGATGTTTGTGATACAAGATGAGATAGAGAAATAGGTAAAATCTTATAACTACTAGCAACCTTGTAGCCACCCTGGAGATCTTGTCATCATCCTAAAAGCAACATGAAGCCAAAATGTTAAGCTGCGGTTGAGAAGGTGTACCTTTCAAAAAGATTCCTGCGCATGCCTTGGATAATGGATAATGGAATAGGGACAAAAGTAGTTATGATTAGACTATTGCAAGATGTGCCACTTGGTCTAGACTGAAGGCCATAAGAATGGAGGGAAATGGATGGACTGGAGAGACATTGAAATGATAAAATGGGTGAGACTTGGCAACGAATTTGATAAGGGCAATGGGGAGAGGTAAATGTCAAGGATAATTCCTTGGTTCCTGTTAACTTAAATGTATGGATTCACTGAGGCAGGAATTACTGGAAAATAATTAGTTTGTTACTGGTTTAGAGCAAGGTGGAAGGACAGAGGTAAGGATGAGTTGCTTGGTTGGGACAAACTAAGTTTGCAGAGACCTTGGAAACATCCAGGCAGAGATATTAAAGAGTTGACTATATAAGGAGCAGCCTGGGATGAAGATATAACATTAGCAAATCAAGGCTAAGGAGAAAGTGAAAACCCAGAATTCAGCTATGGGTAATTACAACACTTAATGGTTAGCTAGAGAATGATGGCAAAGGAGACAAAGAAGTTGCTACAGATGGAGAAGGAAAAACAGGAGTTATAGAAGCCAATGGAAAAGAGTATTTTAAGAATAATATAGTATTGGGTGATGAGTACTGAGTAACATATGGAACTGTTAAAGCACTGAAACTAATATAACGATGTATGTTAACTATGCTGAAGTTAAAATTTAAAAATAAATAAAATAGAAAATAAAGAGAAAAAACTAAAGTGTTAGCCTACTTTTAAAAAAAAAAGTTGAGCTTAAATGTCTGGGAAAGATCCAAGTTGAAATAATCTGGAGCCCAAAAATGGACTTTAAGTTTAGAGAGATAAACTTGGAGGTTTGTGGCATTTAAGTTGCAATTTAAGTCATACTTATTTAAAGATCAGAGTTTAATATGTAAAGATAGTACTTGTATCCCATCAACAGTAGCAATTACTATTCACACACTTAAGCAAGAATAACACTGATGGATTTACTTACTGTTTTCCTGCCAGAAGACAAAAACACTTTGGAGATATTATGCAATTGCTTCTGTCAGTCCATACTTGACCTGTCAGCAATATTTATTGAGGGTATTACAGTATGAGATCCTATCAAAAGGTAAGATCCCCCCAAAATAGAAGATAACAGTCTTACCCTGAAGCCTTCAGGCAGTTGGGGAAATAAAATGTTGACATATGTAATACTAATTAACAGTGCCAAAATTACATATTGGTGAGTACCAATGAATAAAATTCAACTCTATTATTCATGAATGCTGAGGAGGAATGATAATTCAGAGGTTATTTACTTTGCGGGAGTTGTTCAAGAACAGTTTGCTAGAGGAACTAAGTTGTCAGTGGATTTTAAATAATAGAATTCTAGAGGTGGTAAAGGCCTTGGAAATCCTCAAAGCAATGACAAATATTTTTTAAGTCCTTTTTTTTTTCTCCTAAGATTTTTATTTATTTATTTGACAGAGAGGAAACACAAGCAGGGACAGTGGGAAAGGGAGAAGCTTCCCGATGAGCAGGAAACTCAACATGGGGCTCCATCCCATGACCCTGGGATCATGACCTGAGCAGAGGGCAGACATTTAATGACTGAGCCACCCAGACGCCCCTTTTGAAGTTCTTCTTATAGATAAGGGGCAACCAAGGGAAAGAGGCCTGCAGAGCTCTTGCTTTGTGTGGGCCTGTTATAGATGCTTTACATTTACTGTCATGTTTAAGGTATGGTGACATCGTGAAGTTTATAAAGAAATTAGTCTTGCGGCGCCTGGGTAGCGTAGTCAGTTAGGCATCTGACTCTTGATTTTGGCTTGGATCATGGTTTCAGAGTGTAGGATTGAGCCCCCTCATCAGGCTCTGTGCTCAACACAGAGTCTGCTTGTCCCTCTTCCTCTGTTCCTCCCCCGGCTCACTCTCTCTCTTTATCTCTCTCTCAAATAAATAAATGAATAAAATCTTTTTCTTAAACGAGTTTATTTATTTATTTGAGAGTGAGAGAATGAGCAGAAGGGAGGGACAGAGGGAGGGGGAGAAGCAGACTCCCCACTGAGCAGGGAGCCTGGTGTGGGGCTCCATCCCAGGACTCTGGGATCATGACCTGAACCAAAGGCAGATGTTCAACCAACTGAGCCACCCAGGCAGCCCAGTTAATAAAATATTTTATTTTATTTTATTTTATTTTATTTTATTTATTTATTTGACAGAGATCACAAGTAGGCAGAGAGGCAGGCAGAGAGAGAGAGAGAGAGGAGGAAGCAGGCTCCCCGCCGAGCAGAGAGCCCGATGCGGGACTCGATCCCAGGACCCTGAGATCATGACCTAAGCCGAAGGCAGAGGCTTAACCCACTGAGCCACCCAGGCGCCCCCCAGTTAATAAAATCTTAAAAAAAGAAAAGAAAAGAAAAGAAAAACAAAACTAGTTTCAATTGTGCAAACATAGAATTGTTGGATGGCAGCCATAGAGTTTAAATCAGACCTCAGAGAGGTATTTAACAACAAAAAACACTTTTCTAAGTTTTAGTTATTTATTTTAGAGAGAAAGAGAGAGGGTGTATGTGCAGGGGTGGGGAGGGGCAGAGGGACAGGGAGAGAATCTTCAAACCAACTCCCCTCTGAGCCCAGAGTCCTACTGGACTGGATCTCATGACCCATGAGATCATGACCCAAGATGAAACCAAAAGTCAGACGCTTGACCTACTGAGTCACCCAGGTGCCCCCCCCCCCAAATTTCTTCAGCTGTTTCCTGTCTGCTATGAGCCAGGTCTCGAGCTAAGCACTAGGGATATAAAAAGGAAAGATAAGCCCCTTGAGGGGCTTACAGTTTGGTGGCATGTGTGAGAGGTGTTATGCCAGAGATGTGGAAATGTAGCAGACGCCATGTGGAGGGAGCCGGGACACTCCCTATTCTGCCTGGGTCGCTTCCTAGGCTTCACAGACAAGGAGCTGTGCGAGCTGAGTTTTGAGGGATGAGGAAAAGTTTGCCAGATCGATGAGAATAAGAGTAGTATAGAGGAAGGAGAGGCAGAACAGGAGGAAAGACATTCCAGGCAGACCTGTATCTGTTTCAACTTTTCCATCCCTTCTATTCACAAAGCCAGAGAAAATATGTTTGTTAGGAGAGACTCACCAGGTAGTTAAGATCTCTCTGAATGAATTCTCAGCGGGGAGGAAGACAATGTCCGGAAATAATTCAGGCAATTGCTTTAGAGTGCCTAATAGGGGCTCCTGGGTGGCTCAGTTGGTTGAGCATCTGCTCAGGTCATGATCACAGGGTCCTGGGATCCACACATTGGGCTCCCTGCTCTGCTGGGAGCTGTCTTCTTCTTCTTTCTGCCCCCTCCTCCCTGCTCAGGTTCTCTCTCTCTCTCCCTCTCTTAATTAAGTAAATAAAAAAATGAATTCTTTTTTTTTAAAGATTTTATTTATTTATTTGACAGAGAGAAATCACAAGTAGATGGAGAGGCAAGCAGAGAGAGAGAGAGAGGGAAGCAGGCTCCCTGCCGAGCAGAGAGCCCGATGCGGGACTCGATCCCAGGACGCTGAGATCATGACCTGAGCCGAAGGCAGCCAAGCCGTTCAACCCACTGAGCCACCCAGGTGCCCCAAAAATTAATTCTTATAAAAGAAAAAAAGTGCCTAATAGTTGGAGGTCACTACATGTGACATAGAGAAACATCAGCATGGAGCAGGGTCCAGAATGTTTCAGGTAAGAATGAATGGAAAACAGATCAGGAACATCGCCCCTGGTTTCCAGGGTGAGAGATAATGGGCTGGAGTTACAAAGCAAAATATTCTGGGCTATGTTCAGCTTTGGAAGTCTTCTGCTGGACCAGGAGTCCTCAAGCCCTTGTAGTGCCGAGAGAACTCTGAAGAAGAGAGAGAAGATGCTGATGGCTTTTGGCTGGACATGTAAGATAAGAACTAGGAAGGCCTACACGTGCCACAGAATTCCAGGACGGAGGTATGTCCTGGAAAGTAAGGGGGTGGGTGGCGGGGGGGAGCATGAAGGTGTGCTGGGAATGTGACCTCTGGAGAGTGGGTCAGTAGGCTTCGGGATAAATAGATTTTATAGGGACAAGAAACAGCAAGAAATAGAACTTGTCATGGAGAGAATTTGGACGGAAGGGCAAGATCAGACAAAGGGGTGACCTGGGCGTGCCAAACACAAAGACCTCTAGAATGCAGGGAAGATGGAGCATTGGAGAAACGACGGAAGAGGGACGCCTGGGTGGCTCAGTTGGTTAAGCAGCTGCCTTTGACTCAGGTCATGATCCCAGTGTCCTGGGATCGAGTCCCACATCGGGCTCCTTGCTTGGCAGGGAGCCTGCTTCTCCCTCTGCCTCTGCCTCTGCCTGCCTCTCTGTCTGCCTATGCTCGCTCGCTCTCTCTCCCTCTATCCCTGACAAATAAATAAATAAATAAAATCTTTTTTTTTTTTTAAAGATTTTATTTATTTATTTGACAGAGAGAGATCACAGGTAGGCAGAGAGGCTGGCAGAGAGAGAGAGAGAGAGAAGCAGGCTCCCCTCTGAGCAGAGAGCCTGATGTGGGACTCGATCCCAGGACCCTGAGATCATGACCGGAGCCGAAGGCAGCGGCTTAACCCCCTGAGCCACCCAGGCGCCCCATAAATAAATAAAATCTTAAAAAAAAAAAAAGAAAAACGACGGAAGATGCGAGAAAGAAGGGCCGTTAAAATAGTAAAAGCAGCTTAAATAAAATAGCACGGACACTATGGGCTCCAGGGCAAAAGTGACAGAGCAGCCATATAACAGGGAAGACACTTTAGCGAAGGAAGGAAATAGTACTGCTGAGGAAGGGTGGGAAAGGTAAGTAAGAAATCTATTGCTTGGGGGCGCCTGGGTGGCTCAGTGGGTTAAGCCTCTGCCTTCCGCTCAGGTCATGATCTCAGGGTCCTGGGATAGAGCCCTGTGAAGGGCTTCCTGCTCCGTGCGGAGCCTGCTTCTCCCTTTCCCTCTGCTGTTCCTCCGGCTTGTGCTCTCTCGTGCTCTCTGTCAAATAAATAAACAAAATCTAAAAAAGAGAGAGAGAGAGAGAGAAAGAAATTTATTGCTTAAGGGCCCCACTTGACAGTTTGGGCTATGGGCAGCTTTAATAGTGAGGGAAATGAAGGCTTAGAACAGGTCCCATGGCAGAAAGAGGCTAAAAATCTCCCCAGACAGGGAGTACTAAGGAGCAATAAAGACTTCAGGCAGATTTAGATCTTGAGATTTTGAAGCTGGCTAAGGCTCTAAGAGATTTCTGCTGCTTGCAAGCAGGAGAGGAAATGGATGATGGGAATCTAGAGATCAAGTGAGGATGCTTCCTGGTTGAGTGGGAGACGTTATGAGAACAACTGAAGTAGTGGATTGAAAAGGTTACCAGTGAATTCGCTGGACAAGGCATAAAAAGGAGAAAATGGCCTAATCTTGTCATTAGAAGTAGGGAAGTAGCTTGCACCAGAACAAGCTCACTTTGACCACAGATAGTTCTCCATTGGAAGTTTGGTTCTTTTGGAAGTTGTCTGTAATATAAAAGAGCCTGTTTCATCATCATAACCAGAATATGTCTTCATGCTTTACAATTACTGTGAAGACATGCCAATCCTACTTTCTTTCAAAACAATTCTGGCAATATCAGTTTTTTTTTTTTTTTTTTCAGTTTTTTTCCCCTTCAGAATACTAATTTGATTTCCTTCCTTCCACCTTCTGCACTGAAATGTGTTTTGGTTTGTATCCACCATGTGTTGTCCGGACCCTGTGCATTCTTGACAATCTTTGAATTCAATTTAGAAACTTGAGTAAGAAAGGGCTTTAGGTCTGCGTCTGCCATTAAATGGACCAATAAATGCCGTGAATTCCTACAGACTTGCTCAGTGCAAATCCTCTGGTAATTCCCTTGAATCTTTTCTGCTCTAAGTTTTCTTGCTCTCTTGAACTCCTGGTGGAATTGACAGCATAGGTGTTTTTCAATTTTTTTTTTTTTTAAGATTTAGTTATTTGAGAAAGAGAGAGAGCACAAGTGAGCAAGTGAGCATGGACAAAGAGAGGGGGAGGAAGAAAGAATCATCTCTCTACTGAGCACAGAGCCTAGTGCAGTGTATCCCAGGACTCTGACATCAGGACCTGAACCAAAATCCAGAGTTGACAGCTTAACTGACTGAGCCACCCAGGCAGGACAAGAGAATAGATCTTTCTCAAAGCTAAGCTATTGGGAGCGTGGTTGGACCAGTGGATTAAGCAACTGCCTTCGAGGGAGATCATGATCCTGGACTTCCGGAATCAAGTCCTGTATGGGGGTCCCTGCTTGGTGGGGAGTCTGCTTCTCCCTCTGACCCTCTTCTTTGTGTGTCTCTCTTTCTCATTCTCTATCAAATAAATAAATAAAATCTTAAAAAAAAAAAAGTAAGCTATTATAGCTTGTGGAGCCTCCCCTGTTATCTCCTAGTATCATGCAAATTGTGCTGTTCCAGATCACCACGGAGCAATTAACTCTCTCCCACCCACTATTATATCATCTACCTGTCTATCCATCCACCCCTGATCTAATACAGAATACTTAGTCTGTCTTCCTTAGTCCTGCCATTTACTCTACTAGGAATGTATAAGGTGTCCTCACCAAAACTAGTACAGTGTTGCCAACTTTTATTTTATTTTGTATTTTAACTCCTCTGTAGTTAACAATGTTATATTAGCTTTAGGTGTACAAGGTAGTGATTCAACAATTCTATACTTTACTCCGTGCTCATTCCGTGCTCATTATGATGAGTTTACTCTTCAGTCCTCGTCATGTCTTTCACCCATCCCCCCACCCCTCTGGTAGCCATCAGTTTGTTTTCTGTAGTTAAGAGTCTGTTTCTTGGTTTCTCTCTCTCTCTCTCTTTTTTTTTTTTTTAAAGATTTTATTTATTTATTTGACAGAGAGAGATCACAGGTAGGTAGAGAGACTGGCAGAGAGAGAGAGAGAGCGGGAAGCAGGCTCCCTGCTGAGCAGAGAGCCAGATGTGGGACTCGATCCCAGGACCCTGAGATCATGACCTGAGCCGAAGGCAGAGGCTTAACCCACTGAGCCACCCAGGCGCCCCATTTTTATTTTTTTAACTTTTGCTCATTTATATTGTTCCTTAAATTCCACATGTGAGTGAAATCTTATGGTGTTTGTCTTTCTCTGACTGACTTATTTCACTTAGCATAATACTCTCTAGATCCATCCATATTGCAAATGGCGAGATTCCATTCTTTATTATGGCTGAGTAATATTCCTGTGTGTGTGTGTGTGTATGTGTGTGTGATCTTCTTTATCTATTTTTTTAATTTTTAAAAATATTTTGTTTATTTTTATTTTGTGTTTTTTTTAAATTTGGTAAAGATTTTATTTACTTATTTATTTACAGAGAGAGAGATCACAAGTAGGCAGAGAGGCAGGCAGAAGAGGAGGCAGAGGGGGAGGGGGAAACAGGCCCTCTGCTGAGCAGGGAGCCCAATGCAGGGCTTCATCCCAGGACCCTGAGATAATGACCTGAGCCGAAGGCAGAGGTTTAACCCACTGTGCCATCCAGGTGCCTCATGATTTTATTTATTTATTTGAGAGAGAGAGAGAGTACAAATGAGCACGGAGAGTGGCAGCGGGAAAGGGAGAAGCACATTCCCCACTGAGCAGGGAGCCCTGAGGCAGGGCTCCTCCCAGGACCCTGGGATCATGCATGACCTGAGCTAAAGGCAGACACTTAATCAACTGAGCCACCCAAGCACCCCTTCTTTACTCATTCTTCTATTAATGGACACTTAGACTGTTTCCATAATTTGCCTATTGTAAATAATGAAATAAGAAAGGGTACATGTATCTTTACAAATTAGTATTTTCATATTCTTTGGGTAAATATTCAGTAGTAGAAATAAATTCTATTTTTAATTTTTTGAGAAAACTCTAGTATGGAAGAAACTCCATACTCTTTCTCTCAGTGGCTGCCCAAGTTTGCATTCTCACCAACAGTGCAAGAGAGTTCCTTTTACTCTGTATCCTTGCCAAAACTTGTTTCTTGTGTTTTTTTATTGTAGCCATTCTGACAGATGTGAGATGATATCTCATTGTGGTTTTGATTTGCATTTCCCTAATGATGACTGATGTTGAACATGTTTTCATGTGTCTATTGGCTATCTGTGCATCTTCTTCAGAGAAATGCGTATTCATGTCTTTTGCCCATATTTTTACTATTTTTTTTTTTGATGTTGAGTTATATCAGTTCCTTATATATTTTGGATCTTAACCCTTTGTTGTATATATCATTTGCAAATATCCTCTCCCAGTTAGTAGGTCGTCTTTTAGTTTAGTTGATTTTTTTTTTAAGATTTTATTTATTTACTTGAGAGAGAGACAGTGAGAGAGAGCATGAACGAGGAGAAGGTCAGAGAGAGAAGCAGACTCCCCATGGAGCTGGGAGCCCGATGCAGGACTCGATCCCGGGACTCCAGGATCATGACCTGAGCCGAAGGCAGTCGTCCAACAAACTGAGCGACCCAGGCGTCCCTTAGTTGATTTTTTTTTAATTTTTTTAAAATATTTTATTTATTTATTTGACAGAGAGAAATCACAAGTAGATGGAGAGGCAGGCAGAGAGAGAGAGGTAAGCAGGCTCCCTGCTGAGCAGAGAGCCCGAAGCGGGACTCGATCCCAGGACCCTGAGATCATGACCTGAGCCAAAGGCAGCGGCTTAACCCACTGAGCCACCCAGGCGCCCCCTTAGTTGATTTTTTTAAAAAATTATTTTTATTTTTATTTATTCATTTTTTAGTAGGCTTCTGGTCCCATGTGGGACTTGAACTCCCAACTCTGAGTTCATGAGTCACCTGCTTTACCATGAGCCAGCCTGGCACCCCAGAAGCTTTTTATTTTGATGTAGTCCCAATAATTTATTTTTGCTTTTATTTTCCTTGCCTCAGAAGACATATCCAACAAAGGATTGCTATAGCTGATGTCAGATGCTCTCTGATGTCTGTGCTCTCTTCTAGGATTTTTATGGTTTCAGGTCCCACATTTAAGTCCTTAATTCACTTTGAGTTTATTTTTGTGTGTGGTGTAAGAAAATGGTCCAGTTTCATTCTTTTGCATGTTGCTATTCAGTTTTCCCAGCACCATTTGCTGAAGAGACAATATTGCCAAATTTAAAAATTTTTGCCAATTGAGATTATATTCTTTAGGAAAGAAACTGTGTATGGGTGTATGTGTGTGTGTATGTGTTTCAGGAGAATATATATATTTTTTTTCCTGGAGCACTGCCTAAGGTAAATTAGTATGCAAATAAGATGAAGTTAGTTATATTTCACTTTCTTTTCTTCTTCTTAGGTAGACACTTTACGTTATTGACTAGTTCCTCATGAAAACTTCAGCCTTTTAGTTTCTGTTATAAGTATCAGTACTCTATCCTTTTTTTTTTTTTTCTTCTTTCTAAGATATATGATTTGTTTTTTTTAAAGATTTTGTTTAGAGGCACCTAGGTGGCTCAGTGGGTTAAGCTTCTGCCTTAGGCTCAGGTCATGATCTCAGCCCCGTCTAGGGCTCTCTGTTCAGCAGGGAGCCTGCTTCCTCCTCTCTCTCCCTCTGCCTGCCTCTCTGCCTACTTGTGATCTCTGTCTGTAAATAAATAAAATCTTATTATTATTTTTTTTTAGTGGGGGCTCCTGTGTGGCTCAATCGTTAAGTGTCTGCCTTGGGCTCAGGTCATAATCCCAGGGTCCTGGATCAAGCCCCGTGTCAGGCTCCCTGCTTAATGGGAAGCCTACTTCTCCTTCTCCCACTACCCCTGCTTGTGTTCCCCTCTCTCGCTGTGTCTCTCTCTGTGAAATAAAATCTTAAAAAAAACACCTTTATTTATTTGATGTTTAACCACCGAAGACACCCAGGCACCCCCAGACCCTTTTTCTGATAGGTTCAGATGGGCCTGATGATGTTTGGTGAGATGTTTAAGACTCAGATACCAAAGTGAGTATAAATGTCATGTACATGTGGAGGTGTCTGAACGGCTGTCTGACTCTTGATCTCAGCTCAGGTCTTAATCTCATGATCGTGAGTTCAAGCCCTGTGTTGGGTTAAAAAAATATATATAATGACTATTATCTCCATGCTGATGACTCTCAAATTTGTTTTTCCAAATGAAACCTGTTTTCCAAATTCAAAAATGTCCCAGAGTTGGCCAATGGGAGGGCTCTATACTTTTTTGGGATGTATTAATTTCCAGTACTATACTGTTGTGAAACGCAGTGAAATTGTTGTGTAACCACAAACACAATTTCACCTACAAGGCCTTTGCACTTGCTTTTTCTTACACATAAAATCTCCAGCTCCCTCCCTTATCTTTTTCAGATCTACTCAATGGGCTCATTGCTGTATTTTTTTTTTTAAGATTTTATTTATTTGATACAGAGAGATCACAAGTAGGCAGAGAGGCAGGCAGAGAGGCAGGCAGAGAGAGAGAGAGGAGGAAGCAGGCTTCCTGCCCAGCAGAGAGCCCGATGTGGGACTCGATCCCAGGACCCTGAGATCATATCCGGAGCCGAAGACAGAGGCTTATCCCACTGAGCCACCCAGGCGCCCTCGTTGCTGTATTTAAAACTGCAGCTTTCAGGGCACCTGGGTGGCTCAGTTGGTTAAGTGTCTGCTTTCAGCTCAGATCATGATCCAAGGGTGCTGGGATCCGAGTACCTCATCTGGCTCTCCTCATCGGGAAGTCTTTTTTCTCCTTCTCCCTCTGCCTCTCTTCTCTCTCTCCCGACTCTCTCTCTCAAATAAATAAATAAAATCTTTAAAATTGCAACTTTCCACAGAACTCCCTGTCCCCTTCCCTATTTTTCTCCTCTTCCCTCTAACCATCACCATCTGACACACTATATGGATTCCACTTCTTTGCCTTCTTTATTTTGTTCCCACCCCCACTCCATGATGGAATGCAAGCTCCACAAGGGCAGAGGTTTCATTCTGCTACTGCTGTTTTCCCAGAGTTTAGAACTGTGCCTGGCACATAGGTATGGATTCAACTAACATTTATGGAATGAAGAGAATGAGTGTTACCATAGACTTTTAAAAAAAAAAATCATAGATATTTAAAAAAAAGATTTTATTTATTTATTTGTCAAAGAAAGAGAGCACAAGCAGGGGTAGCAGCAGGCAGGGGGCGAAGCAGGTTTCCACTGAGCAAGGAGGCCAATGCTGGACTTGATCCCAGGATCCTGGGATCATAACTTGAGCCCAAGGTAGACGCTTAACCAAGGAGCCAACCAGGTGCCCCTGTTCTTTGTTTTTAATGTTCTTTCTTTTTTGTTTCTTATGGAGATCAAGTTATGAGTCAAGCTCTCCCAACATTCTTTTCATCTAGGTCCTAGGTTGTTTCTGACATGTATTAATAATTAGGCTTGTGGAAACATTGAGAAAAGTCCATTACTGAAGATAAGATTTATTTCAAAGGCCACGTGTTTTTACTGTCTCCAGCTAAGGTATTTATCTGACTGTAGCTCTGAAAACACTGTAGAGCAGTCATTAGTTTGTTCTGCTTGCCACCCAGGATTCAGGTTCCTCCTGTTTAAGAGGTAAATTTTATTCATCTCTGTGTACCTATATCCTAGCTCAAGAATAAATTTGAATGAATCAGTCTGAGAGAGGTTGAAAGTTTAGGAATCTTTCTCAAAGGAACAATCTGGTTATGCTTATTAAATCAAGTATACCAAAGAATAAAAATTAGGTGGAGAATGGGGGTAGAACGGTGTTGAAAGTAATGATAGGGTAAGTCTTTCTCTGCAGCTGAAGTTTTGGCGTGGGAGGAATGATTGTTCCATGAACACCATTTTCATTGTCACTGTGAGCCCACGAAAGACCTGGATTCCCTTGTCTGTGTCATGACTGACCTCTGGAAGAAGCAATAGCCATCCAACATTTAGGGAGAAATTCCAATGTACTCCTCAGTCTTTTTAAAAAAATTTATTTATTTATTTGACAGAGAGAGAGAGAGAGAAATCACAAGTAGGCAGAGCAGCAGTCAGAGAGAGAGGGGTAAGCCCGCTGCCTGCTGAGCAGAGAGCCCAAAGTGATCACCCACTGAGCAACCCAGGCTCCCCAAGCACCACTTAGTCTTAATTTGGATAATGTACCTGGTTATTCCTTCCAATGCTGATAACTTACTTCTTCTGGAGCCTTCATTGTTTCATCCATGAAGTGAATATGACCATCCTCAATGTACAAGGGCCAAATGGCTAACGAAAATGTAATGATGAACTTTTCAGACATCAAGTGTAGAGTCAAGGGAACACAGCTCTCTTCGGGCCTCTCTTTGATGTTGAGGGCAGTTTACCATCATCCGCCCCCCAGATATGGCTCAGTTGTGTCATCCCTGATCAGGCATTCCCTTGATCTATCCATAAACATTCAATTTAGAAACCCTAAAATTTGTCTCTCAGCCCAAGGGCCCCTTGGAAAAAAAAAGATAATGACAAGAAAAAATTGACACCTCTCTTCCAGTCCAAAATTTCCTTTTGACCTTAAAGGGGGGGGGGGGGAGGGGGGTATTATGAGAGAGGAGGGCCAAGGGGAGGGCTAAGGGTCGAGAGGGGAGTCCAGCTCCAGTTTGGGGAAATCCAGCTCGCATTTTGACTGTAGCTCAGTGGTGCAGGGTCCAGCAAAGGCAGAGCCCCTGCTTCACTCCCTGAGGTCTGTCCTGGGGAGACACTGCTGCTCCGGGGGGCTGACCTGGCGGGGAGTGGCAGCGCAGTCCGCTCCCGCACCGCTTTGTGCGCGCAGCCGCCGGTCCCCCGGCTCCCGGGTCTGCCCCCTGGGACAACCCCCTGCCCCGCCCCAGTCATGCAACTCTACCTGCCTCTCGCCCGTGGACCTTTGGGAAGCTGCCGCCCACCCCAGGGGCTCGGGCCCTGACCCTGCCAGGCAGCCGGTAGGTGTCCGCCCTGGGCCCGCTCGAACTCCTCGCGCCCGCGGGGGCCCTGGGCTCCCAAGTTGTGGGGACCCGCGCGAGTTGGAAAGTTTGCCCGAGGGCTGGTGCGGGCTTGGAGCCGGGGGCACGCGTGCTACCCTCCGAGCCTGAGCCGGCCAGTGGTGAGCTGGGGCCGGGGCAGAGGGCAGGGGTGCGGGGACCCTCAGGCCGAGGCCGGAAGGGGGTGCGAGGGGCGGTACTCGGCTGGAGCTGGAATGAGGGCCAGAGCTAGGGCGTCCGCGGCTCCTCCGGGTCCGCAGGGGTGGGCCCACTCCCCGCGGAGACCCCCTGCCCTGAGCCGCTGGGGGAGCTTTTGTTGCGGGTGGTAAACAATGCCCCCGGCCGGAGGACTGGACCGCCTGTCCCCGAGGCCCAGCTGCGGCGCGGGATTGGGGGAGTGTGGGGGGGGGGAGCGGGGCCCGGGACTCCTTGGGCTCGGACCTCAGGCGCCGCTGCAGCTGGGCTGGGGGAGGGCAAGTGTACCTTCGGGGATCCCTGAAGGTGCCGGCGACCCCTGCGCCGCTTAGGAGACTTGGAAGTCCCGCGCCTCAAGATTAGAGGAGTTAGGGCAAGTTGCGGGTGGGGAACCCGTCCTGTCGGTTCCAAGCGCATCCCCCCAAACAGATTTTCTCCCTCCCCCACGCTCGTGTCGGGTAAAGGTTCGTTGGGAAACATTTGGCACTTCCCTCCCTGAGCATTTCGGGGAGGGGACTCCAAGGATGAAACTTTAGAGTGGAGGTAGCAGGGGAGTCTGACCCGAGGTGACCCGGAGTTACACCGGTCGGGGAGGAAGGGAGTAGGGGATAGAATTGGTGTTCTGTCAAAATGGCTTTTTGAAACTCCTTCGGAGCGCCACCAGGTCGCCGAGCGCGCTGGCGTTGCCGTCGCGTCAGTCGCACTGGCGGGATCCAGGAGCGGGGAGGTGCGCGGAGCCGGGGGCCGTGGAGCCGGGGAGGGGCCGGGTTCCGGCCGGAGCCTGCTGCCTGGGCCGCCAGCCCTTCACGTGTCGGGGAGGGAAGGGGCTAGATCTCTCTCCCGCTCCCTCGCTCTTCTCCTCCTCCCTCCACCCAGACCCCCAACTGATCGAGCTTCTGGAAGGGCTGTTTGCAGTCCACACAGTTCCACAAAAAGTGGTCAGGAAGTTGCCGACCGTCCTCAGTAGGCTTTCCACATGAATGGGGAACCCAAACTGCGCATATCGGACCCAATAAAATGAATGCATTGCCAAGAAAACAAACATTGCTTGCACTGGGAGTGTTTCCCCCGCCCCCATCTCGTCCTCTTCCCAAATTAACCGTTTTGCCTCGGTCACTCGTTTGCCACTCCTCCCCGGTTCCAGTCTCCAGTACCATATGAGCTGCCCAGTACATGGTAATGGACAGTTTATGAAGAAATAAAGTGTAAGTGCTTCGAGACGAGAAGCGAGTGGAAGATAAGGTGCACAGTCTAGGGTCCGCGGGGTGCGCTGCGCGCCGCACCGGGATGGGTTGAAGGGAGGCGCTGCAGGGCAGCAGCCTCAAGTCGGCCCTGAACCCAGAAGTGCCCACTTGCCTTTCTCCCCCCTCCCAACAATATTTAATAAAATAAATTTAGTGAGGTAAAGACGATGGCTTCCTTAGGCCTCAGGATGCCAAACACACGTAGGTATGTATGTAGGCATGTAGGCAAATATATCTATATTTGCTTGTTAACCAGTTAGGGCAAGAGTAATTGAGCGCATATCAGGAATTTATGACGACAGTTAAACAAGGGTGGTACACGCAGGTAGTTGCCTAGATAAGGAAATGTTTGGACGTTAGTCGGTATAGTTTCCAAGAACTGAAAGACTTGCATACTGTGATTTTGGGTGTGTTTTCTGATTTTAATCAGTTTTAGGTTGCCTTGCCTTCCCTTCCCTCCCCAATTAAGAGATCCAAAATAGGTTGGTTGCTAGCCTCTGACAGTGTTTAAAGTCATGCTATGAAATCAGCTAAGCTTCAGAATCAAGATATAGGGGAGTTATTGGCACATAATGTCCCTTTTTCTCTGCAAAGATGAGTAGCGGGAACTTCCAACTCTTCAACCACCGCTTACCATTTTAATGAGAGTTAACTGTCGAACTCAGCTCTGGTTTTCCAGAATTGATAGGTCGGAGGTTTGAATCAGACATGGTTCTGCCCTTTGTTTCTCTTCCCTCTCCAATCTTCTTTATCTGGTTTGTCCATCCCCTCCCCCACTCTCTTTGCATCTATCCTTCTTTCCTCGCACACTTAAATTTCTTCCCCCCCCCCCTAGGTCTTTTACCTTTAGTCTTCAGCATTTTGATCCCAGTTATCTTTTTTATATTCTACCTTTATTACCATAAATCTCTTCCTCTTGTCTTTTGCTTCCCCTCTCCCCTTTAAAGAGACTTTTTTCTTCTTTAGGCTTTTTACTATTCCCCCTGTATTTTATGTTTTTCTTGTTTTTGGAAGAGTCATGCTATCTCCATTTTAACTTCTCCCTTCCCTTTTCTGTGGCCCTCTTAGGCCTTTTTTTTTCTTGCTCTCTGCAGGGCAGCGGGGGTATTTTACATATGGAAGGAGCCTTTGACTAAATCTGCTAGTATTCTAGTGAGTTTCCTTGAACAGCCTTTCCTTGCGCGGAGGGCTCTCACACTTCCTGTGGTAGAAGACTAGGAACTGCAAGCAGCCCGCCCGCCTCGTCTTCCTTTAGATGTAGAACTTAGTTGCTGGACGAAGCTAAGCCGGGTGGTGCCTTTTAAAAGAAATGTTGAACATCTTTCTCTCAGTCAAGTGCAATAGGCTTTAAATTCTAAGACGCCGAATGGAGTGACTGTGAAATCAGAGCCACTTTTGCCTCTAGCCCTACGATGAAAATACTCACCACTCTTTTTGGCCACCGCTGGTAGTGGTAAGGGTTGCAATATATTTTTAAATTGACATGCAGGCTGTATGGTTCCATCATTTCAGCCACTTCCTGCCCAGGGGACTTTGGGAGATCCAGGAGGAGGAGGGATGTAGGTGGGAGAGGATTTTCTGACGTGGTGCTGTCAACATGGTCTTTTACAGAAAACTGATACAGTTTAGTAAGTCAGCTTTTTATTTTTTAAGCAAGGGAATTACTTCCATAATTACAGAAAAGGCCGTCTGTAGGGAAAAGTTGAATACTTAGTAAGCTCAAATAATAGTGATGAAAATACCTGAACCCATTGTTGACCAATCTGGTTAGGTAGGTTTATGTTACTTGTGAATAATTAGCAGATCCTTACCCTGGGATGTTTGTCATATTCACCCTGGGGCCTGCTCCTGCCGCTTCTGTCCTCTGTCTTTTAGTTTATATTCTCTACTTTAGGCTGGCATCATGTCTTTCCTGTTTCAAATTATATGTTGACCTCTTATCTCCTGGCTTAAGATGTTTGGATCTCATATGCTCTAGTCCCCTATATCTCAAGGACATCTTAGGAAAAAGCATTTTTATTTTTGTGCCCTCTGGTGAAAAGACTTGCTAACTAATGTTTTGCATCCCATAGTGGTTGGGGTTTTTTGTTTGTTTCATTTTGTTTTCTCTTCTTCTAAGAAGCCACAGGATCATATCAATGAACTGCAAATAATTAGGGCCTATGGTATCTGTTTAATAACAGGAACACTATTTTCTTATTTTTCTGCTCTGATAATATTATCCTGCGGCTATCTCTCTATACCACTCAGACTCTTGGATATATTCTAGAGTAGAATAAAATTGATTTTGAGAAATATTATAATGTCAGTATTCATCAGAGATGAAAATGGGAAAAAAAAGAAATGAAAACTGGAAGTAGAATTAATTTTCAATTGTAAATATCTTTTTGTATGACTTAAGTACTCTATAATAAACAAAAGCACCCAAAAAGAGGAAATGGAGTCTCTAATAACGTTTACAGATTAATAAGGAAAATAAATACCAGGAGGTCTGTGGGGATAATTCCATATTTAAGTATGGACCCGTTAAAAGAATGGACTACATTGTTTTTTTTTTTCCCCCACAAATTTAAAAAAAAAAGCAAAAAAAAAAAAAAAAAGTAGTATGCTGCCTCTCCCAGAGTTCAGCCCTGGGGATAACTTAGTTTATCACAAAAGAAGGTCACATTTCATCAGTGGAGCCAAGGGTGATAAAATTAGGATCTTGTGGGAGCCCTTATTTTGTTTCTGATTGTCTGTTTCTTTGGCTGGGTGGTACCCAGTGGTTTCTCCCCTGCAGTTGGGTTTTTCAGGGGTCATTGGCCTCTTTCACGATCTCATAAAAAGGCTGTTACCATTTAAAGAGGCCACATCTTCCCAATCCATGTTGCTCATACCTTTTCCATTTCCTTGGCAGGCTCTTTTTCAGGAGATAAGGTTTGAATGGTAAACATTATCTTAATTACAAGCCTGAATTTCTAAAGCACTTTAATTTAAAAATATAAAAGAATATATGGGACCGAGATCAATTTATAAACTACTTTCAAAAGCAGATCCCATGACACCTTCTGGCATATCCAGATTACTTGCCTACATATGTGAATTTTAATTTTCGTGGCTGATGGCAATACCGAGATTATATGCTCCTAATAATTTTTTAGCAATGTAATCTTGATTCAAGAGATAAAGCGAGCTTATACTGATCTTGTTGAATTTCTGAAGAATGGAAAGGATTGCTTTTTGCTATCTGAAAAAAACATCCTTATAAAGACTGCTTACTTTCTGGAGATTAGAACTGGAATGTCTTTTGTTTTCTAAAAATACTGGTACAAAAAGCAGTGGTCTTTGGAGAAAATATCCTACAGTTTTTCACAGCCAAAAAGTTAGTGCAAGCCAAAATTTTTTTTTCTTTTTTTAAGAAAAAGGGGAAAGGAGTGAACTTAGATGCCAAGAACTCAAGTGAAGTATTGTCGGGTCTAGTGTTTGTATTTAGTACAGATTTATCAGACTTATTTTTCTTGTGGTTAATGTTATCACTAATGTCTATTTAAAAAGTCTGTCTTAAAGGCACAATACTTTGACTTTCAGTGTTGTGCTCTGGGATCTTTTATTATATAGTACCTGGCTTACAATGTGTTAAGTGATAACAGAAACAAAAGAACTGGATCTTGTTTTGCAGAATATAGCAGACTGTGGGTTAAAGTGCCTCTAATAATGATAACCATCCTTTAGCTTGTTTTCTCTTATTATTTTGTGTGTGTGTGTGTGTGTGTGTGTGTGTTTTAACATTTTATGTATTTATTTGACAGAGAGAGATCACAAGCAGGCAGAGAGGCAGGCAGAGAGAGAGGAGGAAGCAGGTTCCCCGCTGAGCAGAGAGCCCAATGCGGGACTCAATCCCAGGACCCTGAGATCATGACCTGAGCCAAAGGCAGAGGCTTAACCCACTGAGCCATCCAGGCGCCAGCTTTTTTGTGTTTTCGAAGTATAAGCAGCCTTTTATTTTTTTTTAGCTCCCATTTATTATTAAACATCTATCATATGCCAGCCCTATGCTAAGTGTTTACACAGGTCATCTCATTTTATTCTCATGGTAACCCAGTGAGGTTCAGTACTATTATGCTTCCTATTCTGTTATACATAAAAAAACTGAAGGATAGAGAGACTGAGGAATATATCAGAATCCTATGAGTAGTAATGTTTCTGAGCTGGAAACTGAACCCTGCCTATTTCCGAAGTCCTTCTTACCTTACGTTCCCCCCGTGTCTCCTCAACCTCAGATACCACTAGGAAGCCACCAGGCTTTCCCTGTAGGAGCCCAGTGATACCTCAAAACAACCTTGTTTTGATGTAGAAACTTTGACTCAGTTAAATAGGTTCAGGGAGGACATAGCTGGTGATCACAAATTCAAACTCAGAGCTTTCTGATGGACACATCTCTAGCTACTAAACCAACCAGTGCATCCCAGGATTACCTGGATCAAATTAGTACAACAAAAACAAACACACAATTGGAAAATGCTAGAGGGCTGACAAATTTTTACTTCCTCAAGTAATAACAGTATAAAATAAACCTATCGCTACCATTTCACAAAAGAAAGGACTTTTATTTTTATTTATTTTTTTAAAATATTTTATTTATTTATTTGAGAGGGATTTATTGAGAGAGATCACAAGCAGGCAGAGAGGCAGGCAGAGAGAGAGGAGGAAGCAGGCTCCCCGCTGAGCAGAGAGCCGGATGTGGGACTCCATCCCAGGACTCCGAGCTCATGACCTGAGCCGAAGGCAGCGGCTTAACTAGCTGAGCTACCCAGGCGCCCCAGGACTTTTATTTTTAAAAGAAAGGGCATTTTTTAAAAGGTTTTATGTATTTATTTATTATTTTAAAACATTTATTTGAGAGAGAGCGTGTGCGCACAAGAGAGAGAGCCAGCACGAACGGGGGCAGGGGCAGAGGCAGAGGCAGAGGTAGAGGAAGAAGCCAACTCCCCCGCTGAGTGTGGTGTCCTGGCAGGCCAGCTCCCGTGGGGATGGGGGTGGGGGACAGGGGGCAGGCCTTCATCCTAGAACCCTGGATCATGACCTGAGCTGAAATCAGAGACTTAACTGACTGAGCCATCCGTGCGCCCCTATTTATTTGAGAGAGAGCAAGTGAGCCTGAGTGCGAATGGGGGGAGGGGCAGAGGGAGAAGAGTGAGAGAATCCCAATCAGACTCTCCCTCAACTTGGAGCCAGTCGTGGGGCTCCATCCCCTGATCTAAGATCTTGGCCCAAGATGACCCCAGTGGAAACCAAGAGTGTGGGTTGCTCAACAGACTAAGCCATCCAGTAACCCCAAGAAGAGTTGTTTAAAATGAATAAATTCAACTTTATGAAAAACATGAAACTGTCTGTTTTTTTCTGATTTTGTCACAGACTGTTGCTCACTTGGTTGCAGACTAGTTTTTTGGTAACTATCCTGTACCATGCTTACAAATCCAACAACTTGTCAACTGTTAAAGAATCCTTACTCATGGTAAAACTCTTGATTCTGTGATCTTTAGGGAGTATATTGATACATCTTGTATGGTGAGCTTTATTCTTTTTTTTTTTTTTAAACATTTTATTTATGTATTTGACAGACAGAAATCACAAGTAGGCAGAGAGGCAGGCAGAGAGAGAGGGGGAAGCAGGCTCCCCGCAGAGCAGAGAGCCCGATGTGGAGCATGATCCCAGGACCCTGGAAATCATGACCTGAGCCTAACGCAGAGGCTTTAACCCACTGAGCCACCGGGCGCCCCTGGTGAGCTTTATTCTTGTTCATAGTTTGGTTTTATTCTGCGTTAGGGTAAGCAGTCTGAGGAGACCAAAGACAATTATGATGGCTCTTAGTCCCCTTTCTTTCTTTCTTTTCCTTTTTTTTTTTTTTTTTTTTAAATTTGACAGAGAGAGAGAGGGCACAAGCAAGCAGAGAGGCAGGCAGAGAGACCGTGGGAAGCAGGCTCCCCAATGAGCAGAGAACCTGATGCAGGGCTCGATCCCAGGACCCTGAGATGGTGACCTGAGCCGAAGGCAGAGGCTTAACCCACTGAGCCACTCAGGTGCCCCTTAGTCCCCTTTCTTTTTTTTTTTTTTTTTAAAGATTTTGTTTATTTATCAGAGAGAGAGGGGGAGAGAGTGAGCACAGGCAGGCAGAGGCAGAGGGAGAAGCAGGCTCCCTGCTGAGCAAGGAGCCCGATGTGGGACTCCATCCCAGGACGCTGGGATCATGACCTGCGCCGAAGGCAGCTGCTTAACCAACTGAGCCACCCAGACGTCCCTAGTCCCCTTTCATTTTCTTCCTTTTTCTTGCTTACCTTCCAAATAATAGTTGCTTGCCTAGTATGATTTACGGTTCTAATGATCTCATTTTCTCTTTATTTCCAATTTCCTTGCCTAGGCATTCATCATGAGACTTTTGAGACCCTTGGTAGAAGGGATTTTAGAACCAGCAGTCTTTGGATTAACTCGGGTGAAAGAGAAAAGAGGGACATCATTTCTGGGTGTGGGCAGTGCCCACCACAGTGCCTTCCTTATACATAGTAGGTACTCAACAGATAATTGTTGGACCCGTGAGTCTTTTTTGTAACCTAATCTGTCAATACTAACTCCTCAGATTTTATGCTCTTTTTGTGTGCATGTATAAAGCTCAGAATTTGTAGACTGTCCATTGGAATGTGGAATTAATATTATTGGATCTCCAAATAGAGTTTCTTGGATTATAATAAGGCTCTTCTTCTTATGGTTTTACCAGTTTTACTGCCCAACACATGACATCTCTGCCTATGTGGTGATGTGCTGAGCAAAGAGATTAAGAGATAATTTTTTTCAGGACCCAAAATTGTAAAGTTTGGGATTTAATCTTTCAACTACATGTAACTACAACAGTTGTGGTTTCTAATACAGAATAACCCCCTTGCTTACCCTGTGCATGGAACTTCATCAACTAAGTCAGTTGTCACAGTAATTAAAGGGGCTTTATTTGTGAATCCAGGGTTTAAAGGATGCTTTGGTATCTTTTGTGTTTATATTTTCTTTTGCAGTAAACCTTCTCAGTGCCCTAATTTTGATTAATAATTGTTAGTAGATATTATATTTCAAATGGGAGAATACATAGGAAGAAGACTCACTCCTGTTTTTTTTTTGTTGTTGTTGTTGTTATTTCAGATCAAAATCTTGTGCCAGTGAGCTCAGCCATGTTGTGTCCAGATTCTCCTCAGAAGTGAGACTTTCCAAAGGACCAATGACTCTGTTCCCTGTGCCCTTTCATTTTTTCCTACTCTGTAGCTATGTCTCGATCGCGCCATGCAAGGCCTTCCAGATTAGTCAGGAGGGAAGATCTAAACAGAAAGAAAAGCAGCCAACTTAAGAAGCCATCTAAGGCAACCAACAAAAATGTGGCATCAGTCAAGACTGTGAGCCCTGGAAAATTAAAGCAGTTAATTCAAGAAAGAGATGTTAAGAAAAAAATAGAGTCCAAACCACCTATGCCAGTCAGAAGCCTTCTGACAAGGGCTGGAGCAGCACGAATGAATTTGGATAGGACCGAGGTTCTTTTTCAGAACCCAGAATCCTTAACTTGCAATGGGTTTACAATGGCTCTCCGAAGCACCTCTCTTAGTAGACGACTCTCCCAACCTCCAGTGATCATAGCCAAACCCAAGAAAGTTCCACCTCCGAAGAATTTAGAAAAGCAACATGAATGTGATTATAATGTAGTTACTGACATGGGAGTAAAACACTCAGAAAATGATCCTGTTTCAACGCAAGTCCCCCTAATTGCTTCTGATATAGAGAATCTAATTGGTGTACAAAATGCATCTTTATTTAAAGGTGAGAGCCAAGAGACAACCCAGTCTTGGTCCCAGAGGGTGGAGGGTTCCAAAGTAAATGTCTCCACTCAGAGTGATCCTGTAGTAGAGATTGTTTCTGGGTCATCAGAAGAGACACGTGGTGGTGAAGTACTATGCTCTAAAGAGACTTTGAATGATATCAACGATTCCCCTAGAATGTTCGCTCAGGACACTCTGTGTGCTCCTTTGCTCCAAAGAGCAGCCCTCAAGGTTACTTACAAAGGAAACTCCAGCATTCAGTTAGAAGATTTGGGTTCACGAGTAGAATCTCTTAAGCTGTCTGATTCTTACCTGGATCCCATCAAAAGTGAACGTGATTGCTACCCCACCTCAAGCTTTAATAAGGTTGTACCTGAATTGGACCTTAGAAACTGTTTGTCCATTGGTGGGTCCATATATCCTACCTCATTAATAAAACTCCTCTTGGCGAGCTCAGAACAAGAAACCCTTGGTGCTAAACCGGATCATCAAGAGGTACTCAAAGCTACCCCAGATCAACCAGAAATTCTTAATACCACCCCTGTCATAGGACAGGCTTTTAGTGCTGTCCCACGTCAATGGGAAGTTCCTGGTGCTAACAAAATTCATGGAGAGGCTCTGGATGAGACCCCAGACCCACCAGAGATGCCTGGTGCTATTCCAGTCCAAGGAGAGGTCTTTGGTGCTATCCTAGACCAACAAATCCTTGGAATGGGTGGTGGTACTGCCTCTGACCCACCTATCTTTCTTCCTGCTCCTCTAAACCCAATTGCTACCTATAATGCTCTCCCAGAATGGCCTGAGCCCCAGAGCACTGTTTCATATGGGCTTGAGGTCCAGGGCGCTGTGCAGATTTTGCCCTTGGGCTCTGGTCACACTCCTCAGGCATCATCAAACTCAGAGATAAGTTCAGTACCTCCAATAATGACTATTAGCAATATAGAAAATGAGAAGCAGGTTCATATAAGCTTTTTGCCAGCTGACACTCAGGGGGTCCCGTTAGCCCCTGAGCCAGGACTCTTCCATGCTTCCCAGGGCATTACCCAACCCTCCCAGGCTGGTCCCAGCCCATTGGAAGGTGGGAGCTCCCAGATCAGCATGACCAGTGTGGCTGACACCAATACCACAGTGGTGTCCAGGCCAGTGTCACTCGCCAGTACCTCTTCTCCTTCATATACAACTTTGCTACCTACTTTGGAAAAGAAGAAACGAAAGCGGTGTGGGGTCTGTGAGCCCTGCCAGCAGAAGACCAATTGTGGTGAATGTACTTACTGCAAGAACAGAAAGAACAGCCATCAGATCTGTAAGAAAAGGAAATGTGAGGAGCTGAAAAAGAAACCATCCATCATTGTGCCTTTGGAGGTGAGTAAATCCCCACAGGCTGGAAGATGCCTGTGGGGCTCCGTAGAGTGATCTGTGCAGACTAGGTGATTTAGTATTATGTCCTTTGCCTTTGGTAACATTTTTTTTTTAAGATTTTATTTATTTATTTGACAGAGATCACAAGTAGGCAGAGACCCAGGCAGAGAGAGAGAGGGGGAAGCAGGCTCCCTGCTGAGCAGAGAGCCCTATGCAGGGCGGGATCCCAGGACCCTGGGATCATGACCTGAGCCGAAGGCAGAGGCTCTAACCACTGAGCCACCCAGGTGCCCCTTTTGGTAACATTTTATATTATCTCTAAGGATTTGTGGTTCTACCCAATGTTTGTCTTGTCCAGTGAGCAATACCTTAGCTTATTTTTAGAATTTGTCTCAGAAAACTAGAACTAGTTTTTCCATTATGGGATTTGATGGAGACAGGGAAATGACATGAAATGTGGTTTTGCAAAGATTTCTTCTATGCCTTATTTTGCTTAGTTGTGTGTCTTTTATGGAAGTTGCAGATTTATCTTAAATTTAAATTAAGAGTGGAACAAATTAATTAACTTCCTTGCAGCTTGAGGAACCAGTGGAATTAAACTTCTACTCTTTTGAAAGAATAAAACTGTTCTGTATCCTTCATTTGGAAACTTTGCCTTTGAAGGTATAACAATAACAAAGCTTTCATCTTAACTTTTGGCAGATGATTTCCTCCTGATTCACATCTCCCATGTGGTTGTTAGGATTATCAGAAGTTCAAAATGGTTTGTAAACTCCAAAGTGATACATTGGTTCTCGTTATTACAGTTTATGAGCCTAAGGTACTGAAAATATTGGTTGGCTTAGACTTTAAAGGATTTTATGGAACTTGGTTAATACTTGATTTTCAGACCTTTAAAACACATGCCAACTATGGTGTTAATGATTTTTAGATCACTCATTTGAAGTTATGCTTATTTTGTGTCTGCTATAAATACAGGTATAGTAGAATAGGTTAATTTAAAAGTATTGTGAACTTAAACGTAGTCATTCTTTTCTATTTCACTCTTAAATTATCTGTCCCTAAATGCTGACTTTCTACTGGACCCTTTGCAAATAAGGTCGGACATTTAACTGATCATGTATTAATGGACATTTGAGGTATTTCTAAAATATTCTGTCATTATAAACCTTACTGCAATGGATAAATTTTATTCAAGTCACTTCACATGTGTGGGAGTGGCCAGCAAATGGTTTACAAACATACATCTAAACCACTAGCAGCAATATCTTACAGTTCATGTTTGTAGCATTGCCATATGGCATCAAGGCTGCAAGTACTCACTTGATCTCTAATAGGTATAGTCCAGTTTGTTTTCTTTTTTCTAAACCTGCTCCTCTTTTTGCATTATGTATTTGACTTAACGACTGACCATCTACATGGTCACCCAAAATGGAAAATTCAGTCATCTTTGAGGCCTTCCTCTCACTTTTCTAGATTTCTTGCTCTATGAGATCGGAGTACTCCTACCTTTCCATTTTCTTGGCTACTTCTGTAGTTAATGCCTTTGTCTTTTATTGGGACAATTTTAGTGCTCTCTCTATTATCAGCAAGTATTTACTGCACTTCTACTCCAGGTTGTGCACTGGGGATATAGTCGTGAGTGTCCCAGCTAAAAGAGAAGTCAGGATGCTGAACCTCTTAAGTGCAGTTCAAGTTTTCTTTCTAAAACCCTGATGATTCTCCTACTTAAATACATTTAGTGCTCTACTCTGTGTGATGTATCTCACTCAAAACAAAACAAAACAGAAATAGAGAAGAGCTCTTTGTGCCTTCCAAGTATAGATGAAGCCTAACTTCTTCTTCTTCTTCTTCTTTTTTTTTTTAAGAGAGACAGCCAGAGGGAGAAAGATGAGAGAGGGTGAGGGAAGGTAGAGGGAGAGGGAGAGAGAGAATCTCAAGCAGACTCTCCGCTGAGCACGAAGCCCGATGTGGGGCTTGAGATCCCATGACCCTGAGATCATGATTTGAGCCAAAATCAAGAATGAGATACCGGAGCACCTGGGTTGCTTAGTTGGTTGAGCGGCTGCCTTCTGCTTAGGTTGTAATCCCGGAGTCCTGGGATCGAGTCCTGCATCCGGCTCCCAAGTCCATGGAGAGTCTGCTTCTCCCTCTGACCTTCTCCCCTCTCATGCTCTCTCTCTGTCAAATAATAAATAAAATATTAAACAAACAAACAAACCTGTGAGATACTTAACCCGCTGAGCCACCCAGGTGCCCTCCAAAAGATTTACTTTTATCACTTACAAAGCTGATTCTGAAGAATGTATTTGGTTGTCCTTATACTGAACCCTGGCCCCAGATAGACCTAAAGTTCATGGAGAGGCATAGGAGAATACAACGAACACTTCTCTGAGGGAAGTTCGTTCTGAGAGACCAAAGAATAGTTGTATACCCTTGTTACTGGTTTCTTTGCTTAATATTTATGAATAATATTGTTTATTCGTTTTTATTGCATTATGGTCTTTCCTTGTATGTTTATACCACAATACATTAATCCATTCTGTTTTTTTTTAATTTTTAAAAGATTTTATTTATCCATATATCAAAGAGAGAGAGAGAGAGAGAGAGAGAGAGAGAGAGCCCATAATCAGGGAGAATGGCAGACAGAGGGAGAAGCGGGCTTGCTGCTGAGCAAGGAGCCTGATGCAGGACTTGATCTCAGGACCTTGAGATCATGACCTGAGCCAAAGGCAGACACTTACCTGACTGAGTCACCCAGGCGTCTCCAATCCATTCTACTGTTAGTGTGCACATTGTCATAAATGTCTTTTGGTGAATATATGTGTGCATTCTAGTGAATAGATTTCTGGGAGTGGAATTGCTGGGTCACAGAATACAAATGTGTAGCTTTCATGGATATTATTCAACAACTGTGGTTGTTCATGTTAAGATTCTTCATCAGTATGTATGAGAGTTTCACTAGCTCCACATCCTTGTCCACACTTGGTATTTTCTGTCTTGTTTTACTTGAATCGTTTTGTTGGGTGTGTAGCGGCATCACTACATTGGACTCATTGAGCTACTTTGCTTCTTAGTTCATTTAGATATTGTTTTTGTCTATTTTTAAATGTGTTTTTTTGCCTTTTCATTATTGCTTTATAAGAGTTCATTATATTTTATTGATACAAATTCTTTGTTGAATATATGATTGTGTAGATCTTTACATAAGCTGTGACAACTTTTCACTCACTTTATCCTGCCTTTTTTTTTTTTAAATATTTATTTATTTATTTATTTGACAGGCAGAGATCACAAGTAGGCAGAGAGGCAGGCGGGAGGAGGGGGAAGCAGGATCCCCACTGAGCAGAGAGCCCAATGTGGGACTCCATCCCAGGATCCTGGGATCATGACCCAAGCCCAGGGCAAAGGCTTTAACCCACTGAGCCACCCAGGCGCCCTTATCCTGCTTTTTAATGAATAGAAGATTTTAACTTTAATGTTCAGTTTATCAATGCTTTCCTTTATGTCCTGGTTAAGAAAATTTTGTACTTTTTTTTTTTTAAGATTTTATTTATTTTATTTGACAGACAGAGATCACAAGTAGGCAGAGAGGCAGGCAGAGAGAGAGAGAGAGAGAGAGAGAGAGGAGGAAGCAGGCTCCCTGCTGAGCAGAGAGCCCGATGCGGGACTCGATCCCAGGACCCTGAGATCATGACCTGAGCTGAAGACAGCGGCTTAACCCACTGAGCCACCCAGGCGCCCCTAAAAAGTACTTTTTTAAGCTTTTCACATTTAGGTGTAAACTATATCTGGAACTGACTTCTTTGTGTAGTGTGAGGAGTCAAGAATGATTATTTTTCATATGGCTCTCTAATTGACTGGCACCATTAGTGAAATGACCATCCTTTCCCTGTTACTACAGTCTTCGTTTTTGTCATAAATCAGGTGATTGCTTAGTTCTGAGTCTATTTCTAGACTCTGTTTCCTTGGTCTTTTTGTCTATCCTTATGTCTAAACTCCTCATCAGTAGGCTTTATAATTGTAACAATTATACGGGTAGTGTAAGTCCTTCAGCTTTGTTCTTCAGTACTGATTTGGGCTCTTTCTATTGTTGTTCTTTACATTTTCGTTAACATTTTGAATCAGCTTGTAAATTTCCACCAGAAACTCTGCTGGGATTTTATTGTGATTATGTTGAACCTATACATCAATTTGGAAAGACTGACATTTTTACAATATTGAATATTATAGCTCATCTTTATATCTTTTTTTAAAAAGATTTTATTTATTTATTTGATAGACAGAAATCACAAGGAGGCAGAGAGGCAAGCAGAGAGAGGGGGAAACGGGGAAGAGAGCTTGATGTGGGGCTCATGAGATCATGACCTGAGCTGAAGGCAGAGGCTTTAACCCACTGAGAACCCAGGTGCCCTCATCTTTATATCTTTATATATATATATGTCATTTAATTTCCTTCAATAATATTTTGTAGTTTCCAATAAAGAGTTATTTCATTTGTTTTATACCTAGGTATTTGATATTTTTACTCCTAGAAGTATATTTGATAGTTTTTTTTTTTTTTTAAAGATTTTATTTATTTATTTGACAGACAGAAATCACAAGTAGGCAGAGAGGCAGGCAGAGAGAGAGAGAGAGGAGGAAGCAGGCTTCCCGCTGAGCAGAGAGCCCGATGTGGGACTCGATCCCAGGACCCTGAGATCATGACCTGAGCCGAAGGCAGCGGCTTAACCCACTGAGCCACCCAGGCGCCCTGACAGTTGTTTTTTTAAAAAAATATTTTATTTATTTATTTGACAGAAATCACAAGTAGGCAGAGAGGCAGGCAGAGAGAGAGGGGGGAAGCAGGCTCCCTGTTGAGCAGAGAGCCTGACTCAGGGCTTGATCCCAGGATTCTGGGATCATGACCTGAGCTGAAGGCAAAGGTTTTAACCCAGTGAGCCTCTCAGGTGGCCCTGATAGTTCTTGAAAATATTTATTTGTTGTTAGTATTAATGATTGAAGTCCATACACTTAGATTACTAAGAATACTGCTAAATATATTTCATGTATTTTTATGTTCCTTACATAAGAATTATTTTACTTATTGAGAGTTGGAGTGAGAAATAGAAAATACATTTATAATTTTAAAATATTAATATTTTTGTTATCGCTTATGTTAAACAAGTGTACACTTTAAAAACAGAATTGTAGGGGCACCTGGGTGGCTCAGGGGGTTAAAGCCTCTTCCTTCGGCTCAGGTCATGATCCCAGGGTCCTGGGATCGAGCCCCACATCGGGCTTTCTGCTCAGCTGGGAGCCTGCTTCCCTCTCTCTCTCTGCCTGCCTCTCTGTCTGCTTGTGATCTCTTTCTTTCAAATAAATAAATAAAATCTTTAAAAAAAACATAAATTAAAAAAAAAAAAAACAGAATTGTAAGGGGCACCTGAGTGGCTCAGTGGGTTAAGCCTCTGCCTTCAGCTCAGGTCATGATTACAGGGTGCTGGGATGGAGGCCCCCCCCCATCACAATGGGCTCTCTGCTCAGCAGGGAGCCTGCCTCCCCCCCCCCCCCCCCCCCCGCCGGCCTCGGCCTGCTGTTCTGCGGACTTGTGATCTCTCTTTCTGTCAAACAAATAAATAAAAATCTTCAATAAAAATAATAAAAACAAGGGTGACTGGGTGGCTCAGTGGGTTAAAGCCTCTGCCTTCAGCTCAGGTCATGATCCCAGGGTCCTGGGATTGAGCCCTGCATCCAGTTAGTTCTCTGCTCAGTGGGGAGCCTGCTTCCCCCTCCCCTCCCCTGCCCCCTCACCTGCCTCTCTGCCTACTTGTGATCTCTGTCTGTCAAAAAAAAAAAAAAGATTAAAAAAAATAATAATAAAAACAGAATAGTTAGAATTCTTTTTCTAAAATATACTTAGCATTATTTATACTTACCATTTCTCACAAGGTTAACTACTGATGTCTGAGATAAGTAACAACAATTTTTTACTTACCTTTTTTGGTTATAGATTACATTTTCATCTCCCACAAAACCATAATTTTTTTATTTGTATAAAAAGGTGGTTAGATAGTATTCCCAGAGATATCTTTCAGCCAAGAGATAAAATGGAATTTTTCTGCCAAGTGTAGTTCAGCTTACTTTCTCTATATTCAAAAATATAGATAATTAAAGCCACTAACTTTATAACTCATAGGCATCTAGGAATTTGCTCTTGGCTAGGTATACTTCAAATGTATTTGTAACTTAGCATGTAAGACATATTTTAAGTCATATAGGATTGTTTTTCTATTTACTGTATAATGTTAGAAGTGGGGGAAAAAAAAGGAAGGGGTGCCTTTTAGAGACAGAGGGTAGGTATGTGATCAGGCTACACTGGCTAGTAATTTTTATTTTTTATATATATTTTTAAAGATTTTATTTATTTATTTGACAGACAGAGCTCACAAGTGGGCAGAGAAGCAGAGAGGGAGAGAGGAGGAAGCGGGCTCCCTGTTGAGCAGACACCCCCCATGTGAGGCTTGGTCCCAGGACCCTGCCAAAAGCAGAGGCTTTAACCCACTGAGCCACCGAGGCACCCCTGGCTAGTAATTTTTAGTGTGTGTAAAAAGAAAAGTAAATAAAACACAGTTTGTAAATATGTTTCTGAAGGCAGAATATTGAATTATATGTCTGTAGCTTGATGATTTGGGTATAGTACATAACACATTTAATAAATCAGTAAATGAGCAGTTGGTAAGTTGGTTACTAAAGTGAAAAAATCTCTTATATTTACTCTAGTTAATAAGCTTTTCCCGAAATATAGAAGATATTATATGATAATATCATTATTATTATTTTGTCTTTTAAAAACGTATTTATTTATTAGAGAGAGAGCTTGTGCATGTGACTGCCTGTGGGGGCGGGGGGGGGGAGGTGAAAAGGATGGGGTGGGGGGAGGGGCCCAGAGAGAGGGAGAGAGAGAATCCCAAGTAGTCTCCTCACTCAGTGCATGAGCCCGACCCTGGGCTTAATCTCATGACCCTGAGATCATGACCTGAGTCGAAACCGAGAGTTGGACACTTAACCAACCGAGCCACCAAGGCGCTCTATTTTTTTTCAAGATTATATTTTTAGGTAATCCTATACCCAGTGTGGGGCTCAAGCTTATAACCCTGAGATCAAGAGTGACATGCTTTACAGACTGAGCCAGCCAGGCCACCCCTGTTTGGTTAGAGTAAACAGCAGTGCAGTAGAAAACACTGTAAAATGTGCTATTTGTTACCATGCTGTCTTCTGAGCTAATGCAAATTTTACCTGGGAAAATAGTATCTCCAAAGGTTGTGCTTGAAAAACTAAAAGTTGAGTAATAGTGTATGAATCAAACTGAACTACTGACTCTCCACTGGTTTATGACTAGTGTGGTAAGAGCCTAGTTCCGGAGATATCATTTCAGAATTGGTTGACATACTTGTTTTTATTTTATTTAATCCATTTTATTTTATTTTTAAAAATATTTTAAAAGATTCATTCATTTATTTATTTGACAGAGAGAGAGAGGTCACAAGTAGGCAGAGAGTCAGGCAGAGAGAGAGAGGGAAATAGGCTCCCTGCTGAGCAGAGAGACCGATGTGGGGTTCTGAGATCATGACCTGGGCTGAAGGTAGAGGCTAAACCCACAGAGCCACCCAGGCACCCCTATTTTTTTATTTATTTATTTTTAAAGATTTTATTTATTTATTTGACAGAGAGAAATTACAAGTACACTGAGAGGCAGGCAGAGAGAGAGAGAAGGAAGCAGGCTCCCTGCTGAGCAGAGAGCCCGATGCGGGACTCGATCCCAGGATCCTGAGATCATGACCTGAGCCGAAGGCAGCGGCTTAACCCACTGAGCCACCCAGGCGCCCCCAGGCGCCCCTATTTAATCCATTTTAGTGGGAGTGGGGTGGGATAAGCCTCTCCTGGAGACTGCTTTTTTTTAACTTTTTTTTTTTTAAATTTTAATTTTTTCATTTATTTTTAAGATTTTTATTTACAGAAAGAGTGCATGTGAGAGCGCTTGTGCATGCACAGGTGGGGACAGAGGAAAGGATAGGGACAAGCGGACTCCACACTGAGCACGGAACCGACTCGAGGCTCAATCCCATGACCCCGAGATCATCTCCTGAACTGAAACCAATTGTCAGACATTAACCGACTAAGTCACCCAAGCACCCCTGACCACTGCTTTTTTAGTGTTTCGAAACAGTCAGATCTCATTGTGGTTTATGTTGTGTATGTCATATGGAACAAATTTTTGCTACCGACTCTTTCAATTGAGGGCAGATGTTCTATGTCCTCAAATATGCCTTTAAGGAATCTCTTTGAATCAGTACTGAGGCTTCAGTAGAATACCTCACCACACAGTTGACCATAGGGGAAAAAACTCTATGATGTCTGGGATCCTGGCATGTGTAAACCACAAGTATGTCAACAAAACCATGCTGACTTTGATTGGTTTTGACCTGTGGGTATTAATTTCTGGAATCTTGTCAACATGGTTCAAATCTTATCTTGACACTTTGTGTACATCATCTTATCTAAAAGGGAAAATGTGTGAAAACTGCTTAACACCTTCATCTAGTGTCAGTGTAATCCAGATTATACTGTTTTATAATAGTGAACACCGTAGTGTGGTACCTGTTTACTTTGCCATAGAACTTAACTTCACATCTCTTTTGTTGGTCAAATTCTGTGGGGTTTTTTGTTTGTTTGTTTGTTATTGTTTTTGCTTTTTATTACAGTGTAGTATTTTAAGAGCTGGTGGTTTCAAAGCTTCAACATTCGTTCCTTTTATAAAGTAGCCAGTCATTGTTACGCTGTGATGGATGTACTGGGAAGGAGAGAAGGCGAGATCTTACCTTTTGCGTTATTATCATACTAAAATAAGATACAGCTAGCAAATGAATCAAGCGAATCAAACCAATTCAGGTCATTACTTTGATAATGAGATTCAGTGCTCAAGTCATGAGTGTCCAGAAAGTCTTGGCTAATTGTCTTTAGTTCTTCACGTCTGCTATGAAAGAAACAAAATAAAATCTTGCTGTTTTCCGATTTAATTATTTTTCATTAATATTGAGTCACAGGGGCACCTGGGTGGCTCAGTCAGAAGAGCAGGCAACTCTTGATCTTAGGATTGTGAGTTCGAGCCCTGTGTTTGATGTACAGATTACTTAAAAAGAAAAGTAATAAAAAAATGTACCGAGTCACAGTTTTTTGTTTTGGGGTTTTTTTGTTTGTTTGTTTTTTGTTTTTGTTTTTTTGATAGACAGGGATCACAAGCAGCCAGAGAGGCAGGCAGAGAGAGGAAGGGAAGCAGGCTCCTCGCTGAGAGAGAGCCAGATGTGGGGCTTGATCCCAGGATCCTGGGATCATGACCTGAGCAGAAGGCAGAGGCTTTAACCCACTGAGCCACCCAGGTGCCCCCCGAGTCACAGTTTTTAGTTTTATTTTTGGGGGGGGAAGAGGCAGAGGGAGAGGGAGAGAGAGTCCTTTTATTTAAAAAAAAAATATATATATATATATATATTTATTTATTTGTTTGTTTTTTAAAGATTTTATTTATTTATTTGACAGACAGAGATTACAAGTAGACAGAGGCAGGCAGAGAGAGGAAGGGAAGCAGGCTCCCCGCTAAGCAGAGAGCCTGATGTGGGGCTCGATTCCAGGACCCTGGGATCATGACCTGAGCCGAAGGCAAAGGCTTTAACCCACTGAGCCACCCAGGCGCCTCTTTATTTATTTATCTTAGCGAGGGAGAGCAGTAGCACACGAGCTGCCTGAGGTTGGGAGGGAGAGAGAGAATCAACAAGTAGACTTCCGGCTGAGCACAGAGCCTGACCTAAGGTTCAGTCTCATAACCCCGACCAAGATTGTTACCTGAACTGAAACCAAGAGCCCTGTGCTCAACCTACTGAATGAACCACCTCAGTACCCTAGAGAGAGGGAATCCTCCACACCCAGGGTGGAGCTTAACATGCTCCATCTCAACCCTGAGATCCCGACCTGAGCCAAAATTGAGTTGGACACTTTACCCAGCTGAATGGCCTAAGGTGCTCCTAAGTCACAGTTTTAAAAAGAAAGTCATAGGGCGCCTGGGTGGCTCAGTGGTTAAGCCGCTGCCTTCGGCTCAGGTCATGATCTCAGGGTCCTGGGATCGAGTCCCGCATCGGGCTCTCTGCTCAGCAGGGAGCCTGCTTCCTCCTCTCTCTCTAAAAAAAAAAAAAAAAGAAAGTCATAGTGTTCTTCTAGAGAAAGAATAGTGATTAGAAGTGAGATGTTTGTTTATTTGTTTGTTTATTTATTTATTATTTTTTAGAAATGAGATGTTTAAATTACTTTAAAGCCCAAGCCTGGGATTTAGGAGGTACTGGCACTTAATAGGTGCTCAGTAAATGTTTGGTGAACAAATGATTCAATAATGAATAAATGAAAATCTTATAGAAAATGGTAAGATTTCCACATTTCTCACATACCAATGTATCTTTTTATTTTATTTTGTTTTATTTATTTATTTATTTTGTTTTTAAAAAATACTTTTAAAAAAAGATTATTTATTTATTTATTTGACAGACAGAGATCACAAGTAGGCAGAGAGGCAGACAGAGAGAGAGGAGGAAGCAGGCTCCCTGCTGAGCACAGAGCCCGATGTGGGGCTCGATCCCAAGACCCTGGGATCATGACCTGAGCCAAGGCAGAGGCTTTGATGACCCACTGAGCCACCCAGGAGCCCCCAAAATACTTTATTTTTATTTGAGAGAGAGAGAGGGTGAGAGAGAGTGTGAGCAGGGGGAGGGAGAGGGTCATTGGGAGAAACAGGCTCCCTGCTAAGCAGGGAGCAACGTGAGCAAAGCAGGGAGAAACCAACTGAGCCACCTGGGTGCCCTTTGTTTTATTTTTTTAAGATTTTTAAATTTCATTTTATTTTTTTAAAAATATTTTATTTACTTACTTTGACAGAGAGAGACACAGGGAGAGAGGGAACACAAGCAGGGGGAGTTGGAGAGTGAGAACAAGGTTCCCTGTGGAGCAGGCAGCCCCATACAGGGCTCCATCCCAGGACCCCGGGATCATGAACCAAAGCCAGAGGCTTAACAACTGAACCACCCAGGATCCCCTTAAAGTTTTTATTTTTAAGTAATCTTTGTACCCAACGTGGGGCTAGGTCTTAAAACCCGGAGATCAAGAGTCCCAAGCTCTATCAGCCCAGCCAATCAGGTGCGCTCAGTGTAGCTTTTCAAAAAGCATACTGTGGGGGCAACTGTGTGGCTCAGTGGGTTAAGCCTCTGCCTTCTGCTCAGGTCATGATCTCAGGGTCCTGGGATCAAGCCCCGAATCAGGCTCTTTGCTCAGCAGGGAGTCTGCTTCCCCCCTATCTCTCTGCCTGCTTCTCTGCCTACTTGTGATCTCTGTCAAATAAATAAATAAAATCTTTAAAAAAAAAAAGCATACTGCAAATCATCATTATATCCTATATGTACTTAATATATCATCTTCACAGCTAGTACCCCAGAGCATTTGTTGTTGTGGTTTTTTTTTTTTTTTTCTATGAATGTCATTTTCAAGTACCAAAGATTAGGATCATGGGATATCCATAACAGAAATTCAAGAGGACTTGAAAAAAAGGTTGTTAGGAATGAAGACAGTGCGTTTTAAAATATGTGTTAAAAAGCTTCTGCTTGGGGCGCCTGGGTGGCTCAGTGGGTTAAAGCCTCTGCCTTCAGCTCAGGTCATGATCCCAGGGTCCTGGGATCGAGCCCCGCATAGGACTCTCTGCTCAGCAGGGAGCCTGCTTCCTCCTGTCTCTCTCTGTCTCTCTGCCTACTTGTGATCTCTGTCTGTCAAAAAAAAAAAAAAAAAAAAAAAAGAATATTCTAAAAAGCTTCTGCTTATGTTGGTTCAAGTTACTGGCATATGCACTTGAGGTTGTGACTGATACCATGATGTGAAGTTTGGACAGCTCACAATCATGTAGTTTTCTAATTGTAAATGGAAAAATAATTCTAGAAGGATACCTACCAAATAAAACTGTTGGAAGTGTTTACCTCTAAGGATAGGTTTTTTTTTTTTTTTGGAGGAGAAAGGGCATATTAGGTAATAACATGATTTTAAATTTTTACTTAAAATTTTTTTACATGGTTTGAATTTTTTTATTACGAGCTTATGTTACTTTAAAAAATAATACAGCATACTAAGTCAAAGTTACATAATTTCTATTTAGAAAGTTTAGGAGCAGGAGAAAAAATAAACTATAATTCTACTACTTAGAGGCAACCATCATGGGTATATTAGCATATTTGCTTCCAGTATTTTTTCTGCATTTGAGAAATAACATAGTTGAAGTCAAATGGGGTAAATGTGTTTCTTTTCCTTTTTTCACATTTTCCCTTGTATTTAACATTTTATAAAGATTTGAAAACTGTGCAAAATACTCTCTTAGGTAAATGAACACAACCCTATTAAATTAATTTTCATTCCTGGATGCTTCAGTTTCTTACAGTTTTTTGTATGATAGTGAACTTCTTTCAGGATAAATCTTTGTTTACATTTCAGATTATTTTCTTGACACTGGAATCATTAGTCCCTTATTTCCAGCTAAAAGTATTAGCATAACCAAAATATTTAGTGTTTTTCTAATGAGTTATTGTCTAATGGTTTCTAAATCTTGACCACTTTTAGAAACCCAAGGTTTGTATTTATAGTACAAGTATCTTTTGGAAAGCCAGGTTTATTTCCTTCTCCGAAAATGAGAAACTGAAATTTCTATTACTTTTTTTTGGTTAACCCAACTTAGTTGCCTTCTCAAAGGTGGTGATTGAGGTAGCTCTATATTCTAATTAATGACTGGATACTAGCCAGATAAGATTAGGTACTTGGTGAATTTTTAGCTACCATGGAAAAACCAGAATTTTAAAATTACTGTTATTGTATTAGATTAGTTTTTTAAGTCCTGCTAAACTTGCCATACGCTTTTTTGGTTGCTAGACAAGAATCCCTAAGATGAATTTGATCCTGGTTTGAATGATCTCAACACTCATACAGCATTTCAGTAATCATAAAAATAGAACTTAGACATTAGAGTTTTTTTTTAAAGATTTACTTATTTTTGAGAGAGAGTACGGGTGAGGGGCAGAGGGAGAGACTCGAGTAGACTCTGACTGAGTGGGGAGCCCATGGGGGGCTCTAGCTCACAACCTTGAGATCATGATCTGAGCCAAAATCAAGAACCAGCCACTCAACTGAATGAGCCACCCAGGCGCCCCTATACTGGAGGGTTTTTTGTTTTTTTTTTTAAAGATTTTATTTATTTATTTGTCAGAGAGAGAGTGAATGAGAGCGAGCACAGGCAGACAGAGTGGAAAGGAAGAGTCAGAGGGAGAAGCAGGCTCCCTGCGGAGCAAGGAGCCCGATGCTGGGATCATGACCTGAGCCTAAGGCAGCCGCTTAACCAACTGAGCCACCCAGGCGTCCCTACTGGAGGGTTTTTTGATGTGGATGGCCTTTAGTATTCTGCCCATTCCCTCAAAATTTTATGATATATATATAATTAAATATATGTTATATATATATATATTTAATTCCAGTATGGTTAACAAACTGTTATATTAGTTTGCAACATATTATTTTTATATGCATTTTTCTGGAGAGATGGTCCATAATTTTTATTAGATTTTATAGAAATGTAAGTCATGTTTCCCACTCCCCAAAAGAAAAACAAGTATGAGAATCACACCACTCCTTTAAGCCATTGAAGGAATGAAATTGACAAGTGTTCTTATGGTTAAGGAAAAAACGGTTGTACTGAGTTTTGATATTCCCCTGGTGGTCATCCGTGTGAGAATGGATCTATTTGTAACATTGTGACAGACCTGGGAAGGAGGGATGCTGTAAGGAGCAGAAATGATGTCTTTAAAAGCCCTGGCAGTGTACCTGCTACATACCAGGTACTCACTAGGTTAGTAGTTGTTATATCCTTGGAGAGATTTGTATATTCATTTCACTACTCTCAGCCATTTCCCTCTTGCCACTTGGTTCATGTTATTTAGAGAAAAGTAATTGAAGTCCTCAGAAGTAGCCAGTACACACCATTTTGCAACATCTGCAAAAGCATTTTTCCTGCTGGAGGATTAAGATGCTTATGAATGAATTGGTTTCACTGTTCCCTTGCGATATAGAATTATAGTTGAGGTTTCCACTGAGACGACGATGGTACAGTTATTTTCTTGCCTTTGTATAATGAGAGGGTTGGTGTTTCTGCTGTATTCTAGATATTTATACTACACAGCTTGTTTTCATATCAGATTTCGTATGCAACACCAGTCTGGTGAGTTTCTTTTTTTTTTTTTTCCGGGGTTCACCGGTCACCTTGGCTTTTTTTTTTTTTTTTAATTTTTTATTTTTTATAAACATATATTTTCAGTCTGGTGAGTTTTCTGTTAAAGAGCAGAAGTAGGATCAAGGCAAAGGAAGTGGGAAGACAAGGCAGTGGAAGTCCACACTTTATGTGAGGCTTACGTTTAAGTTTTGGATGGAGTCAATACAGTTTAGATTAGAAGAAAAGTGTGTACATGGGTGTGGGGGGGGGTGTGCCTGGGTGGCTCAGTAGGTTGGGGATCTGCCTTTAGCTCAGGTCTTAGTCTTTGGGTCCTGGGATCGAGCCCCGCATCTGGCTCCCTGCTCAGTGGGGAGTCTGCTTCTCCCTCTCTCTCTCTGCCACTCTGCCCTCCCTGAGCACCCTCTTACTCTCTTCCTCTCTCTCACTGTAGCTCAAAGAAATAAATAAAAAATCTAAAAAAAAAAAAAAATAAGTGTGCGTGTGTGTGTGTGTGTGTTCTATACCTGGAGGAGTAAGTAACTTGTTTAGGAGTTAATTCAAAATTGTAGGGAAATTGGTGTACTAGGCAACATAGAAATTAAAATGCCTACTTTATTCACCTAATTCCATTTCCTAGTGTATTATGAGATGTTCAAACAAACAAAAATCAATAAAACAAGGAAAACAAAATAATAACATTTTTCTTTTTTCAAAAAACTAATAACTTAGGGAACTCTGTCTTCATTGCTCATTATATACATAAGATTTTGAAAAAAATTAAACTTCTTTGACTTGAAATAGGAAACTGGCAAAGGGAAGAAAGAAGAAAGAAATGAACATTTATTGAGGGTCTACTATGAGCCACACACTGTGCTCAATAGGTAATTGTCTTAATATTACCATATTTGATCCTGACAGTGATTGAGGTAGAAGTATTAGCACTCTCATTTTGCAGAGTGGGAAATAGAAACACACTTTAAAAATTGTGTTTAATTCCCATGGCTAGCAAGTAGTAGAGACACTGCGTTAAAGGAGAATTAAGCAATCTCAGGTCCTGGGATCGGGCCCACATCGGGCTCTCTGCTCAGCAGGGAGCCTGCTTCCTCCTCTCTCTCTGCCTGCCTCTCTGCCTGCTTGTGATCTCTCTCTGTCAAATAAATAAATAAAATCTTCAAAAAAAAAATTGAAATGGAGTTCACATAATAAAATTCACTCTTTTAATAGTGCACAAGTCAGTGATGTTTAATATATTTACAAGGTTGTGCAACCATCACCACAATCTAATTCTGGAACATTTTCATTATTCCAACAGAAATCCTGTGCCACTCTACAGTCACTCCTTTCTTTCCCTCCCCAAGCTCCTGGCAACCATTAATCTGCTTTTTGTCTCTGTGGATTTGCCTGTTCTGGACATTTCATGTAAATGGAATCATACAGTATTTGGTCTTTCGTGTCTGGTTTCTTTCACTTAGTATAATGCTTTCAAGGTCCATCCATGTTGTACCATATATCAGTACTTTGTTCTCTTTTGTGGCTGAATAATATTTCCTTTGTATGAATAAACCATAGTCTGTATAAACATTCATCAGTTCATGGACTTTTAGGTTGTTTCCAGTTTTTGCCTATTCTGAATAATGCTGTTAGGAACATCTTATACAGGTTTTTGTGTAGGCATGTGTTTTCTGTTACCTTGTATATATTCCTAGAAGTGGACTTGCTGGGTCAAATGGTAACTTTAAATTTAAGGAATTACCAAACTGCTTTCTAAAGTTGCTATACCATATTGGATTCCAACCAGCAATGTATGAGGGTCTAATTTTTCCACATTCTCACCAACACTTGTTATTATCTGTCTTTTTGATTATTGCCATCCTAGTGAGTATGAGGTGGTATCTCATGGTGGTTTTGATTTATATTTTTCTAATGATTAAGGAGGTCAAGCATCTGGACTACTTGTATATCTTCTAGGAATACTTTGCAATTCTGTTTTAGTCTTTTTGGGCTGCTATAGTAAAATACTACAGACAGGTATCTTGTGAATAACAGGAAAATATTGCTCAAAGTTCTGGAGGCTGGGAAGTCCAAGATCAAGGTGCCAGCTTGGTCAAATTCTGGTGAAGGCCCTCTTCATAGTTCACAGTTGGTGCCTTCTTGCTATTGCCTTACTTAGTGAAATAAGTGAAGGATCTCTCTGGAGCTTCTGTTATAAGGCACTAACCCCATTCATGAGGGTTCCACTCATGACTTAAACATTTCCCAAAGAATCCATCTTCTAATACCACATTGGGCATTGAGATTTCAACATAGATGTTGGGGGGACAGAAACATTCAGACCATAGCGAAGTCCTTTGTCCATGTTATTTATTTATTTTAAAAATATATATTTTGCTTATTTATTTGACAGAGGGAGAGATCACAAGTAAGCAGAGAGGAAGGAAGAGAGAAAGGGGGAAACAGGCTCCCCACTGAGCAGAGAGCCCGATGTGGGGGCTCAATCCCAGGACCCTGAGATCATGACCTGAGCCAAAGGCAGAGACTTAAGCCACTGAGCCTCCGAAGTGCCCCATCCTTATTTATTTATTTTTTAAATATTTTATTTATTTATTTGATGGACAGAGATCACAAGTAGGCAGAGAAGCGGCAGTGAGAGAGTAAGGGAAGCAGGCTCCCTGCTGAGCAGAGATTCTCCACACAGGGCTTGATCCCAGGACCCTGAGACCATGACCTGAGCCGAAGGCAGAGGCTTTAACCCACTGAGCCACCCTCTTATTTATTTATTTATTTATTTATTTATTTATTATATTTTATAGGTTTTTTAAAAAAGATTTAATTAATTTATTTATTTGACAGATAGAGATCACAAGCAGGCAGAGAGACAGGCAGAGAGGGAGGAAGGGAAGCAGGCTCCCCACTGAGCAGAAAGCCTGCTGCAGGGCTCCATCCCAGGACCCTGGGATCATGACCCCAGCCGAAGGCAGAGGCTTTAACCCACTGAGCCACCCAGGCGCCACCCCCTTATTTATTTTTTAATTGATTTTTTTGTCCATCTTTATTTTGTCCATATTTATTTATTTATTTTTAAAAAGATTTTATTTATTTATTTGAGAGAGAGAGACTGCATGAGAGGGGTTGGGATCAGAGGGAGAAACCGACTCCCCACTGAGCAGGGAGCCTGATGTGGGACTCAATCCCAGGACCCCAGGATCATGACCTGAATCAAAGGCAGTGGCTTAACCAACTGAGCCACCCAGGCGCCCCTTTGTCCATCTTTAAATTGGCTTAATTGTTTTCTGTTGAATTGCAGGTGTTCTTTTTTTTTTTTTTTTTTTTTTTAAAGATTTTATTTATTTATCTGACAGAGAGAAATCACAAGTACACTGAGAGGCAGACAGAGAGAGAGAGAAGGAAGCAGGCTCCCCGCTGAGCAGAGAGCCCGATGCGGGACTCGATCCCAGGACCCTGAGATCATGACCTGAGCCGAAGGCAGCGGCTTAACCCACTGAGCCACCCAGGCGCCCCGCAGGTGTTCTTTATATGTTCTGTATACTAGACCCCAATCAGGTCATTCACAAATATTTTTCTGAGAGTTGTCTTTTCACTCTTGTCATAGGTCCTTTGAAAGACAGAAAGTTTGAATTTTGATGAACTCTATTTTATTTTTTTCCTTTGGTTGCTGTGCTTAATCTCTCTTTCTCTCTCTCTCTTTTTTTTTTTTAAGATTTTATTTATTAATTTGACAGAGAGAGACCACAAGTAGGCAGAGAGGCAGGCAGAGAGGGAGGGAAGCAGGCTCCCCGCTGAGCAGAGAGCCTGACATCATGACCTGAGCCGAAGGCAGAGGCCTAACCCACTGAGCCACCCAGGCGCCCCTGTGCTTAATCTCTTACTTTGTTTTTCAGTTCCAAGTGAACTTCACTTTTTGCTTTGTAGGAATGTCACGGACTTGACTGAAGAGGATTTTTTTTTTCCTGCCCTTCATTTACCTCCCTGTGCAGTGCCTGGCATTTAGTTGCCACCAAACAGATGTTGGTATAATTGAAAGATACTCATCATAGATGTGGAAGTTGTATGCAATCAACTTGATATCTGAAGGGGTTAATAACAACTATAACGTTTTGAGTACTTACAATGTGCTTGATACTGTTTTAAGCACTGACATACTCATTGTCTCATTTAATCCTTTCAGCAATCTTATTGAAATCTGTATTCTTCCCCCACGGTATAAAGTCAGCCACTGAAGCTTAGGCCAAGTAACTTGTCTAAGACCAAACAGTTGATCTAGGATTAGAACCCATGGCTTGGATGGTATGTGCTCATTTTCATCGCCATATTCTTGAGCTAGGGCAGCAATTAGAATGTGAAGAACCCAGAGGATGATGCTTTCCAAAGCAGTGGGACCAAGAGCCGGATTTGTGAATAGTCACATTAAGGGTATTCATGCTATCTTTCAGACTTGTGAAACTTTGAAAGAGAGGTTGTGTAAGAGTCTTAGGGGTTCATTTTGCAAAAGTGCCTGTCTTTTCTGACCTGAATCAAATCTTGAAACTCTCTGAGTTTGCCAGTTCCACTGTTTGTATATTATACTTTCAAGGTTGTGTTTCTTTTTAACCATCTTTTTAGTTATTTCCCTCCATTTTATATTTTTGCTTTAAAATATTTTGACCCTCCCTGGACCTCATTCCCTTCTGAATCTTGGTATGATAATTCTACACTATCATGGTAATTTTTCACTCTAAGGAGATGTTTTTATATTTTGTGTAGCTTTTCTAATTGTCTTTAGCAGGGTAGTTGATCCAAATCACCAATTCTGTTATCAATGGAAGTGAAAGTTTCATATTCTTTTAAACTAATACATGTAAGATTGTGTTATAATGAAATGATGGAGTTAGAATGCCCAACTCTAGCAGAAATCTTGTTAATACTAGATTTATCTGGGAGGGGTTCTAATGTCCCCAAATAGTGTGTCCTTTGAATATCTTCAGTTTTTATAGTAACTGAGTTTTAATTTCTCACTACATTTTTTTCATTACATTTTAAAAAATTCCAGTATAGTTAACATACAGTGCTAAATTAGTTTCAGATGTACAATATTATGATTCACAATTCTGTATATCACTCAGTGCTTATCATGATAAGTGTAGTCTTAATCCCCTTCACCTATTTCACCCATCCCCTACTCACCTTCCCCCTGGTAACCATCAGTTTTTTCTCTGTAGTTAAGAGTCTCTCTTTTGGTTTGTCTCTTCCCCGCCCCCCCCCTTTGTTTCTTAAATTCCACATATGAGTGAAATCATATAGTGTTTGTCTTTCTCTGACTTCTAATTTCACTTAGAATTATACTCTGTAGATCTATCCCTGTTGTTTCAAATGGCGAGATTTCATTCTTTTTTATGGCTGACTAATGTCTTTATCCATTCATCTATTAATGGGCACTTGGGCTGCTACCATAATTCGGCTATTATAAATAATGCTGCAATAAACATTGGGGTCTGTATATCCTTTTAAATTAGTGTTTTCATATTCTTTGGGTAAACACACAGTAGTGGAATTACTGGATTATAGGGTGGCTCTCATTTAAATTTTTTGAGGAACCGCTGTACTGTGTCTATGGTGACTGTACTGATTTACATTCCCACCAGTGGTCCATGGGTGTTCGTTTTTCTATGCATCTTTGATAGAGAGAGAGAGTGAGCACAAGCGGGGTGAGGGGGGAAGTGTCAGGGAGCAGGTCAGAGGGAGAGGGAAAAGAGAAGCAGATTCCCTGCTGAGCAGGGAGCCCAACGTGGGGCTTGATCCCAGGACCTGAGTTCATGATACAAGCTGAATGCAGATCTTCAACTGACTGAGCCACCTAGGCCCCCCCACATTTTTTTCTTTATTACAGTGTTTCTTGTATACAGTTTTCCTAACTGGTGACAGTTGTGGTTCTCTGTTGCTGCAGTGGAACCACCTGTAAGCCAGTTGCCATTATCACATACTCTTCATCGTCATTTAACCCTAAGTCAGCATTTTCCTTCACTGAGTCTTGGGGAGGTTGACTTGCTCAAGGTCCCATATTTAATAGCATTATTGGGATTTGGACTCACCAGGGACATATGGATCTTGTTTAAAATAATATTTTTGAGGAGTGTCAGGGTTCAGTTTATGAACAGTAGTAAAACATTCAGAATCAGGGGTACCTGGGTTGCTCAGTCTTTTAAGCATCAGCTGTTGATTTCAGGTCAGGTCATGAGCTCAGAGACCTGAGATCAAGGTTCACATCAGGCTCCAGGCTCAGTGTCTGATAGAGATTCTCTCCTCCTTCTTCTTCTCCCTACCTCTTGCTCTCATGCCAGCTCTCTCAAATGAATAAATAAATCTTTTAGAAAAACCATTAAAAAACATAAGAACCATTTATTTATTTTATTTTTTAAAATTCTATTTATTTATTTGACATAGAGAGCCACAGCAAGAGAGGGAATACATGCAGAGGGAGTGCGAGAGGGAGAAGCAGGCTCCCTGCTGAGCAGGCAGCCCCATGTGGGGCTCACTCCCAGGACCCCGGGATCATGACCTGATCCAAAGGTAGCCATCCAATGACTGAGCCACCCAGGTGCCCCCATTTATTTATTTTAAACAACAAGAGTTAATGTGTCTATTGTATAAATATTTGAAAGTCAGGGAAATAAAACACTGTTTTGGGAAAATGGCATTTTCTTAACTAGTATTAAGGGTAAATATCTATGGGGGCACCTGGCTGGCTCAGTTGTTAGAGTATTCCACTCTTGATCTTGGGGTTGTGAGTTGGAGCCTCATGTTGACTGTAGAAATTACTTAAAAATAAAATCTTTAGGGGCAACTGGGTAGCTCAGTTTGTTAAGGTCAGCTTTAGGCTTTGGTCATGATCCCTGGGTCCTGGGTTCCAGCCCGGTGTTAAGTTGCCTGTGCAGTGGGGAGCCTGCTTCTCCCTTTCCTCTGCCCCTCCCCCCACCTCATCTTCTCTTTCTTTCTCTCAAAACAAATAAATAAAATCTAAAAAAAAAAAAAAAAAATCTATGGAAACTCCCTTAGAATAATTTATGCTAAGACATTCCTAATAAAGATAGGCAAGTTTTTCATTTGAATCTGCAGTTAGCACAGTTACAACCCTGAGCTCTATACCTGTTTATTTTTTTCAAAAAGACTTTATTTATTTATTAGAGAGAGAGAGAGAGAGAGAGTGGGGTGGGGTAGGGGGTGGGGAAAGGCAGAGGGAGAGGAAGAGAGAATCTCAAGCAGACTCCATGCTGAGCAGAGTCAGACTTGGGGCTGTATCTCAGCACCCCAATATCATGACCTGAGCGAAGTCAAGAGTCCATTTCTCAAACGCCTGAGCTGCCCAGTCACTCCTACACTTGCTGATTTCTAAGGTGAAGTGTGATGAAAATAACATTTTTGGGGGCGCCTGGGTGGCTCAGTGGGTTAAGCCGCTGCCTTCGGCTCAGGTCATGATCTCAGGGTCCTGGGATCGAGCCCGGCATTGGGCTCTCTGCTCAGGGGGGAGCCTGCTTCCTCCTCTCTCTCTCTCTCTCTGCCTGCCTCTCTGCCTACTTGTGATGTCTCTCTGTCAAATAAATAAATAAAATTAAAAAAAAATAACATTTTTGGTCTTTTGTTATGGCACGTATTATCTCTTGATTTCACAAGGTATTTCTAAAGGGCTTTACATTGCAAAAGTTTAAAAAGATCCCCTTCAAACAGAAGGTAGCATGTTAGAACTGTCTCTAGTAAGAACTTTGAGAACCATTTCTTTATTTTACCTTAAATAAGAGATAATGTGTGCATTGAATAAGTATTCAGCTGTCATAAAAAATCAAGCAGAGTTCAGAAAAAATTTTGATTTTTAAGCATTCTATTATTATAAATATTATAGACTCAATGGCAGGTTTTTGGGGTTTTTGTCTTTCTGGCTCTTCCTGAAAAAAAAAAAAAAAAAAGAAAAAAAGGTAGTTCCCGTCTTTTCTCTAGCTGAGTTAAGCTCCCTGGAAAAGAATTACTCATTATTATATCAGAGATCCCAAAGGTATTAAAAAGTGCCTCCAATATAGGGGGTAATCTCTTTTCTATTCCTGGCATGAGCAAAGAGTACCCCTTACTCCAAATATCAAAAGCATTTGTCCAATACAGTTATTCAGCTGAAAGAATAACTTACTTCCTGGCAGACAAGTTTGCTTCTCTATAGAATGTGTGAAATTTTGACATATAGCCTCAAAAACTAAAGGCATTAACCCTTCCTGGGGCACCTGGCTAGCTCAGTGGGTTGCCTCCGGCCCAGGTCATGATCTCAGGGTCCTGGGAATCCCTGCTCAGTGGGGAGCCTGCTTCTGCCTCTGCCCCTCTCCCTGCTCATAACATGCTCTCTCCCTCGCTCTCCCTCATTCTTTCAAATAGATAAATAAAAAAAAATTTTTTTTTCTTAAGGAGTTGACCTTCTCAAATAACTAATCCTAACAGAAATTTTACATACATTCATTTCCAAAACATGCTTTTCTCTGATTAGGAGACTTACTTATACAGGGGTGCTTCTTACCTTAAAAACCAGGGTTTTCAAGATCGAAGCCAAACCAGTCACCTCTCCTTAGTTCTTCCCTTGAAAAAGTAGCTGGTATTTGTGATGATTTAACAGAAGCATCCTTGTTGGCTTTTGAAAGGACTAATTGAAATTGAAGGATGGAACAAAAAAAAAGCCACATTTCGCATTGCAATGATGGAGAATTGAAAGCTAATTATATCTCTTCTTGTGCAAGCACAGTGACCAGCCTTTTTATATGCCTTGTCCCCTTTGCCTCTTCACAGCCATCCTCTAGTGTGACTTTTCTGTAGCCTCAGTGCTACTAGTGTCCTTGCACATGCCATTACCTTCATCAGGGACACCTCCCTTTCTTCACTCCTCTAAATTTCACCAACTCCTGCTTACCTCTTTAGGTTTTGGTAGAAAAGTCACTTGCCAGGGGAAGTCTTCTCTGCCTTTCATAGCTTTCTGGGCACATCCCAGATGCTGTACTGGATCATGACTGTCAGTTTGTGTCTCTTCTGAGTTGATGTAGGCTCAGCACCATTTTTTTTTTTTAAAGATTTTATTTATTCATTTGAGAGAGAGCTGGAGAGAGCAGCAGAGGGGGGAGGGGAAGCAGACCCTGCTAAGCAGAGAGCCCAATGTGGGGCTCTATCCCAGGACCCTGAGATCATGACCTGAGCCGAAGGCAGACACATACGGACTGAGCCCCCCAGGCGCCTCATGGCTCAGCACCATTCTGCATATTGGAAGTTCACCAACATTTATTAAGTCCATTGTTTGGGTTTTTAATTACTATTTTTTACTATTAAATTGTTAAAGGTTTAAATGGGGGAAGTTCTGGGCGCCTGGGTGGCTCAGTGGGTTAAGCCGCTGCCTTCGGCTCAGGTCATGATCTCAGGGTCCTGGGATCGAGTCCCGCATCGGGCTCTCTGCTCAGCAGGGAGCCTGCTTCCTCCTCTCTCTCTCTGCCTGCCTCTCTGCCTACTTGTAATCTCTCTCTGTCAAATAAATAAATAAAATCTTTAAAAAAAAATAAATGGGGGAAGTTCATTGTAAAAAAATGAACTAACACGTTTTGAAGATAATGTTTTTGGGTGTGGGGTCTTTTAAGGTTCAACAATTTTGATTTAGTTAAAGTTTGGGGATAACTAGATCTAACTTTCTCAAAAGGAAGTTGTGTGGGTGTAAAATGATTTGAGTTTCTCAGTGAAACAATAAATTTTTATGATTTTGCCGTTAGACTTGGTGAGACAATGGGATTATCTAAAAACGGAGCATACGGTGCTATCGAGTGTCAGCTCTCTAGCAGGAATGACAGGAGCCCGAAGATATAGAAGAACTTCCTTTAAAAAAAAAAAAAAAGGATATTACCGATTCCAAAATACACAGGACAGACTAGCAAATAATAAGAACCAAACTTCAATATATCATTCATAAAAGGGGACATTTTTCTAAATAGTATCATCCTTTGTGATTTCTTTGTTTTTTACAAAAACCCATAGATACTCTTATTAGATTTATCTGTCCACATTATGGATCTAGACTGTAATGGAGTAGGCTTGTCCATTTCAAGGTAGTACTGAGAATGGCTGAGAAATGGAGGAGAGGTGGTTATTTCAGCTCCATTAGTCTCTGGCATTATCTCTGGTTCACCTCATTGTCAACAGTTTTCATTTGGCAACTACTGAAGACCATCGCTCACTTATTCCTTAATTCTTGTTATTGAAAAGCAGTTATTTTTACCAGCAATAAGCATGATTGCTGGAGGGTATGGGGTAGTCACTAGGTAGACCTGGCCCCTTGGAAGGAAAAAGGGCTATTGCAGATAAGCCTCAGGGAAGGAAGTGGGGGAGGGAAGCCAAGGAAAGGCTGTTGTGAGGAGATCAGCCCCTTATACCCAGACTATTATTGTTTGCCCAGTCACCCAGGAAGATCTCCTGTTAATCTGAAGTTTCCATGTCTCACAGGAAATAAAACCAAACTAAGCTGGAGATCTCCATTAGAATTGTAAATAGAATGAGCCGTCCTTTTGTTACTCTTAATGATTGGAAATTTATAAAATATGATTCTTGAAATATCTTTACCCAGGTGTCATAGCAAAAGCTATGACCAACCCCCACCCCCACCCCCCAATATGGGAGAAGAGAAATAGAGAAGCATTTCATGGAAGAGGAGAGTGTGGCTAATACTGGAAGGATTTTTTGCTGGAGAGGTGTCAAGTTTGAGGAACCAAGATCACTTGAGATTACCTTAGGAGAAAACTCCTCCTGGACAGTGTTTGTATGTGTAGTTGCTTATGGATGCAGAATGTTTTATGCTTAGAAAGAGAAGTGGACTTTTGAATTACTCATAACTTATCTCTGAGGGGACAAAATTAATTCTTTAAAAGCATACCTAATGTAAGGTTCATTTAAATACCAGTCTTCTAGAAATCTGAGCTGCTACTCCTGTATCCTAAGTATGTGGGACCGCCTGGGTGGCTCAATAGGTCAAGCATCTGCCTTCAGCTCAGGTACTGATCAGGGTCTTGGGATGGAGCCCAGCTTCAGCTCCTTGCTCAGCAGGGAGTCTGCTTCTTCCTTTACCTCCCCCCATCCTGCCCTCTCCCCGGCTTAAGTGCACAGGCACTCTTTGTCTCTCTCTCTCTCTTCATGAAGAAAAGAAAGAAAAGAAAAAAAGAAACAGCAACAACAACAAAAAACTTTAGCATGTGGTTTTGAAGATGTTTCAGTCTTAAAGGTTATTAGGAGTTAGAGAAAGCAGTGTAGACGGTTGGTTATACCTCAGCTCTAGTTAAGTTCTTACTTGCTGTGTAATGTGAATTAAGGAATTTTATCTCGTTAAGCCTTAGTTTTTTCAATGAAATAATGTAGTTAGACTCAGTTTTCTCTGATGTTCTTTTTTAGTTCTATAATTGTGTTTTTTTTTTTAAGATTTTTATTTATCAGAGAGAGAGAGGGAGAGAGAGTGAGCACAGGCAGACAGAATGGCAGGCAGAGGCAGAGGGAGAAGCAGGCTCCCTGCTGAGCAAGGAGCCCGATGTGGGACTCGATCCCAGGACGCTGGGATCATGACCTGAGCCGAAGGCAGCTGTTTAGCCAACTGAGCCACCCAGGCGTCCCTATAATTGTGATTTTTAAGAGAAAAGAGATCTTGTTTTATAATATTCGAAAGAACCTAATACTTGAGTTATCACAAAATTAAATACATCTCCTGCAACTTAATAATCATGATTCTTTGTGAGAAAAACAAATAGATTTAAGAGACAAAAACAAGTTCTGAAGAAGTAGGACTATAACACAGGGTTTCTTAGTTTCTGACCTGCCATTCTTTCAATAGAATCTAGTTGTATGTACTTTCCCCTAAATAATAAGAGAATGGGAATGCCTCTCCTGCCTCCCAGTTTCTCTGCTAATAATGTCTGATTATTTTCTCCATCAAAGCTCACCATCACCTAAGCCCTAAGCTGAGAGACCGTCAAATCACTAAGTATAGGATTTAGAGCAGATGGTCACAACCAATATAGGTTACCAATGTATTCTGTGTTTAAACAAGTACAGACCTTCATAGCATAGTATCAGTTGGATATTTTGAGTTAATCTTAGCTCTGGTCACTTTAATTAACCCTCATATTTAGCTGAGATGAGCTGTGGCTTTATTTATGAATTCATTTTACAGAACACTGCACACAGACCTCCAATGTTTGCTTAGTTTGCCAAGGGCAGTGTTGTATGGCTTCACGAGTGTCCCATGCAGTAAAAATGCTTGTCAGTGGGGCTTTAAAAAGTGGACTTCTCACTGATGTGGATATTCAGTACACCTAACACTCAGAGCCCGATTTTATTTTATTTTATTAAGACACACATGGATCTCACCTGTAATAGATTGTTTTTAATTTTAGAATTATATGCATTATATATCATGGATCACTGTACTAAATATTGAGCAATCGAGCTCAATGGAAAACCTTGATGCTTTTTGAAAGTTATATTCCGGGTATTCAAGGGGGAGAGGTGTAATTTGTAATTGACATGCAAGGAACTTTAAGAAATGTAGACTACCCTTGTGTGCACTGCTGACAGGAATGTAGAATGGCATGGCCACTCCAGAAAGTTTGGTGGTTAGCACCAAGGCTGTGTAACAAGCATCCCTGAACCAGTGGCTCCAGGAAGCCCTGGCCACTGATGCTGGCCCGTTCAGAGCAGCTCCTGGCCCAGGATCCAGCAGCAAACCCCCCTCCCTGGTGGGTGACTGCTTTTCTGTCTTCCTTAAATATTTAAACAATTATCATATGATCCAGCAATTTTTTTCCTAAGTATATATTCAAAAAAATTGAAAGCAGGGACTCCAGTAGATACTTCTACCCATGTTCACGGCAGTATTGCTCACAATAGACAAAAGGTGGAAACAACCCAAATGTACATCAACAGAGGAAGAGATAAACAGGTTTGGTGTATATACACATAGTGAAATAGTACTGAGCCTTCAATAGGATGAAATTATAATACATCCTACAACATGGATGAAGCTTGAAAACATTATGCAAAGTGAAATAAGCCAGACACGGAAGGACAGATATCATGTGATACCACTTAGATGCTAGAATAGGTGAATTTATAGCGACAAAAAGCAAAATAAAAAGTAGCGGGGACTAAGAGAAGGCGGATGAGTTACAGTTGAATGGTTAGAGTGTCTGTTTGGGATAATGAAAAGATGCTGGAATTGGTGAGTGGGAATAGTTTTCACATATTGTGAGTGGGGGCGCCTGGGTGGCTCAGTCGCTAAGTGCCTTCAGCTCAGGTCATGATCCCAGGGTCCCAGGATCGAACCTCCTTCAGGCTCCCTGCTCAGTGGGAAGCCTGCTTCTCCCTCTCTGTCTCCCCTAGCTTGTATTCCTTCTCTCATTGTGTCTCTCTCTGTCAAGTAAATAAATAAAAATCTGGAAAAAAGAAAAACATTGTGAATGTACTTAATGCTATTAAACTGTACACTTAAAAATGGTTAAAGTGGCAGATTTTATGTTACATATATTTTATTGCATGTGAACCCACAGACACACACATGTGCACACATATGCGCACACACGGACCTCAAAGAAAAAGAAGCATAGGGCCATTTCTAAGTCTTGCTGTATTAAGTCCTGTTTTTCTACCTTTTTCACGGCTTTGCTTCATTCGCCACAGAGAGTTTCTTAGTGTGGGCTCAGTATCCTCGATGTTGGCCTGATGGACGTGTTTAGGTCAGAATCCACTGGTTTTGCTACAAGGAAGCTTGCTTTTTATATTTGTTGAAAATTTTGAGGGTGGGTAGGTGAGGGAGATGTAGTTTAATGTGGGAAAACAGTGCATGTTGGACTTAACCATGCTAACAAGGAAAGTGTGCTTTTGTGGCAAACCGAAAGGCTAGGAATCCCGAGTGATGAAACACAGGCCTTCCGGCCCTCACTCTGTTCCTGATTTCTGGTTGTGGGAATCTGTTCTGAATCCAACTGCAAGTGGAAAACCCATCTTTGGCTGGGCAGCCAGGGCGGCCCTCCTGCCAATCCCCTAAATGTGTTGTTGAAACTTTGGCCCTGTGAGGATGGAGCTGAGGCTGTCTTCCCAAGATCTGTGCAGCTGTCAAGGTGGCCGTGATGGGACTGTGACTGGCCTCTATACTACATTTTGGCAGTGACCTTGAGACCTGCCAGCTCACAGCAGCTGTCCTGGTTCTTTCTCTCCTGCCAAGGTTGCCTGGCCAGGGGGCTGAGGGGAGGGAGCTAAACTCTGCTGGCTCTGGCATTCTCTGGGGACCGGCAAGTTCCAACTTCAGTGCCCTGCTATCTCAGTGCCTACCACCCACTGGGCGTGGTGACAGTCCAGGTGCCACCTCTGGCTCAGCTCCCAGTCTCCGGGAAGTGGGTGGCCCCAGTGACCCCGGTGGTCCTGTCTGACCATCAGCCGGGTGAGCAGACAGGCTCTGGGGGGTGTGGGAGAGAAGCAGGGACCTGCTTGGCAGCTCCAGGGAGAGATGCTCAGTGACAGTTGATGATCTCCGGAGACTGAGGAGCCATAGATGCGCCTTTTGTCCCAAAGGTATGAGCCCATCTTCTGGACCGGAGGGGTATCTTTAGGAAATGAAGGTCACCAGAGATGTCTGGAGCGAGAGAGAAATCTTTTCTCTCCGGCCACTGAGAGTGGCAAGTGTATTTTGAAAACTCCTCCCCCTCTCCTTGTCCTCATCCTGTCCTTTTCCTTTCAAGTGGCTTCATTAGTATTTTTTAATCCGCCTTTGTCATTGGACATTTATTGACAGAAATCAAATTGCTGTGTTTCTGGGCAAAGCGCCTGCTGCAAAGAGGTGTGGTTCCCGGGGAATGAGACACGCACCAACAGCTGAGCCTACACTGTCCTCACATAACCTCCCTGCCTTAAATATCGCCAATATTTAGCCTTGCCTTATAAAGTAAAAATGCACAATACCTTCCAGAGTTTCAGCAAGCCCAAATGCCCCCCTCAGCTCAGTTATATCTCCTGTATGTTGGAGGCAGAACCGCGCACCCCTCCCCCCGCGCAGACCTGCCCTCGGAGCCGCCAAGAGGTTACTAATCAGGGAGCCTCCGCCATCGATCCGATGGTGGAGACCTGGGGGATTTGTGTGCATTGTTTTTGCTGAAGCCTCCTGTGATTTCGGCGCGACCAGATCCTCTGCAGCGCACTCCATGTCGCAGCTTGTGGCTGCCTGTGTCCTGTGGTGAGAGCGGAGCCGCACAGGAGATCCTTTGTCTAGGAAGGCTAGCAGAGAAGATCACTTTGGAGTTGCTAAGCTCTGCATTGCCATTGGCTGCACTCTTTGTGGGGCTGTTTTTGCAAAAGGCATGCCCAGCACGTCTACAGTGCTGGCAGGCCAGGGCTGCCTTTAAACACCATGATAATAATACCAAAAAGCAGTTTGCAGAACTGTTCCACTGTAGAGGCTTCCTCTGCAGAAGCAAGCAAGATGGCTACCTCGTGGGCTTCGCTGTGAAGAATGCAGAGGCTAATTAAGACAGACTTTAAGGGGAAAAAAGGGTATTTCCCTACTTCATCTTTATGCAAGGCTTTTTTTCAGTGACTTTTAAAGTATACATTTTACATAAGCTCTTTAGGTTCTGTCTAGCAAACATGTTGATGATTTTAAATGGTCTAAGTAGTTTTATAGAGAAATAGCCAAAAATTTTGGGGGGGTGGGAGCTAATTTTTTTTTCTTAAACAGAGGCTCATTTTGCAATTTGATTTTTTTTAGGTTATAAAAGAAAACAAGAGGCCCCAGAGGGAAAAGAAGCCCAAAGTTTTAAAGGTAATCAGTTATTGATTAAATCATATTTAATTTTTTGCCATTTCATATAGTATTTTTCTGTCACTTAGGAGTAAATTTGGAGTACAGTGGATGTGAATTCTCCCGGATTTTCAGTAGATAAATGAATTTTCACTCAACTGAAGTGTTTCTGTCTCTCTCCCTCTCTCTCTTTTTTTGATGTGCTGTATGGTGTACATATTAGCATCCTTTATTTTCAACTCCACACAAGTCTGCAAAAGGAAAAGTTTATATGCAAAGTGTTGTGAATAAAATTTGTTTTTCTTTGTAGATCCTTTTGTAGCATCTGCCTTTGTGGTGTTGCACCAGTGTGTAAACTTAAGCTCTTAAGGAGACACTATTTGAAGTTGACAGCTATGATCCATTGTGATTTTAATAGACCTTCCATTAGATACTATTTTAAAATGTGTGGCTTTGCTTTCCAAAGAGAAAGGTCCTTAGAGGTTTTAGTTCAACTTAAAATATGTAAGCCATCGAGATCAGCCAAATTATCATTGCCTGATCCCAGATTCTCATTGTATCATTTTTAATTTTGGCATTCATAGAGCTGTAGAAATATGCATGTTTTCTTTATTTTCAGTAGTTTGCCTAATGAGTATTTAGCAGTAACCTAATTTGGTTGTAAGCTAACAGTCTGTGATATGAGCTTTGTACAGTATTTAGAAGGGTTAATTTAAAAGCATATGGCACTACTCAAAGTTCAAGGCTAGCTTTAGTTTAGCAAATGGGTGCTTATGTGTTAAAGGTTTCAAGTGGCATATTGCTGTTATAAATGTAAGCAACCTGAGCAAGTAACCTTTTTAATTAAAAAAAACAAAACAAAACCAAAAAACCTTAAGCAATAAAACTGATCTTTAAAATTATATCGTGTATATATAATTAATAACATTTTCACCTAATCTTAGCTTTTCTTTTGCAAATAAAGTTTTAGCACTCAAAGAGGAACAACATGTTGAACTATGGATGTGGCAAATTTTTATGTCATTTGCTTCCCCTGTTGTGTACCTTGAAAATGTTATTGACATGGAGAACCAAACCTTGCATTGCTTTCAAATTTGTCTGACCACCTTGAGTTTCTGTTTCCTGTGTGTACGCGGCCGTTGCCATGTACATTTTCATCAACCAACAAGTATTTGTTTCATATTTACCACACAGCCATCAGTGTTCTAGGCACTGTGAAATGAATGAAATTGCTTGGCACAAATTCTCATTGGGCCTGGACAAATAGAATACTGGTTATTTTCAAGGTAAATTAACCCCTCCTGTTTTTATTCTGGATATTGATCCACTCGCCCCTTTTACTTCCTTCCCCTCCTCCAGCTGTCGAACTGTATCATTAAAAGCCCTGCTTGTATTTCTTAATCTCTTCTTACACTTTCTGTGTTGGGTGTATCCATCTCAGGTGTTTTGTCTTCAGATTTTCAAGTGAGAAATCATGTTAGTGCTGCTGTTAAAATGGCTCTCAAATTTGCAGGGGTTAGGGTGGGGGCAGAGAGAAAGAGTTCAATTGCATGGACAGACTGATCTAGAAGAAGCTTGGTAGCTAAATCATCATCTGCCTTTGCTAGGAAGTGAAATTGGGTTTTGGGGAATACTACTTAATTCTATGTTTATTTTGTTAGTCTGTGGGTGTCCTGTCACCTGAAATAAATTTCAGAAGTAAATATACCGTGTGTTGCTTTTTTGAATTTTGGCAGTGGACTCTGACTTATTTTAAAATAAAGTGCCTGTGAGTGGCTGAATTTCATGTGCCACAGCAATGGAACTGAACTGTTGCTCACTTTCCTCTATAGTTGTCAGTTGTTATACAGGAGTAGGGAAAATGCCCTAAAAGGAAAAAAATAATAATTTTTTCCTCTGATGTTGGCACTTTAAAGTGTTTTCTTTAATTTTCTATTGGTTATAATATATTTCATTCACCAGAGAAAGCTTTGTCTCTTTGTTCCACAGTAGAAATGCTAAAATATGTGTAAAATAGTAGAATATTGTACAACCCTGAAAGAGATGTTATGAAAACTAAATTCACATTTTGGGAGGGAGGGCAGGGGAAGAGTACAACTTTCAGCTTAAGGTTTCATGGGTGAGGACTTAGCCTTCTGCTGGGTGCTACCTGGGGGAGCAGCAATGGGAGGCTACAGGTTACAACTTGGTCTCCTTTCATAATTCTCTCTTTGCCTTAGGCTTTGTGCCAGAGATCTAGTCCACTTCCTTTGACTCTGGCCTCTTAGATCTTCAGATCTGGGTCCCTTGCTCTTTGTTGGGGTGGATGCTGCAGGTATCCTAAGCAAAGATTTTATCTGCATTTTCTGTGAAGAAGTAGTTGGACAGGTGAAGAGTCTGATCAAGGAAATTGGGTGCAGAAGCCAATACTCTGAACCTGGTACTCTGAACCTGCTAACTAAATATTGAATCCAGTTGTGGGGCTAAAATTGCCTGGTATGTCTCATACCTCTCACTTTCAAGCACTCTATTATCTATATCAATAACCTGTATTCATTTTATTATAGTTCAAAATGTAAAAGTGTGGATAGTGACTTCAAATCCCTGACTAGAGAGAGAATTCTCCTGTAGCTGAAATGACAGTTTTCTGTTCAAAGTGCTCAAACTGCCAGAATGGGTATCAAATGATGGGGGTAGGAGGTAAGCGAAGCACAAATTCCTGTCCCCACTGGTCTGGAGGACCATGTTCCTGCTCAAGCCCTATTTATTATCAACTAGAGTTATTTTATATATACGTGGCAGCTTATTGGCTGGGCTGTAATTGTCTCTTTGACTCTTGAGTAAGGTAAAAGTGGAAATAATTTCAGGTTTTGATTCATAAAATCGGACTTGTGAGTGGCATGATTTTGGAACTCCACTTGGCAGAAATATTTATGTAAATATAATCTCTACTTGGTGTGTCAGGGTAAGAGGATATATCCCCTTAAGAGAATGTCGATTTTAAGGTAATATACTTTCGTTAGGTCATCAGTCATTGTCCCTGGAAAAAAATTAGATTGCGTGGTCATTTGGGGGTATCGAGGGGAATTTAATAAAGGAATTGTTCAAAAGACGTGGGCAGGGATAAGGGCGAAATGAGGGATGGCAAAGCATCCCAAGACTAGTGACTGCAGAGCTTTCTCTCCGTTCTTAGACCTGAAGGGGCCAAGAAGTGGAAGCAGAAACCCAGATAGAAACAGTAGTTGGAACTGAAGAGATGGAGGAGGGGTTTTTATTGCAGCCTTTCATACTAGGATGTTTCTGGGGGTTGAGGGATGCAAATAAATACCCTGCCCTCCAGTTTTCTGCTGCTTTCATTCGTGGATCTGATCAGAAGCCAAAAGGAACCAGTCTGCCATCAGTTGAGTGTGGACCAAGAGGGGCCGACAGAACATATTCAGCATCACTAGCATCACTAGCAACTGCAGGGACAGGTTAGGATGATGGGTTCAAAAACGGTACCAGAACAATATAACAATATAACAATAGGGTAACATTACACAAGCCTGGGTGAAGTGTATGTAAGAAACTCTATACTGTGTTTGCAACTTATCTGTAAATCTAAAATCATTTTTTAAAAAAGATTTTATTTATTGGGGCACCCGGTGGCTCAGTCATTGGGCGTCTTCCTTCGGCTCAGGTCATGATCCCAGGGTCCTGGGATTGAGCCCCGAATCGGGCACCTGGCTAAGCGGAAAGCCTGCTTCTCCCTCTCCCACTCCCTCTGCTTGTGTTCCCTCTCTTGCTGTGTTTCTCTCTGTCAAATGAATAAAATAAAAGAATTTTTTTAAAAAGATTTTATTATTTTATTTAACAGAGAGAGCAAGAGAGCATAAGCAGGGGAATTAGTAGAGGAAAAGGGAGAAGCACGCTCCCCGCCCAGTAGGGAGCCCAATGAGGGAGTCGATCCCAGGACCCTGGGATCAACACCATGCCGAAAGCAGACGCTTAACCATCTGAGCCACCCAGGCGCCCCTAAAATCATTTCAAAATAAAAAGTGTGGGCATCTGTGAGCGGGAACCATATTTATACCTTCTATAATTAGAGACACTCTTTCGAGGGCAGTAAGGGAATATTTTCTAGCTATTAGGTTATAAAATATAATCAGAGTCGCAATTGGAAGGACCGAGTGAACAAATATAAAGAAATGGCAGTAGATATTAAACCAGGAAACGGTCTACAGATGATTTAGAAAAGAAAAAATGAAAGCTAAGTGATCTTCCTGCTAGCTTCTACACTGGCAGCCCAGCTCTTCACTGTTTCCTTCCTTCCTTGATGATGCTGATAAAGGAGAGAACAAGTACTGCTGGGAGCTGATGGGGGACATTGACATACCTAAATAGATTTTTTAAATATTTTATTTATTTATTTTTCAGAGGAAGAAAGATAGCACATGCAGGGGGAGTGGCAGGCAGAGGGAGAAGCGGGCTCCCTGCTTAGGAGTTTGATCCTAGAACCCTGGGATTATGAAAAGCCGAAGGCAGTTGCTTCAGCAACTGAGCCATCCCTACTTAAATATTTTTTGAAAACTGTTTTAAAAGGAGAATCAAATCATAAATAAATCATATTCATATATGGTCTTGATTTGCATGACATAGTGACATTCAAAATATTTAGTACCATCATTGCCTGGCATATAGTAAATGCTCAGTAAGCTCAGTTTCCTGAACAACATTGAATAATTTCTCCTTTTTTTTAGCCATATACTAAATGCTGTGGCTACAATGGTGTGTAAGACCAAAATGATTTCTGCCCTCATGGAGATTAACTTTGCTTAGGAAAAGCAGGCAAAAATTAAAGACAAATGAATAAATTACAAATTGTGGCATATGCTTTGAAGGAAACAAAAAAATTACCAAGCTGGGGAAGTTTACCTCATATATTTGTGAGCTGTTCCCTTCATTTTTAAATTCTTATGCATTCTGGCGCTGATTTAAAAGTACCAAATTAGATACAATTGAGTTATCTTGTTTATTTTTAAAACCCATTAAGCTAGGAGAAGTGGAAGTGTGAACAGTTACTAAACATTTTTCTCTGCACACTTATCTACAACATTGTTTCAGTTAGTAAAAAATCATTGGTAAATGATAAACTTTTCTTAACTGTAGTTATAATGTAACATTCTATGACATAGTAACATGTTGCAAATTTAAGGGCCTGATCAAATACTGAGCTTGACCATTGTTCAGGCCAAAAAGCATGCCATTTTTATAGTCTTTTACAGTCAAATGCAGTGAATCCGAGACTTCTGAGTATAATGGGCTCATAGGGAAAAATTCAGAGTGGGTGGTGAGAGTATCCAGAAAGCAAGACCAGCTTTAAAAAACAAACAAACAAACAAACAAACAAAAAACCCCAGAACAAAAGGCATATACATTCAAAGAAGATAATCTCAGAATTTAGGACAGTTATATAAATTTAGTTATTTAGTTTTATGATTCAACACATGGTCCTTATTTTCCTCGTTATGTCATAAACTGGCAAAAATTGTCAAAGATGTGTGCTCATGCATCAGTGTTTAGTCACATGATCAAAGGCACGCATGGGGTTTCTGGTTTGCATACCCAGAAACTGTAATACAGCACTTTGCCCAGAAATGATCAGACAGATTTCAGGGCTAGGTTCTCACTAAGCCAGCTCATACACAGTCAAATCATTCAATTATTGGAGCACGTACATTTCCAGTGACTCAAGACCCATGTTCATTCTGTAATTTCTAGGAATGATCCCAGAGAATCAGTGAATAAAAGCCAACTGGGGTGAATGGGTGTGAGGAAAATTTCATTCAAGCTACCCAAAAAAAAAAAAAAAAAAATCTGTTGAATTCTTCATAGCTAAGAAAAGAATATATACCTTGTGTCTTGAATACTTAAACTCATTTGAAACTTGTTTGTGTTTCATAGTGCTGGACTAGAATTTTGTGTGTGTGTGTGTGTGTGTGTGTGTGTGTGTGTGTGTGTGTTTTAGAATGTATTTTTAAGAGTCCGAGAAAACGCTCAAAATAAATGTTAATAATTTTTTGTTGAAACCGTAACTAGTATTTTAATTCATTTTCAGGTAATTCAATTAATGTAATAATTGAATGTCTTTCAGTGTCCAAAATGTTATAGAACTAACATTTTTAAAGATCTGATCATAAAATTTACCTACCACAGAGCTGATGCAAGAAAATGAAGATTATAGAATCTGTTGTTTTAAATACTACCTGTTTGAGTCCTTTTTGAACTAATAGCAGGACTTTCTGCATGTGACAGGTTTTAAGAGAGGAGATGCTATAGTTTTATCATGTATGTTTAAAATTTACTGATGTCATATGAGTTTGATTAAAGTACATGTTCTTTTCATGGTTCTAAGGAACCAGATGTTAAACAGTAAACTTATTATAGGAACTTACTTATTTTAAAGAACTAAATTATTTAAGTATTATATGGAATATGTGCTTAATTTTAAATATAGTACACACATAAACATATAAGTTAATATATGTTAATATATAACACGTAAGACAGGATTACTATAGAGTTAAATTAATTATTTAATACATGTAAAGTGGTTAGGACAGCTTGGTATGTAATAATTTCTCAATTAGTGTATTATTATATCTAAAGGTCTCATATGTGTTACTAAAAATATTAAGTGAACCTTTCAGAAAATGTGTATTTTCTTAGCAGTACATTCACTTAATTACTTTATTTGAAAACTATAAACCTATATTCCAGAAAGCCTTTTCTTTCCTTTAAAAATTCCACTTAGCTTTTTGTAATGAGGAATATAAGAAATAAGACCTCAAACCTTGAAAGTCCTATATTTCTCTTTCTCCTTTTATTTTTAAATATTTTATAGAGATGCCTGGGTTGCCCAGTTGGTCGGGCGCCTGACTCTTGATTTGACTCAGGTCATGATGTCAAGGTTGTGAGAAAAGCTTGAATCGAGCTCTGTGATGGGCATAGAGTCTGCTTAAGATTCTCTCTGTCTGTCTGTCTCTCTATGTATGTCTCACAATTAATGGTTGGTTTGAATTGTAGAACTCAAGATACAAAGACAAAGGTAAGATGGACATGAACACATCCATCCAAAACAGAATACAAGTTTTAGGGATGTTTTTAGGTTATGTATCTTAAGCTTGTTTTCTTCCAGATAAGAATTACTTAATAAAGTTCTCACTAGGGGCGCCTGGGTGGCTCAGTGGGTTAAGCCGCTGCCTTCGGCTCAGGTCGTGATCTTGGGGTCCTGGGATCGAGTCCCGCATCGGGTTCTCTGCTCAGCGGGGAGCCTGCTTCCTCCTCTCTCTCTCTGCCTGCCTCTCTGCCTATTTGTGATCTCTCTCTGTCAAATAAATAATAAATCTTAAAAAAAAAAAAAGTTCTCACTAAATTATCAAAAAAATTATCTTAAGGGGCGCCTGGGTGGCTCAGGCGTCTGCCTTCAGCTCTGATCATGGCCCCGCATCTGGCTCCCTGCTCAGTGGGAAGCCTGCTAGATTCTTCTACTCCCCACCCCCTATCCGCCCCCCCCATCCCCACCACCGTTTGTGTTCCTCTCTTGCCGTCGCTCTCTCTCTCTGTCAAATAAATAAAATCTTTTTAAAAAATTATCTTAAATATCTGAAGGCATTTTTTTATCTTAGAAATGTTTTCACTTAATATCTTACATACTCATTTCACTTAAAAAATTATCTGATAACTTTATTTCAATTTTTGAAATAAGCTTAAAGTTTAGACAAAACTTCCTACTTAAAAAAATAGGGAAAATATATCTGCAAATTTCTGAGCACTTAAATTATGATACTATAAATATCTGATGTTGTTAATTACTTTTCATTTTTTTAATTTTGAACTTTATATCTCCTATTGTATCAGCAGTACCCAAAGGAAGGTGGATGACCCTTAATGTCACATAGTTCTGGGTTAAGCCATGTTTCATCTATTTACTATATTACCTAAGGAAGTTTAACTAATGTCTGAGACCTATTTTCCATATCTGTAAAAGGGGAACAGTAACTAATCTACAGTGTTGTTTGAATACTTGGATAATTTTTAATTTACTTAATTTATCTCATTTATAGTGTATATTTAATAAATGATAGCTTATACCATCATTATTGTTTTTGTTGGGATTGTTAATATAAAATCCTTTGTAGAATATTAATGTGTTTAGATTTTGAGTTCTCAACTTCTTTTAAAAGATTTTATTTATTATTTGAGAGAGAGCAAGAGAGTAGGAACAGGGGGGGAGAGGGAGAAGCAGGCTCCCCACTGAGCGGGGAGCACATGAGAGGCTCAATTCTAGGACCCTGGGATCTTGATCTGGGCTGAAGGCAGACGCTTAACTGTCTGAGCAACCCAAGTATCCCTAGTTGTTGTTGTTGTTGTTCTTCTTCTTCTTTTAAGATTTTTATTTATTTATTTGAGAGAAGAGAGAGAGCACACAAGCAGGGGCAGCTGCCAGTAGAGGAGAAGCAGGCTCCCCACTGAGCAGGGAGCCCTAAGTGGGGCTCTATCCCAGGACTCCGAGATCATGACCTGAGCCCAAGGCTCGTGCTTAACCGACTGAGCCACCCAGGGACCCCCTCATTTTTAAAACTAGATTGTAAAGCTTTTTGTTCAGAGCAGCGGTCACTTTGTGTTCTGCATAGTGTCCTGGGCTTATAATTCAATAAATGTTAGTTAAGTGGATGATTAAATTAATACATATCATGGCTTGATTTCAGTTAGTTGGGTCGGAACTGTAGAAATTACTATGCTGACATGTTGGTGTACAAGAGAAACTGTTTTCTGAAAGCATCTGGCCAGGCCTGAGTAGTCTGTGAAATTAATTGCTATGGAAATCAGGATATATCTCTAATAATTTTAAACTAGTTGGATTAATTTTTCTCTAAATTTTACTTGAAAAAGCTAAATTTACAGAGACATTGAAAGAATAATACATTAAACTTCTGTATTCCTTTATATCCTTTTTTTTTCCTGGACCATGTGACATTTTTTTTTTTTTTAAAGATTCATTTATCCATTTGACAGACAGAGAACACAAGTAGGCAGAGAGGCAGACAGAGAGAGAGGAGGAAGCAGACTCCCCGCTGAGCAGAGAGCCCGATGCGGGGCTCGATCCCAGGACCCTGGGATCATGACCTGAACCGAAAGCAGAGGCTTTAACCCACTGAGCCACCCAGGTGCCCCACCATGTGACATTTTACCTGTAAATACTTAAGCATGTGTCTTCTGAGAAAAGATTATTCTATGTAACCATGATACAATTATTACACTAAAAAAGTTTAATATTGACTCAGTCTAACCTAAAATCCTGTCCATTGAAAAATATTTTCAGTTGTCCTCCCAACCCCCTAAAAATCCTTTGCAGCTGTTTTCCTCCTGACTTAGCATCCAGTCTTAGATCACATCTTGCATTGGGTTCTGTCTCTCTGATTACCTGGCTTTTCTACCATTTTGTTTGTTGTGTGTGTTTTTCTTTTTTTTTTTTTAAAGATTTTATTTATTTATTTGACAGAGAGAAATCACAAGTAGATGGAGAGGCAGGCAGAGAGAGAGAGAGAGAGAGGGAAGCAGGCTCCCTGCTGAGCAGAGAGCCCGATGCGGGACTCGATCCCAGGACCCTGAGATCATGACCTGAGCCGAAGGCAGCGGCTTAACCCACTGAGCCACCCAGGCGCCCCTGTGTGTGTTTTTCTTGACTCATGAGTTTGAATACTGCTTTTCTTTTCTGACATTCTTCTTTTTTTTTTTTAAGATTTTATTTATTTGTTTATTATTTGACAGAGAGAGGGAGAGGGAGAGAGCGAGCAAGCACAAGGAGCAGAGTGGCAGAGGGAGGAGAAGCAGGCTCTTCACTGAGTAGGGAACCCCGGCATTGGGCTCAGTCCGAGGACCCCGAATCATGACAAGAGCTGAAGGCAGATGCTTAACGGACTGAATGACCCAGGCGCCCCTCTTTACTTACATTCTTATAAAAATCTTTCAGTTTGACCGTCGAGAAGTCTGGGTAAATGGCAGAAAATTTCAGATTTTGGGTAGATTGTCCAGTTCACATTTAGCTTTTGGAGACTGTCCAATGATTACTGGATTGGATCCTAAATTTCTAATTAAAGGAGGTAAGCAGATTGAAAAAAAAAATTAGTGTAAATTCAGAGATTAAATTGCTCTTTTGCATCTACACCTGGTAGTAGCAGGGAATGGATGAGAAAGGGATAGCTTAGTTATTGGTTCACTAAAATAAGGAAATAAAAAAGTGAAGTAGGAATATTTATAGGGCTATGGGGAAGGACTTACAAATGTATTATTGGCTTGAAGTAAAGGTTTTGATGAACCTTATAAAAATCTGAAGTTTATTTGACTCAGATAAATAGAAGGTATTTCAAAATGTTAATTTTATCGCTCCACCCATGAAATCTAGTTTACTTAATGGCTGGTGTAAAATCACCACAGGTTAGAACATTTCATCAGAAATGTAATCCAGCTGTCCAGGGTTTATTTAAAGCCTCTGATATTTGATCTCTTCACTAAAACAAGTTTGAACCATCAGAAAGTTGAGTTACCTGGGCCACATTGCCTAAGATCCCATATGCATTAGGACACATGATACAGTTATAGGGGGCCTGACATCAGCTCACTATAATTTCTAACAAAAATGGACTGTGAGGATTAATTTACAGGCTGCCCATGGTCAGAAAGAAAAAGACAATATAAATAATGTTTTCCAACTTGACTTTTCATTCAGAATACTCAGACTTGTAGGGCAGCAGTGGAAGGTGCTCAACTTTGAAATGAGAAAGCAGCCGGTCTACCCCCTACTTTTTTGTGAACTTCATTAAAATTTAAAAAATATTTTTGAACTACAGAAAAGCTATGAGTAGTACAGAGTAGTCCCATATACCCCTCAGCGAGTTTTCCCAAATGTTAACATTTTTATCTTGTTTGCTTTCTCTCTCTCCACATAGATAGATCCCGGCGAATTCTTTAGTGTAACTTTCAAATGTGATGTCTCTTCATCCTAAATACTAAAATATACATTTCTTTCAAACAGGGACCTCTTCTTACATAGTTATGTTACAAAGGTCAAAGTCAGTAAATTAACATTGATATAATAACTAGCAATAACTAATTTACTGATCAGATTTCACCATTGTCCTTAATAATGTGATATCAAAAGATAATCTCAGATCCTGCATTGCATTCAGTAGTTCTCTTTTTTTTTAAAAGATTTTATTTATTTATTTGACAGCGATCACAAGTAGGCAGAGGCAGACAGAGAGAAAGGAGAAAGCAGGCTCCCTGCTGAGCAGAGAGCCCGATGTAGGGCTCCATCCCAGGACCCTGGAATCATGACCTGAGCTGAAAGCGAGAGACTTTAACCCACTGAGCCACCCAGGCACCCCAGTTCTCTCTTTTTTAAATTAAAGGTATTGTTTTATTTTGCATAGCTTTATGATTACTTAAATACATATATACATACATATACATATATACATATGTATATACAGTATACATAGATAGTCATATATATGTCAGTTACTTAAATACATATATACATACATATACATATATACATATGTATATACAGTATACATAGATAGTCATATATATGTCACTCCCCAAGGTGACACTAGTTGAAGTTCAGAATTTTATATCTATTAAAGAAATTGAAACTCCTAAAAATCCTTTCCTCAAAAAAGTAGAGTTTGTATAATTTTATTAGTGAATTTTTCTAAATAGGTCAAAAGCAAAATAGCATTTTTATAAGCATTTTTCTTGAGAAAGGAACACTAATACTTTTAAGAAGTCAGCGTAGTTTTTACTCCAAATCATAACAAGAATATTACAGAAAGGAAAATTACAAGTTAATCTCTTTCTGTATCTGAACATGGATGCATACAGCCTAAACAAAGTATTTCAGATAAATTTTAGCAGTATATGAAGAGGATAATATATTGTGACCAACTGGGTCCTAGTGTAGTAATGCAAGGTTGGTTTATTATTCAAAGTTGGTCCTAGTGTAGTAATGCAAGGTTGGTTTAGTATTCAAAGCAGTCATTGCATCTTACCTCATTAAAAGAATAAAGGAGATAACGTGGGGGACCTGGGTGGCTCAGTCTTTGCTCAGGGCATGATCCCAAGGTTCTGGGATTGAGCCCTGCATCAAACTCCCTGCTCAGCCTGCAGCCTGCGTCTCCCTCCCCACATCCCTTCCCACGTTCCCCCCTCACTATCTCTCTCTCTCTCTCTGTCAAATAAATAAATAAAATCATTAAAAAATAAAAAATAAAGGGGAGAACTCAAATGCTTATCTCAGTAGATGAAGGGGAAGCATCTGATAGATTTCAGCCTACATTTAAAACTGTTCAAAAATACAGAAAATTTTAGTAGAATGGAACTGTACTTAATTTGATTATATTTTGTTTAAAAACATTTAGAGCAGCCATTTTTTGGTAATGGTTATATATTAAATTTTATCCTGAGGCTGGGAAAATTAAAAGGCTGTCTCCCAAGACTAAGTGTATTCAATACTATATTTGAGTTATAAGCCATTGCAATAAGCTAAGAGACAAAAGATAGAGGCAGTATAAAGGAATAAATAAACTGAGGAATATGACATAATATATAGAAAATCCAAAAGAATCTACAGATTCTATTTTTAAAAAAACCAAGTAGTTTAATCAAAGTTTTTTAAAAACTGAAGCAATAAATTTATTTTTAAAAATTTTTATTTATGTATTTTTAAAGATTGTATTTATTTATTTGAGAGAGAGAGAGAGAGAGAAAACACGAGGTGGGGAGGGTCAAGAGGGAGAAGCCCAGGGAGCCTGCAGCAGGACTTGATCCTGGGACTCCAAGCTCATGACTGGAGCAGAATGTAGTGGCTTAACCAATTGAGCCACCCAGGCACCCTATTTTTTGTTGTTGTTTTGTTTTGTTTTTTAGGTTAGCATATTTTATTCGGAAACATTTAAATTAATTAATTAATAAAGTAATTAAAAAGAAGATTTTATTTATTTATTTATTTGACAGATTACAAATAGGCAGGGAGGCGGGTGGGGGGGTAGGAAGCAGGCTCCTCGCTGAGCAGAGAGCCCATGTGGGGCTCGATCCCAGGACCCTGGGACCACAACCTGAACCAAAGGCAGAGGCTTTAACCCACTGAGCCACCCAGGCGCCCTGAAAATTTTTTAATTTAAATTAATTAACATATGATGTATTAGTTTCAGAGGTAGAGCACAGTGATTCATCGGTCTTATGTAACACCCAGTGCTCATTACATTGAGTGTCCTCTTTAATGTCCATCACCCAGTTACTCCATCTGCCTACCCCCTGCCCTCCAGCAACCCTCAGTTTGTTTCCTGTGATTAAGAAGAATCTCTTATGGTTTGTCTCCCTCTCTGATTTCATAATTTCCTTTTTTTTCCTCTCTTCCTCTATAGGATCCTCTATTTTGTTTCTTAAATTCCACATCAGAGTGAGATCATATAATTGTCTTTCTCTGAGTTCTCTCTTTAATCTTGCCAGTCTGATGTTTTCAAAGAATGCAGGTCAGTTATTTTTGTAGAATGTCACTTAATTTGGGTTTATTCAATGTTTACTCATGATTAGATTCAGGTTATGTATTTTTAACAAGAATGCCGCAGAAGTGAGTTTGTGTTCTTCTCAGTGGATCTTACCTGGAGGCACATGATACCAGTTTGTTCCATTACTATGATCTTAACATTGATCACTTGATTAAGGTGGTATCTGCCAGGTTATAATTTATTCTTACCTTTTGTAATTTACTATAGTGAGGTACTCTAGGACTGTGTAAATATTCTGTTTCTTCTCATTGATCTTTAGAATCCATTCATGATTCTTTTTTTATTTTATTTTATTTATTTATTTGATATAGAGAGATCACAAGTAGGCAGAGAGGCAGGCAGAGAGAGAGGAGGAAGCAGGCTCCCTGCTGAGCAGAGAGCCCGATGCGGGACTCGATCCCAGGACCCTGAGATCATGACCTGAGCCGAATGCAGCGGCTTAACCCACTGAGCCACCCAGGCGCCCTCCATTCATGATTCTTTTTTTTTTTTTTTTTAAGATTTTATTTATTTATTTGACAGACAGAGATCACAGGTAGGCAGAGAGGCAAGCAGAGAGAGAGGAGGAAGCAGGCTCCCTGCTGAGCAGAGAGCCCGATGCGGGGTTCGATCCCAGGACCCTGGGATCATGACCTGAGCCGAAGGCAGAGGCTTTAACCTACTGAGCCACCCAGGCGCCCCTCCATTCATGATTCTTGTCTGAATGAAATGTTATTATAATGTACTCAATTTTTAATCTAAACATTGTTTTTTATTTTATTACCTTTAAAGCTCCTTGACTTTTGGAGGGGGGGCATAAAAAAGTTGATCTTAAAAACTTTTAAGTTCTAAAGATTAAATGAATAAAATATTTTAATAGTAATGAAAAATGCCTTTGGCTGTATTTAATGCACATTGTAAGCAAATGGTTAATTTTGGTTAAGAATGTTGGATTCAGGCTACTGTGTGGTAAGATATCAGGATGATGATATCAGGATGAAGATATCAGGATGATGAGTCTAACTAGGCAAAGAATTTCAAGGGAATGTGACGGAGACCTCATTCCTTCTTTATCTTGCCCTTTCCATGTCTTATCTTCCACACAAACACACAGTCTTACCAAGAACTTAATACAAAAGAAAGAAGCCCAACTCAGAAACTCACAGAGACAAAGTAAAATAGGAGATAATCAACCAGTGATAACCTACTGCCTCAATCAAGGACCCAATAGCTTTAAGAAAAAAGAATTGTTTATGAACCAGATAAGAAACCAATTACATTGAAGATTTCTTCAGAATATATATAAGAAACAACACTCACAAAATCACCTCTGGTGGAGTTAATAAGTTATAATAATCACAAAAGTATGCCATAATCCTATCTACAGTTAGTGATCTGATGGAAACATCAAAGTGTAGTCTAGATTATGTTAAAAAATAAAATGCAAAGACAAGTGTGATTTTTAAAATTCAGTAAACTCATTTAAAAATATTTTGAAATTCCCAAAAAAAGAACAAGCTGGAAAGAAATTCCAACAGAAATGTGAAAAATGAGTTGTCTTATACTCATTGTCCAGCCCTTCTTTTTAGCTTCTTTACTGTCACATGGAGAGGTACATACTCTTAATAGTTTTGTGGGTATTTTCCAGATATATATATTTACAGTTCCATAAATGTCATGTATATATACAGATGGATATATACAGCAGGCTCCATGCTGAGCAGAGAACCTGATGTGGGGCTCCATCCCAGGACCCTGAGATCATGACCCGAGCTGAAGACAGAGGCTTAACCCACTGAGCCACCCAGATGCCCCTGGTATTATTTTTTGAAATATATTTGATATACATTGAAATACTCAAATTTTATATGTGCTATTGAACCAGTTATGATGAATACATAGACACCAATCCTATCTGTCACCACAGCAAGTTCTCCTATGATTCTTCCTTATATTACCCTCCCTCCACCCCAGCAACTACTGATCTGTTTTCTGTCATCATAGGTTAGTTTCTTTTTCATATGAAATTATATAGAATAAATTGGCTTCTTTCACTCAGTACTCGGTAGGTAGATTTGAACATCCTTAGTTTTTTGTTTTTTATTTTTATTTATTTATTTTTTTAAAGATTTTATTTATTTATTTGACAGAGATTACAAGTAGGCAGAGAGAGGGGAGGAAGCATGTTCATGCTGAGCAGAGAGCCCGATGCGGGGCTCCATCCCAGGACCCTGAGACCATGACCCGAGCTGAAGGCAGAGGCTTTAACCCACTGAGCCACCCAGGCGCCCCTGTTTTTTATTTTTAAAACAGCTTCATTGAGATAAAATTCATACACCACACAATTCACTCATTGAAAGTGTACAATTTAGTGGGTTTTAGTATATTTACAGTTGTACAAGGACTACCATAGTCAGTTTTAGAAGATTTTCGTTATCCCAGAGAGTAACCCGGTTCCCCTTAGCTGACACCTCCTTACCTTTCCATTCTGTCCAGCCGTGAGCAACCGGTAACTTACCCTCTATCTCAGTGGGTTTGCCTGTTCGAGACATTTCGTATAAATAAAAAAATAAATATAATCATGCAATACACAGTACTCTGTGACTGGTTTCTTTCATTTGGCATAATATTTTCAAGGTTTATCCTTGTAGTATGTATCAGTACTTAATTCCTTCTTTCCTTCCTTAAGAATATTGCATTGTCTGTACATGGCACACTTTATTTATCCAGTCACCATTTGGTGGCCATTTGGGTTCATTTCCACTTTTTGGCTATTATGAGTAATGATGCTATGGTCATTCATATGTAAGTTTTCATGTGGGGCATATGTTTTCATTTCTCTCGGGGATAGACCTACAGGTAGAACTGCTGAGTTGTATGTTAACATTATGATTAACTTTTAGAAAAATGGCCAAACATTGCTCAAACAGCTGCCCCATTTTACGTTCTCACTAGAATTGTGTGAGAGATCCAATTTTTCTACATTTTGGCTGACACTCATTATTCTATGTCTTTTTTATTTTAGCCCTCCCAGTGGGTAGGCGAAGTGGTATCTCACATGGTTAATAATAGTAAGCATCTCTTTATGTGCTTATTAGGAATTTGTGTGTCTTCCTTGGAGAACTATATCTTCATGTTCTAGTGAGTTATTTGACTTATAATTGTATGTGTATATTCTATATTCAAAAACCTTATCAAGGTGTAAGGTTTGAAAATATTTTACCTCAATCAATAGGTTATCTTTTTCATGATATGTCTTTTGAAGCACAATAGTACTTTTATTTTTTAAAGATTTTATCTATTTATTTGAGAGAGAGAATGAGAAAGAGAGAGAGAGAGCACAAATGGTGGGAGGGGCAGAGGGAAAGGGAGAAGCAGATTCCTCATGGAGCAGGGAGCCCAATGCAGGGCTTAATCCCAGGACCCTGGGATCATGACTTGAGACGAAGGTAGTGGCTTAATCAACTAAGCCACCCAGGCACCCTGAAGCACAACAATTCTTAATTTTGACAGTGTTCAGTTTATCTGTTTTTTGTTGTTGTTATTGCTTGTGCTTTTGTTATCATATCTAAGGAACCATTGCCTAATCCAAGTTTACAAATATACACAAGTTTTTTTCAAAGAGATCCTTAGTTTAGCTTTTACTTTAAAATCTTTGATTCATTTTAAGTTGATTTTTATATATGTAGTGATGCAGGGTCCCACTTAATTCCTTTGTAAATGGATGTGCAATTGTCCCAACACCATTTATTGAAAAGATTATTTTCCCATTGAATTGTCTTGGAAGTCATCACATTTGTTAGTTTCATACATGCTGTTGTGTGTATCAGTACTTTGTTTCTTTTTATTGCTGAATAGTATTCCTTTGTAAGAATATACCACACTTTATTTATTCTCTCATTGATGGACATTTTGATTATTTCCAGTTTGGAGTTTTAACGAGCAAATGTTTTCATTTCTCTAAGGGAGTTGAATTACTAAGTCATAGGGCAGGTGTATGTTTAGTATTTTAAAAATCCGCCAAATGATTTTCTGAAGTGAAGGTGTCATTTTATACTCACACTGTGATTATGAGAATTCTTAGTTGCTTTACATCTTATCCAACATTTGGTTTGGCACCTTTAAAATTTAGTCATACTAATGATAGCTGCATTCTTATGTTACCCATCATACGGCTCTATAATAACTATATTTTTGAACACTATTCTGTACGTTACCTAAAAACAGTAACATTATTAAATTACATTAATATTTTGGGAAAAACCTATCATCTAGGAGAATTAATTCACTCCTAGTTTTTCCTCATTATAGTTATTATTAAAATAAGCATACTTGGCTAAACACAGATTTTTAAAGGTCTATGATCCAGGGCGCTTGGGTGGCTCAGTCGCTTAATCGGCTGCCTTTGGCTCAGGTCATGATCCCAGGGTCTTGGGATCAAGCTCTGCATCGGGCTCTCTGCTCAGTGGAGAGCCTGCCCCTCTCTATCCCTCTGCCTGCCTCTCTGCCTACTTATGATCTCTGTCTGTCAAATAAATAAATAAAATCTTTAAAAAAATAAATAAAGGTATATGATCCATGCACCTGTCATATAATATTGAAGATGTCATAACAGTATGAAGAAAAATAGTAAAAATGCAGGGCAAAAAAAAAAAATGCACAGTGCAGTGGGTTTTTAAAAATTATTACTATTCTTTTTTTTTTTTAAGATTTTATTTATTTATTTGACAGAGAGAGATCACAAGCAGGCAGACAGGCAGGCAAAGAGAGGGAGAGGAGGAAGCAGGCTCCCTGCAGAGCAGAGAGCCCAATGCGGGACTCGATCCCAGGACCCTGAGATCATGACCCAAGTCGAAGGCAGTGGCCCAACCCACTGAGCCACCCAGGCGCCCCTAAAAATTATTACTATTCTAAGCACTGGTGGTGAACTTTGGTAATTCTTCTATAGAGGAAGCAGGACCTATCTTGCATTTTTGCCATTTGCCTTTAATCTTTGGATTAAAGCAATAATAAAACATCCAAAAGAGGAATTGAAGTTCAGGATGTTTGATGATAGTGTACAAAATTTTGCTCATAGTTGGTCCAAAAGTGTTCACAATTCTACTTAAGATAGATGGCATCCCATAATAATGACAGTACTTGGAAATTAGAGCACCTACATAATATCAGTGATGTTTATGGTGGCATGGAGAATGAAGGAGTTGTCTGAAGTTTAAAATAAACAAGAAAACTTCCTAAGTGGTCAACATCACCAAAGAAATATAAACATCGGAAAAATAGTTTTTCAATGATCAGTCTCTAAAATCGTTTGAAAATGTGCATTAAGGGGCACCTGGATGGCTCAATCGGTTAGGTGTCTGGGTCCTGGGATCAAGCCCCGCGTCGGGCTCCCTGCTCAGGGGGGAACCTGCTTCCCCCTCTGCTTGCTGCTCTTCTTTCTCTCAAATAAATAAATACAAAATCCTTAAAAATAAAAGAAAGAAAGAAAATGTGCATTAAGATTCTGTTTTTGTTTTTCTCTATATGTGAATTTGGAAACGGAAAAGGATGAGATTAGCAAATATGAGAATTAGAGTTAAAATGGGACACTTAGCACTCTGGAAAAAATAAATTGGTACTATCTTTCTGGAGAGCAGTCTGGCTTAGAGTCTTGAACGTATGCATGCTGGGGCACCTGGCTGGCTCAGTCGGTTAAGTGTCGTAACAGGGTCCTGGGATAGAGCCCTACATCGGGCTCCCTACGAAGTGGGGAGCCGGCTTCTTCCCCCACCTCTGCTGCTCCCCCTGCTTGTGCTCTCTCACTCTCTCGCTGTCAAATGAATAAATAAAATCTTGAAAAAAAAAAGTAACCTACATCAGTCTTAAAAATGAGAGAATTATCTATATATTTTTAAATGATTTTATATATTGATTTGATATAGAGAGCAAGAGCAGGGGAGGAGACAGAGGGAGAAGCAGGCTCCCTGCTGAGCAGGGAGCCTGATGGCGGAACTCAATCCAAGTACCCCAGCATCATGACCTGTTCCAAAGGCAGACATTGAGCTACCCAGGCACCCCTGTATCTACATTTTTTAATTGAATAAAATAGGTTACAATATGACATGGTATAGATTTCACTTTTGTTCTAAAATACAGTGCATCAAATATAATATACATGAGAAGGGATCTGGGAGACTACATATTAGTTTCCCCTGAGCAAATGATTTGTAGTCTTTCTTATAATTTTCCTTGTCTGCCAGTTTTCGTTTTGTTTTGTTTTTTCCCTATATGAGAATATAATGAAATCAAAGTAATTTTAATTAAAATAAAAAATGCAAACCTTACCATTGTGATTAAAGAGCACCAGCTACCATTCTGAACATTGCGAAAACCATTCCTTTTGTGTAAACGTTCTGTAAAGCTGTGAGGGCAGAAGAATCTTGGGAAGAGACTCTAATTTATAAGAATATTGCAAAATAGTACAACGTCTTTACCCAACATTCCCAGATGTTTAAGTTTTTATTTTAATTCCATTATAGTTAACATACAGTGTTATCGTAGATTCAGGTGTACAATATAATGATAGTGATTCTACAGATCTATTCATGACCAACTCCTTATGACATTATATGTTCTTTTTAATCCGCATCACTTATTCCCACCCCGCTGCCCCCACTTACCTCCCTTCTGGTAACCATTAGTTTGTTCTCTATAATTAAGAGAGTTTCTTATTCGTCTCTTTTATCTTTTTCCCCTTTTGTTCATTTGTTTTCCCCCTTTTGTTTTTCCCCCTTTTGTTCATTTGTTTTCCACATACGAGTGAAATTGTATGGTATTTGTCTTTCTCTGACTGACTTCACATAGCATTATAATCTCTAGCTCCATCCATGATGCAAATGGCAGGATTTCATACTTTTATATGGCTGAGTAATATTCCATTGTACAGAAGTTTATAACATCCTCTTTACCCCTTCATCAATAGATGGACACTTGTGCTGCTTCCATAATTTGCCTTTTGTAAATAATGCTGCTATAAACATAGGGATGCATGTATCCCTTTGAATTAGGGGTTTTGTATTTTGGGTAAATACCCACTAGTACAATTGCTGTATACAACAATTGTTGTATTTTTAACTCACTGTTCTCCACAGTACCATTTTGCCTTCCCACCAACCGTGCCTTTTCCCGCATCCTAACCAACACCTGTTGTTTCTTGTATTGTTGATTTTAACCATTCTGAGGAAGGTGAGTCGGTATCTCATTGAAGTTTTGATTTGCATTTCCCTGATGATGACCATCCCCAAAAGTTAATGTCTTAACATACTATGGATTGAAATTAAGACATTAACATTGACACAATTTTGTTTACTATCCTAAAGACCTAATTCAAATTTGTTCAATTTCTCTACTAATGTCCTTTTGGGAGAGGAGGGGGCTCAGGTTCAATCTAAGATCTCTTACCACATTTAATAGTCATGTTTCCTTAGTCTCCAAACTGTAGTAGTTCTCAGTGTTTAAGTCTTTTATGGCACTGGGACTTTTGAAGAATCCTGTTTGGTTATTTTGTAGAATGACCCTCATGTTAGGTTGTGTGATGCTCTCTCATAATTAAATTGAGGATATGCATTTTTGGCAAGAATCCACAGAAGCAATGTGTCTTTCTCAGTGTATAATATCAGGTCTCATGTCTGAATCAACTTTAATCTCTTGGCTTATGTGTCTGCCTGGATTCTTCTCTATAAATTTATTGTTTCCTATTGTAGTTAAAAGGTAGCTTATGGGGAGATACTTGGACACTATGCAAATATCCTGCCTCCCATCACATTTTTACCCACTAATTTTATTTCATTTATATTTCTAGAGGTGGGTGAGGAGCAGAGGGAGAGAAGTAGGCTCATGCCCAGTTTGAAGCTGATATGAGGCTCAGTCTCACAACCCCGAGATCATGACGTGAGCCAAAATCGAGAGTTGGACACTTAACCGACTGAGCCACCCAGGTCCCTACCTACCTGCTAATTTTAGTATTCATATATAATTCTTGTTTCCAACAATGATTAATATGGTGCTTACCAAATCGTCATGTTCTGCCATTCCTCTCCATCTATTAATAGGAATTGTACTGTAAGAAAACACTTTTCTTTTTTCTCCCATACCTCCCTTATCTTTCTCCCACTTATGTATTCAGTCATTCAGTTATTTATTTTATCAGCATGGACTCGGAGCTGTTTATTTTATTCTGTGGGCTATAATCCATCCCTAATCATTCAGTGAAGGGTTAAGGAAGACATGCCATGTCAGGTTCCAAGCATAAAAATAAGACTGATTAGTGTGGGATAGAAAGAAACGGCATATCTAACTGTTTAGAGGTAGTTTGTTAAAAAAAAAAAAAAAAAATAGAGGTAGTTTGTTACTGCTTTGGGTACTTAAGCCAAGGTAGATGAATCACTTAATAAAGGTAATGCAGAGATTGGGCCTGGCATAAGGAGGTGGATTCCATGTCCTTGAAGGTCTGTTCTAACCTTGAGATCCTCTCATCTGCTTAAGCAGAAAACACAGATGGTCACTTCATAGCTTACTTAACTACTAAGCTTGTGTAGTAAGGGTTTTATATCAGAGCGTGTTTAGCCTCTGGTATATCTGTTATGTAAATTGTAAAACCCAGCCAGCACTCCTGGCAAAGGGTAAGGTGTGTGGAACCTCAGTGTGTATACTCCAAAAATGCCAGACCTGACAGTTTCCATCACTTTCATGTGGCGGATTCTTACTTCTTAGAACTAAACATAATGATGTGTAAGTTTATCTCCAGGTGGCTTTTTCTTGGATGTGTAAAGGAAATAATTGCATTTATTTGCTGGTGTCATTGTGTTGTTTTATGATTTGCTGCCTGTTGTTCTTCATATTGTTTCAACTCTTCTTCCTTAGAATCCTAGCCTTGGTTTATACCCCCAGCCATTTTCATTTTTTCAATGAGTTTTAGACTTGTCTTTGTTTCCATGGTTTCTGAAATATTCCATGAAATAATAAGATTGTTTTAACAAACTTATTTTATTTTTGTTCTTATATTTATTTTACACTAAAAAAATACTGAATTTTATTTAAAAAATTTTCAAATTTATTTTTTCCCCACTTTTATTGAGATATACTTGACATATAAGTTTAAGGTAAATACGCTAAACAAAGGATCCTTGCCAGGGGTGAGCAGTACTTGGCTAGTAGAGATGTAAGTTTAAGGTGTACAACATGCTTTTTTTTCTTTTTTTTAAGATTTTATTTATTTATTTGATAGACAGAGATCCCAAGTAGGCAGAGAGGGGGGTGGGAAACAGGCTCCTTGCTAAGCAGAGAGTCTAATGCAGGGCTCGATCCCAGGACCCTGGGATCATGACCTGAGCTGAAGGCAGAGGCTTTAACCCACTGAGCCACCCAGGTGCCCCTATAACATGCTTATCTGATAGACATATGTATTGTAAAATGATAACCACATTTTGGTGTTCATTTAGAATGTTATTGAAATTTTCTTCCCTTGTAATAACTAGTAGCATTGGTCATAAATTTACTAGTGGCCCAAACTTTACTGTTTTCTGTGTTTTTCAATTAGTTGTTAGAGTTAGCAGGTCTTAGATGTTATTTTAATCTCTACTAGCCAAGTTCTGCTCACCCCTGGCAGGGATCCTCTGTTTACCATATTTAATCCAGCTTTTAGTCCCACTGATTGCTCTTCCCAAGCTCATTTGTTTGAATCAGTTTTGCAAATATAATACTAAGAGTACTGGTAGGAGTTGCCTCATTATTAATGTCCAAATGTATAACAACATCTGGTGATGCTTCTTCATGCCTGGAGCCCCATGTTCTCAAAAGTCCTCTTCGCTCACAAGGCTGTCATCTCAGTTGTTCCTAAAGCATCCAAATGGCTCTAAGAACAGGCCACAAAAGTTTTCCTGGCAGCTTTCCAGGCAGGTACAGAAGAGAGGTATTTTAGGGTCAGACTGTAACTTTGGAAGTAAAAGAGAGGTGAGAGGGGCGCCTGGGTGGCTCAGTGGGTTAAAGCCTCTGCCTTAGGCTCAGGTCATGATCTCAGGGTCCTGGGATCGGGACCTGCATCCGGCTCTCTGCTCAGCGGGGAGCCTGCTTCCTCCTCTCCCTCTGCCTGCCTCTCTGCCTACTTGTGATCTCTGTCTGTCAAAAAAATAAATAAAATCTTAAAAAAAAAAAAAGAGGTGAAAAAATTCAGCGGTAATAGAAAGCCTTCAGTGTTCATAGACTAGGAGACTTTTTTCTGGTGTTATTTTTGTTTATTTTTATTAAAAGCCCTACACTCGGCTCTGTCTGTCTTTATAATCATCCTCAGTTGTATGATAGTAAAATGTGACGTTCTTCTATTTTATGACACCAGTCTTTTGGGAACTGTGGAATTCAGAATTGTGTCCCTTTCTGATTTATGTTTTTATGCCTGTGTTTCTTAATTGGTTTTATATTCCATGTTGTTTAAGATGTATATGAAGAATTAAAAGGTAATACAGTCCCAGATTTGAATTTGCCTGTGAAACCTGCCAAAGAAATACATAGAGGGTGGGGGGGAAATGCAGTGCTCTCTTCCTTAATGTAGTAATGACTTCTAAGTTCAGTGAAGTTTTTGTAATGCCTTCATTTTCTCCTCCATTTTGTTTGTGCTATGAAAGACATAAAAAATGATGATAACACACGTGCTGGTGTTCCATGCCACATAATGTGAGCCCAGGCAGATCACATTCTTTTTTAATGTTTTTAAGATTTATTTATTTATTTGAGAAAGCGAGCAAGAGAGCATGTGCGGTGTGTACCAGGGAGGGGCAGAGGAAGAGAGAGAGGAAGAATCTCAAGCAGACTCCTGGCTGAGTAAGGAACCCAACGGGGGGTCTATCTCAAAACCCCGAGATCATGACCTGAGCCAAAATCAAGAATCCAACGCTTAACCGAGTGAGCCACCCAGGTTCCCCTAAGCATATGACATTCTAGACACTCTTTAAAAAAGTGTGTCTTTCTTGGGGCATCTGGCACTGGCTTAATCAGAGGAGCGTGCAAGTCTTAACTCATAAGTTCAAGTCATAGGTAAGATTATCTTTTTCATTAACTGTAAATTTATTTGTAGTGGACGGTTTACTTCCCCCAGCACACCCACATGGACCCACTTGGGCTTCCTGCTGAGCAGGGAAGCCTGCTTCTCCCTCTCATTCTCCCTGCTTGTGTTTCCTCTCTTGCTGTGTCTCTCTCTGTTAAATAAATAAATAAAATCTTTTTTAAAAAGGAAGAAGAAATGCCTCAGATTATGTAAATAAAACAGAGTCTATAAATTAAATGATTTATTGTCCTCAGGGCCATGCCTAAAGGAAAGAGATTTGAAACTCAAAGGGTGGGCAAAAATATTCCAGAGAAATATAAACAAAAATAGAATATGCTTCTATTTTAAATTTAAATTTCTGATGATTATTGCCATCTGTAAATTTAAAAATTGATCCAAGAGCACTAAGTTTATCACATCTAGATATTACCGATTATTCTTTGTGGATCTGACATTTTTAAATGGATTTTTTTTAAAAGGTTTAATTTTTTTTTTAAAGGTTTTATTTATTTATTTAATAGAGAGAGACACCGCGAGAGAGGAAACACAAGCAAGGGGAATGGGAAAGGGAGAAGCAGGCTTCCCGCTGAGCAGGGAGCCCGATTCGGGGCTCGGTCCCAGAGCCCTAGAATCATGACCTGAGCCTAAAGCAGATGTTTAACCAATGGAGTCAGCCAGGCACCCCTGGATTACATTTCTTTTTAATTAAAAAAAATTGTTATTGAGGGTTTGTTTTTCACCTTTATGAGGTATAATTGACAGATTTGTATTATACTTAAAGTGTGTGGTGTGGTGATTTGATACACATATACACTTTGGTAGGATTCCCTCCATCGTAGTAACACATTCATTACCTCACAGATTTATTATTGTTATTTTATTTTTTTTTTTTAGTGAGAACACTTGAAGTCTACTCCTTTAGCAAATTTAATTATACAATTCAATGTTATCAGCTATAGTCACCGCATATTGTACATTAGATCCTCAGACCTTTTTCACCTTATAACTGAATGTTTGTATCCTTTTTACAAACCTCTCCCTATTTCTTCCAGCCTCTCAGTCCCTGGCAGTCACTTTTGTACTATTTCTGTGAGTTTGACTTGTTAAGATATTAGATTCCAAATATATATGTTTCCATGCAGTATTTGGTGTTCTC